>NC_139946.1:42109263-42694263 GCF_963454915.1 Gymnoscopelus microlampas
AAGCACACTCCCTGGGTGCCAGAGCAGAACCTCTGCCCCAAATGTTTCACATGCAGCCTGTTATAGCGCCACCAGGAGGCCAATTTTTTTTAAACACATTTTTGTTGACAGTACTCCTACAATTGTTGTCCAAACATCACGCAAATCGGTATGCAGTATCTTTATAGTCATTAAACAAAAAAGGTCTTTCAGATTTTTCATATTCCATCCTAATTGGCTAAGATTGGCTTCCAAAGTTTGCAGGAATGCTCTGTTTTGAACAAAATGCCTCAAATCATGAACGCAACGTCCTGTTTCCGTGAAATTTTGCACGCACATTTCCACCAGGCCCAGGAAGAAATTAATTGAATTTATTTAACTCAGCCTCATGGTGGCGCTATAACAGGCCGATTTGAGTTTTTACCTATAACTGCACTGATCTGTAAAACTTTGTATATGCACTCCCTGGAGGCCAAGGAAAAACATTTGCCTGCATTTTTCACATCTGCCTTTAATAGCGCCACCAAGAGGCCGACTTATGTAAAAAAAGAAATGTATATTACTCCTTCAGATTTTATCCTAATTTTATGCAAATCGGTACACATGAGTCATATAGTCAATTGATCAAGATGGATCTGTTTGATTTTTCATATTCCATCCTGATTGGCTAAGATTGACATCTGAACTTTGCCGGAGTGGCCCGTTTTGAACAAAATGCCGCAAATCATGAATGCAGCGTCCGATTGCGGTGAAACTCTGCACACACATTCGCACTATGTTGAGGAACAAATGTCACCATTTTAACATTGCCCTATCATGGCGCCACCGTATGCATATAGGTTTAAAGTGCTCATGTGGCCTATAGAGTTGCTTCTTTTGGGGCTTGTTTTCCTAGGACCGAGTTGCTTGCTTCTCTCACAAAACATGGCAACACCGATCTTTATTCATGCAGCACGTGTCTTTACATTTCGTGTCCCAACAATGTGTTAATTGCCCTGCTTGGGGGAGGATCTCTCTGTTGGCTCTAAGTCACTGGGCTACTTGTTGAACAGGTTTGGCGGAGCGGAGCCTCGGTAGGGGCGGGTTATATCTGCATCCACAGTTCCACACAAGCTTTATAAGCAGCCTGGTGAACAATCTGAACATAGAGCCGCGATCCTTCTGACTTCTGACTGTAGCAGCGAACAGAGACACTGCCTTTTATACCAAGGCTAAATTTAGGGGGCTGAGACTCTGAGCGCTGCGTAAAGCGCGTCGGTCCTACAACAACACGCTTCCTTTAGCCTCGTATTGGTCTGTGTGTTGGTTCATATATTTATAAGATATCACAGCAGCTCCTACAGTCATTCTGCACATGACTCTGAAGCAGGAGAACCCAGCGAGACGACAGAAGAAGCGCTGTTTCTTCTAATAGCTTCTGCTGTGTTGGGGACTTTAAAAAAAAGTTGTCTTTTCAACAGATTTTTGTACAAGTGTTTTTTTTTATATTGGAATATCAACTTCTTTACAACTGTATGGACATGGCTTTGAGTGGTGGGACCATTTTACCCTCAATATCTACATTCTCGAACCACAAGGAAAAATGCTGGGAAGATGTAAGTAAACCTGAATACTATTATACATATTTACATCTTGCATAACGCAATTTGAATAGCTCTCTCTCTCTCTCTTGGCGTTGCTTGTTACCTGCCGGTCTATTGAGCTGGAGATCGGGGTCCGATTTCCAGCTCGGTGCGTGAAACATTACAATAAGATAAACTTATGTACATTCACAAACGTTAAAGACTATTTGTTTTGCGCTGTACATAGGGGTATTTTGCCATACAATAAATACAATATCCCACTATTTACAGCATTGGTTCTAGATGAGTTAGTTAGAGTAGATCTGTCATATTGTGACATCTAACCAAGGTAACTCAAACTTGTCCCTCTCTGTCCCGTTCCGTTCCAGAGGTGGAAGCAGGGCGACATGGACAGCATCTCGCCCGGGATGGACAGCGGCTGCCTGGGGAGAGGAGGGAAAGACGACGAGGACCTCGATAAGTTCTTGGATCTGGAGTTTATTCTAGCGAACACGGCCGGCTCTGACAGCGGCTCTCCCTCCTCCTCCTCCACGGGGACAGGAGAGTCGTACCGGCTACAGGACATGTATCACACCGCGGGGATCATGTACGGCTCCTCCGTCCCGGACCTGAGCTCCCCTCCTCCGCCCTACAGCACCAGCCTGATGGCCGAGCTGCTCCGCTCCGACGTGGACAGCAGCAGCTTCTGCCCGGGCATCCAGGGCCGGTTCCTGCTCAGCTCCTCTCCCCATCAGGACATATTATACGGGGAGCAGCAGCAGCAGCAGCAGCCCGGGCCGGTCATCAAGACGGAGCCTTTGGACACGTACGGCCCCGCCGTGGGCATGGTGCCTCAGAGCTGCAGCACCAAGATCAAGCACGAGGGCAGCGTCTCCTGCATGATGTCCTTCGACCACCAGCAGCCCAGGCTGGCCAACTCCCCGCAGGCTGGCATCGGGAGCATGACGCCTCCTCTGAGCCCCGACGACCTGATGAGCTCCGAGTGCCACCAGCAGCAGACCCAGATGTGTCACTCCTCCACCTCCCTGACGTTCCCCCAGCAGAGCTTCCACCCGCACCACCGCCCCGCGAACCAGACCCCGTACCCTCACCCTCATCATCCCGGGATGCAGCTCTCGTTCCCCGGCGCGCACCACCACCATCACCACCACCACCAGCAGCACCAGTTCCCGGGCATGTACGGGGACGAGGCGGCCATGGTGGGCATGCAGCAGCAGCCCGGTGGGCCGGCCAGCCAGCAGCAGCAGAGGGTGCTCCTCACCCCGCCCTCCTCCCCGCTGGAGATGATGGACAACAAGCCGAAGAGAGGGCGCAGGTCCTGGCCGAGGAAGCGCACCGCCACGCACACCTGCACGTTTGCTGGATGCGGCAAGACCTACACCAAGAGTTCACACCTGAAGGCTCACCACAGGACTCACACTGGTAGGCATATATGTCCCTAAGATGTTTATTTATAGGCTACCCAATATGTTTTAATGAGCCTATTTATACCCAATATGTTTTAATGATCCTATTTATACCACATATGTTTTAATGAGCCTATTTATACCCAATATGTGTTAATGATTCTATTTATACCCAGTATCTTTTGATGGGCCTATTCCCTATTTATACACAATATGTTTTATTTAGCCTATTTATACACATTATCTTTTAATGAGCCTATTTATACACACTATCTTTTAATGAGCTACCCAATATGTTTTAATGAGCCTATATGTTATTATATGTTACTATATGTTATTATCCAATGTGCCAAATGGTATCCAATGTCATAGACTGTATAGTAGCCTAAATGACACCTGTCAGTTGTCTTTGCCAAGTGGCTTCACAAGATGACACACTTGACACTTGGTTTGTTTGTGATGTTAATAACGTATCAGTATTCAGTATACTCATGTTCTGTATGTGTTTCTGTGTTGCAGGTGAGAAGCCATACCACTGCAGCTGGGAGGGCTGCGGTTGGAAGTTCGCCCGCTCCGACGAGCTCACGCGCCACTTCCGCAAGCACACTGGACACAGGCCGTTTCAGTGTCACCTCTGTGAACGTGCCTTCTCTCGCTCTGACCATCTGGCTCTGCACATGAAACGACACATGTGAGGAAAATCACACAAGAAAAACAAAAAAAAAACTGAAGGACTTCTATTGAACACTTAAGAACCAAGACCACCAGCAGAGTCATGAAAAATGTATTGTCTTTTTTCCTGTTTTTTTGTTTTTTGTTTTGTTTATTTAAATGTTATTTTTCTTGAATAAGAACGACAACAAAGGAACATGACAACAAAACCATGCGAACCAGTCAGTTTTGACAGAAACTTTTGAATTCTGTTTGGACGATTTTTATATGTAGCTGGTACTACTTTTGGAATAATGTTTGTAAAAACACCAAAGATGCATTCCATCACTCACCATGTCAGGCAGGACCTACACGCACACACCACTGAAGCAACTGGAAGTAGACAATGTTTTTTGAACAATTGATAAAAGCAACAAAAAAAATGATGTATTGTCACAATTAGTGCCTTATACCATATTATTACACATCTTACGAGTGCCATATTTTCCACTGGCTAAAGACAATCAAAGTTTATATAATATGTGTTATATTTGTAACTGTTAAACAGCACATGAAATAAGCTTCGAGACAATGTTTTGTTCTAAAACTGCCTTTACAGTCTTTCTTCCCGAGGCTTGAATTGAATGTTCTGTCTGTGAGTGTGTCCATCTGTCATCAAATACCATTTGAAGTCAGGGGTCTTTTAAACTTAGGAAGTCTAACAGAGTGCATGCCATCTCATTGCGACGTGATTGTCAAAGGGCTATACTTGGGTCTTTGGCGTTAAGACGAATGTGTTTTTGTCTTGAGTAAAATGTACTGCCTTGTAAATAGTATCTTTTTATATAATGTAAATAGTTTATTTTAATGTACATATTAAACTAATTGAACTACATTATTCCTGCCTGCTGAAACGTGATTTACTATGGATAGAGGGTTGCACGCACACACACACACGCACACACACGCACACACACACACACACACACACACACACACACACACACACACACACACACACACACACACACACACACACACACACACACACACACACACACACACACACACACACACACACTACTAAACAAGAGAAGACAAGCATCAAGAAGCTACATCATCATCATTATCTTAGGCATCAAGGCTACATAACAGCCATGAAGCATGCTTATTTATCCACTGGTTACTGAGACAGAAGGTGTCTTCCTCCAGCAACATCCCATCCTTGTCCCACTACCTCCAAACACAAGTCCTTGGCCTGCAAAAGTCTGGATGTGAGGAGCAATGTTTTCCAGCTGTGACAGAGCCGCTGCCAGTAAGCGGTGGCAGATGCCTATAAATACAAACATTACATTGACATAATTACAGAGGCTAGATATAGATATAGGCCACGTCTGGGCATAGGGGCGCACCGCAGGGAGGGGGAGGGGGGATGTGGGGGGTGCAGGAGGGAGAGAGCGAGCGAGGAGGGAGAAAGAAAGAGAAACCCAGTGTCAAATAAACTAAAGGGACCTGCCGGGATGAAGCAGAGTTCACCGGGGATGAGGAGAAAATCTGTTGAACTTGAATGAAGGGTCACGCATCTGAGAGAAAGCTTCTCCAGACAGAGGCCTCGTAAAAGAAAGAAAGACGAGGGGGTACGTATGTGAGTGTCGCCATTCTATTCGTACAACTTCAACAGGGTCACAATGTGACCTTTTCTTTAAGTCTGTCTCTAGGTAAAAGAGAGTCAACAGAGACAACAAGAGGTAAAGAGCAAGAATGATACAGCAACACAGAGATGACGAAAGAAAGCGAAAGAAAGAAAGGAGAGCGGGAATGACAAAGGTTGATGAATGAAGGTTGAAAGGGAATGAGGAAGAGAAAGGGGGGAGAGAGAAAGAGAGAGAGAGAAATTGGAAGACAGAGAGGAATTCACATACTGTACATTTTTCAAATGCATTCAGGTCTATTCCTGGTGCTGTCCACCTGATAAGGGATCTGTGGTTGGTTTTACTCTGGTCAGTTGACTACTCTCTGAGGCTATAAAGATCTAATTGACCTCAGAATAAAACCCTTGTTGCGATTGGAATGAGCTGAGTGCTGCCTGCCTAGTTATACATAGAGCGATCTTAAGAGGGAGAGAGAGAGAGAGAGAGAGAGAGAGAGAGAGAGAGAGAGAGAGAGAGAGAGAGAGAGAGAGAGAGAGAGAGAGAGAGACATGCAGGGGTTAAGAAGCAAAGACAACAGAGAAAAGAGAGAGAAATACAGAGAGAGGGAGATGGAGAGAAAGACCGGAAGAGAAGGCACTCTCGTGCCCTGTTGTGAAAGGTCACAAGGTCAGATTTGCCGTGAGAAGATGCAAAAAACAATGCTGTCATCCGCAACGGTATGCAGAGCGGAATAGAGGAGAATATGCCAGATGGGCACCTAAAATTAAGTCAGCAGCCCTTCACTACCTCTACGAAGTTCCAAATAATGAAGTGATCAGAGGACATGGGTGTATTTGGCCCTGTGTCATCTTCAGGGTGGCCTGTACTGAGAAAAGAGGAACCACCGCCTCTATCATTAGCACATTTGCTCAAGTGAAAAATCAAACAATTTTCATTTCACTTTTTTCCTGCTCTGTACAGTAGTTGTATTATTTGTGTCTGTACCCGTTGTGTGGGAAGATTGAACCAAGAGCTGGCGGGTCAGATGGTGTAAACGTTGGTTTGCGTGTACTGCAGCTGTGCAGCCATGTGTATGGATGGAGCAAGTTGTCACATTTTCTATGTCGCCATCATCAGTGGTGCCTTCCAAATGGAGACGGGCATGTGAAACGACTGAGGAGTTTTCTGAGGAGTATTTTCCTGTGCGTAGTAGAAATGTGTCATTGTGAAATCAATTCACAAAAACAAAATGGTTACAAACAGCTTGACATTTTATACAACACAATCTCAGTCTCAATCTCGGTTTATTGCTGTCTATGTCTTTGTATATCTTTATATCTGTGCATAAAAGCATTCATGAGAGGACAGCTTGGCTCTGTGCCATAGCACTCCATAAACTCCTCTGTTTTAGATAACATCAGTGAACATTTATTGAGCTGAGAAGCAAGGACTCCAGCTGAACTCGCTGTCGGCTATTCCATACACTTCCATTTGATGGAATCATAAAAATGTAATGTTTTAGACAACTGCCATAGCTGATTCCCAGTTTCTTGATTGGACACCTTTAACAGGAAATACAACTTTTAGTTTGCAAAATGTGTGAACACAAAAAACTCAGTCCCAAAACAATAAACCAGGGAACTGTGTCTTTATACTATGATGTCAACATGTAAAGTCAGGAACTTGCTCTCTGGAATTCATATTTCCTCTGCTGAAAAAAGACATCCTATCATGTTTATCAATTATCTTTCGTCATGTATCTGTCTATCTGACGCATGAATCAGACCTTTAGCTAGACACAGTGTAGCTGCACATTTGGTTGATCTCGTCTTATGGCCGATCACACATAGGAACTCCTCATTTAGTGCATTTAGAACTATTCATGCTCCAGCTGGATATTAACATAAAACGGACATAAATCAAAAGTATGTGGGAAAAAAACTGGAGAGGGAGGCATGTTGAAAACTGATCCATGAAAACAGAATAACAACGTTTCCCCCCAGAGCTTTCCACTCAGTTGGGTGTAAAGGCTTTCAAAACAGAATTTAGACCTTATGACACTAAAGATTTCCAATGAAACCAATACTAGTAATGATTTTATGTAAGCTAGCTGCGAGAAGCTCTGATCAGAGTGTCTGAACCTTGGTATCAAGTGCAAACTTTGTCGGACATGTGACTTAAATGTGGATGAAAATCATATTAAATTGAAGAAGGTGGTACACAGACAATTCCTGGGTTAATTTTTACACTTCAAGAGTTAGATGAACACAGATTCTGCTGTGCATGCACTGCTACTGCCCCACAACACACATTCTGACACCGACAGTGAGCAGAGATAAACTGACTAGCCTGTGAAACAAAGTTGTGTCGCAAGCTTCTTCCATTTGACGGTGTCAGGTTAGAGCAGAGAAGTCATGGACTCAAACTAAATTAGGTATGCTAAATTAGGTATGCTTTAATAAAAACATGTAAGCTCATACCTACTATAAAGACAACTGTGTTAAATGCATGCACATTCCTAATACAAGGCAGATATCAGCCATGCCAGGAAACCCCTTCCCTGGCAGGACATCCTACTACTGGGGTAGAGTAGAGCCACTGGCAGGCCAAATGTGGGAATTCCATGGGATGAGGATGCCATCTGCTGGGAAAACAGCTCCACTGTGGCTGACTGGGACACGCCACACCCCACAGTCAAGTGTCACCATGTCCAAACTTCAGTCTCATATGATTTATCAAATAACCAATCATGTTCCTCAATACTTGTAATCTGATTTAAACCTCCTATTACCTATTACCCTCACTCCAGCTGTGAAGTGAGGTATTGGATTGCTTCATTATAATAAATCCTCCAGTGAAAGTGATAAAAAAAGGGGGTGGGGCATCAACTCAACATACACACCTGTACTGACTTGCACACACATTCATTGCTCCATCAAAACACATGCACGCACGCACGCACGCACGCACGCACGCACGCACGCACGCACACGCGCGCGCACGCGCACGCGCACGCGCACGCACACGCACACGCACACGCACACGCACACGCACACACACACATGGTCAGCCAAAGCAGCTAACATCCATCCATCTCCTGTTTTTGACCTCCTCTGACTCCCCTTCTTATCTTTATCTCCCATATGCTCCCCCCCCCCCCCCCCCCTCCCCCTCAACTATTTTTCCATCCATCCTTCCAACATATATACCTCCCTCTCACCAGCTGTTCAGATCTGATGTCTGGTAAATGCTCCTGAGGGCAGTGTGGGGGAGGGGAGCTTCCATGATCAACTAAAACAGCATAATGGTAAATGGAAAAAAGGCCTGTAATTTTTTCTTTAAAACCCTGAAAATTGCGACACCGCTAAATAGGAACATACATTATAACATATACTATGTTAGTTCTATTGATCCAAGCCAGACCACAATCAATTGATTGTGGGCCCTGATCCAGAAAAAAGTTGGGAACTGCTGAACTAAAACATAGTTGATTGGTTACAGGAGAATCCCTGTCTGTCTGTCTGTCTGTCTGTCTGTGTGTCTCTGCCATGTGTGAATGTAGACACAGTAAAATCCTCAGTGTTCATTTATCCATTTGTAACTCTCTTAACCACTTGAACCCCAGCATCGGTATTGTGGGGAAAGCTTTCGCTGAAAATAGCCGATCCGTTGTGTTGTGAGCTTGTTGATCGGCTTTTTTCAGCGAAAGCTTTCCCCACAATAACAGAAAAGACACTAGTATTGAGACCTGAGGGACTCCGTTGACTCCCTATGACCAGAGGTCCCCCAGGGGTCAATAGCCTACTTACTAGGCCCCCTCCTGTACTAAATATCTTTGCCGAAAATAGCAGATATATCGGCTATTCTCACCTAATGTTCATCCCAGAATGGGCACATAGTGTGGTTAAATGAACACTCAGGATTTTACTGTGTGTGAACGTCTGTGCAGATTGCACAGTTCTGAGTACGTGACTTCATGTCAGTCTATTCCATGTCCAGTGACCAAAGTGTTTCTGTCAACCCCTAAAATTGCTAACAGAGTTGTTTTTCTATCCAGTGCTGGTTCTCGGTGCTGTGTCTGTAAAACATAGCCCCCCCCCCGGGCATCAGGTTTGTGCCGTGACAGAGGAGAAGGGGGGACCCCCAAAAAGAAGGGACTTGCAGATGGGGGCTCAAGCACACAGCAGATTCCTTTTACTGATTAGTGTAATGGTTACAGAGTGGAGCAAATAGCCCTTGGGGAATGTGACATATGACTGTGTGCGTGTGTGCATTTGTGTGTGTATGTGTGTGTGTGCGTGCGTGTGTGCGTGCGCATAGCCCATTAAATCGTCCAATGGGTAGGTAGTGGATTCAGACTTTTACCTGTGAGTTAATTTGCATTAAGTTGTTGTAGTGCAGTGTTAGATGATACATTCCTAAAATAGGTTATACTGTACTCTCCCCCATAGTGCCATGAGACATATATTCCAATTGTCCACTCATTGTGATGCTAAGTTGCTTTCCTAATTTACCACAAAAGAAGATTCAGGCAGACCCTAAAGCATTGTATCTTTAACACGTACAACATTTTCGTCTCCTTGTCTTGTTGGAATGCTGACTGACTCATCTGTTCCTTACCTGTACCTCACAATAAATAGTTGAGCTTAAATGAAATATAGACACAGGGGGATATCGTCACAGAACTGTATTAGAATTCAAATCCAAACGTCTTCAATATGTCATGATCTGCCCATAGATTTATAATATGGATCTGCCTCCCTTTTGTGTTCTCTTATTTTGCAGTAACATTTTATTGTTTCATGTATTCCTTTGTAGTTGGGCTGTTATAGCGCCACCAGGAGGCCGATGTTTTCTAAAGTAATTTTACTCCTTTAACATTACTCCTACAGATTTTGTCCAAACATCACGCAAATCGCTACACATCATCTCTATAGGCATGTGATCAAGATTGATCCAAAGTTTGCAGGAGCGGCCCGGTTTGTACAAAATGCCTCAAATCATGAACGCAGCGTCCGATTGCTGTGAAATTTTGCACGCACATCCCCACTAGGCCAAGGAAGAAATGCCACACTACCTTTTTCAAATCGGCCTTATGGTGGCTGTACAAAATCCACCCCCTCTCAAGCTGAGAGTGGGTGGATTAGAGTTCACAAACTGATCGTCACTTAGTAGTGGGCGGGGCCCAATCTGAGCCTAGTTTGGTTCAGCTGGGGTGGGCCTATATAGGCTCAGGTTGAACCAGCAGACAAACATTTTGTCTGAAGGGTAGAGATTCACTGCAGGAAACCCACAGCTATGTGAGCACTTCCGATGCATTATAAGTAAGTTTGATTTCTGTTTATTAGACTTTATGTTCCTTGCTTTATTTTGCTCGATAGACATTTATGCCGGTCTGCTTATGCTTTCAGTTTGTTTAAGTTACTGATTGTCTGTTTGTTTAAGTTACTGATTGTTTCTGTCTTTCACTCCTATTTAGTTAAATCATCATCATCATCATCATCATCATCATCATATGTGTTGTACACAGACTGGCAATAAAACACTTTGAACTCTCAATCCTGGTCTGGTCCAAATGCTCTTGTCGGCATACTGGTGTCGGGGTGTATAAGTTAGCCATGTAGTGAACTCTCTACCAAAGCTAAAGACATTTTACAGTGGCACTATAACAGGCCGATTCACGTTTTGGACTAGAACACACACTCCCTAGAAACTTCCGGCCCAAATTTGTAACATCGGCCTGTTATAGCGCCACCAGGAAGCCGATTTTTGCTAAACAATTTTTTGATATTACTCCTACAGAATTTGTCCAAACACCACGCCAATCGGTACACATTATCTCTATAGTCATGTGATCAAGACTGATCAAAGACTGGCAAATATTGGCTTCCAAGAGGCTATGACCAAAGTTTGCGGGCCCTTTGTAGGCAACCCAGGCTCCGAGGAGCACACTTTTCTAGTACCTGTCTGTCATCATCCAGCCAATCCTGTGCTAATTGTTGTCTTTTAAGTGCCAGCCAATCATGTGTTAGGCCTAATTGACCATCATCTTCACCTGTGTCTCTGTAGCTTTTGTGTCTTGTATGCATGTTATCTCCTGGTTCTGTGTGGAAAAAGTAAGGAAAACATTTAAAAATATTTTTGGGGTTGGAACTGAAAAACGGGAGGTATTGTACCCTGATGTGACGTCACGTGCAAATCAGTTTGGCCTGTTTTGAGTGAGACCAATTTACAGAAAACCCCAGATTTGCTGTGAAAGCCTGAGTGTTCAAACTGGGGTATTTTGGGGGATAGAAGAGAGTTAGGGGAGACCAAAAACACACAAAAGAAGAAAAAGTTAAAATTCATGGTGTTGTCCCTTTAACAGATACAGTCTGTTTATTTAGCCTTTTTCTGTAAACCTGACATACAAGAAAGCTGTAATCCGAATGAATTATTCAGTTATTACTTGGTTCCTGTTAGCTGCCTGTTTATCCTGTATTCTGTGTCTGGCTAGAGGAATAAAACTAGATTTCCCCTCTGAATACCGTCTACATTCTACTGCGTCTGGCTCCTGCTTAAAATTCCCAGACACAATAGGTCTAATTTACACAGCTTGAGTTATTTGTGCTAATTGACAATGTAGTATTTAGCTTTTCACGATGGCACCGACTTGTTCAGAGCATGGAGCACTTTACACAGCAATTTGAATTGAAAGCAAAACAACCCAAATGCAGTGGTGGAAAGTAACATTTACTTAAGTAAAATTGAGGTATTTATACCTTACTTGAGCATTTCAAATTTCCAATACTTTTACTTCTACTCCTCTACACCTAGGATCCAAATATTGTACTTTTACCCCACTACATTTATTTGAAAACTTTACTAGTTACTTTGTAGATTAACCACTTCAGCCCTACATTTTGGACATTTGAAAATAGCAGATCTACAAGCTCACAATGCTCACAAATACACCTATTTTCAAATGATTTTTTATATATTTCATACATTCAAACACTTGTGAAATAGAACATTCTGCATAATGAGTACTTTCTACTTTTGTTACGTCAAGTACATTTTGACACCAATACTTTTGTACTTTTACTATTCACTAAAATTCACTATTTTGAATTCCAGACTTTTACTTGTAACAGTATTTCTACATTGCAGTATTGATGCTTTTACTCAAGTAAAAAAAATGTGAGTACCTTTTCCACCACTGCCCAAATGTTAGCAGTAGCTATTGGCGAGCCCAATTTGTAGAAGCACTGCGACTTGTTACCATTAGCCCTGTGCACAAGTATGTGTAATCACGGGTGCACGTGTGCCTGTGTATTCAGCTCTCAGGAATATCCCATTATTTCTAGGAATTTTCCTGCAAAGGGGGGTGTTGGCTCTATTGCTTCCTGTTGAAAACACTGTAGCAGGAACATTCAACTGACATGGCTGAAAGTGACACCACACACAGGTTGGGGGCGGGGGGGGGGGTGGGTGCAGTGTTTGCTTCATTCTCTCTGGAGGGTAAATGGTCTATTACTACATTATGATGTAAGTGCCTGATAGGGGAATGCCTAAATGCAAACGTAAACATAAGAGGAGAAAAGATCATCTGTGAAGGCACTCACATAATATGATCGGAATATCTTCCCCAAGTAAACCCCCGCCATCTCCCCCTGAAGAGTGCCTTGATCTTAAAGTAAACAGAGAGAGAGAGAAACGAGAGTTTGTGTAAGAGAATGGGAGACGTAAAGAGAGCCTGATAGAAAGATGGGACGGTGGAAGAGCAAAGAAAGGGGGAGAGATAAAAGAGTGAGAGAGCGAGCAAGAGATATTAAGTTGTCGGTGAGGCGAAACCCTCCGTTTATCCTCCAATTCTCCCTGACCCACATTCCCAGTTAAAAGCCAATAGCCTTTTCATTTCCTCCTCTCCATTACCATAGGGTAAACACAAACCTACCTAGGAATTTCCTGTTATTCCATAAGGAGACAGTTAGCATTCCCTAACACAGTGGATTGCTTGGGTTTCAACTAATACATCCAGAAACGACTGCTCTGTTTGCACAGCATTAATTTCACACTACACAGCTGTATCCTTGGAATATAAGTGAGTGTAATTCATTGCACATTGTCACTGTCTGAGTATATAGGAACGTAGCTGTTACTGTAGGCCTCAACTCAGGCCTGCTGAACCTCTGTCCTGCTGAAAGCATGTCTATGAACATGATGTTTGACCACCATTACATTTATACACCTCAACCCGATTAGCTGAGATGAATTTCTCCAATATTACAATCAGGTATGATGAGTCTGTCCTTCTACATAACTGATTAAGAACATTGCATTGTGTTCAATCCGGGAACGTATGTGTCATTTTAAGATTTCTTTGGCTATCTCGGTGCCGCGCTATGAGCTTGTATATCTGCTATTTTTGAAAAATCGCGAAGATTTGTGCAATTTGGCCGATTCTACAAATGTCGTCTAAATCCTAACAGTTGTTTTGACGAAACTTACGTTGCTATATCAGTGGTTCTCAAAGGTTTTCATGTCAAGGACCCCCCAAAATTATATGTGTTTGGCGGCGGACCCCATCTCAAAATATTTAGTTCCAGGGACCGCCCAGAAGCAAAGATTTTTGTAAAAAAAAGTTCGCTTTAAAAAACATTTGTATATTCAAAGATTTGCACCAATTTTCACGATTAAAAAAAAATAATTGCAGATCTAAAAGCCCGCTATGAGCTTGTAGATCTGCTATTTTTTTCAGGCCCAAGTCCAGCACTAACTATAGAAAAGAACAACCCCCACCCCTGAAAAAGAAAAAAAAAAAAAACATTGAACAATGGTGTAGTCGAGGAACTTGTTTCTACCCTGCATTATGTATTGTGAAACCTTAACCTCTACTTCAGTGTTTCTCAACCTATTTTAGCCCAGTGCCCCCTATCAAATATCCAGGTCCCTTACCACCCCCCACCACACCACACTCAATTAAAATGTAAGCTTTACTTTTATTGTGTATTGTGTATAATTTAGAAACATCTGATTTCCAAATATCAGATTTTACATTAAACTGGACTGTTAGTACTATGCGATTATGTAATTATTATCCTACTTCCCAGGGAGAGGGGGGAAAAAGCCTGTTACGATTATAAGTAGAATTGTATATGGATGTCAGGCCCTGTCACATCAGGCCCCTCTCACAGCACTGAATGGCAGGGCTGTCACGGCCCTATCACAGGGCCCGTCATGTTACCATGGTAACATGTCAGGCCCTGTCACAGCCCTGCAGCATGATACTGACATGACTGACATGATACTGACCATGATACTGACATGATACTGACCATGATACTGATATGATTGACATGATACTGACCATGATACTGACATGATACTGACATGATTGACATGATACTGACCATGACACTTACATGATACTGACCAAGACCATGAGGAATAGATTATGGACAGGGAGCTATAATATAGCCACCGTCATCGCAGCCTCTCACAAACCTTTCTATATCACAGGTTCAAGTGAATGTAAGGGCTTTGTGATATTGTAGTGTTTTACACTATGAGTGTGCTGTGTGAGATATATGTTGCCATGTGAGATATATGTTGCCATATATGTTGCCATGCCATACATGGCAACACATAACTTCTGATTGTGACTTGAAACAGATCAAGCAAACAAATTCATTCAAACAAATCAAGCCCTTTCTCTCATTTAACTGAAATGTTTATTCTAGTAAACAGCACAGACCATGTAGAGAGGATCACTATTCAAAATAAACCAGAGCGTCTGTTCTTTTCTTCATCTACTGATTACACTTCAGAAGAAGTGTAATCATAGTAAATCCTCCAAAATGGTGTTTTAAATCAAGTTAAGACTTATTTTTCTTTCTCTTTGACTTTGTTATAGGACAAATGTAACAGACATGATACTATACAGATTTTTATACACACCGTATGCATCTTATTAAAGACAGCTTGGATTATTTCACCTAAATAGGAAGAAGGGCAGTCTAAGGCAGACCAAACATGGAAACAGGAATGCATCAAGCTTTTGAGATCACCCAAAAAAAAAGAAAGAAGAAACACTCTTCAAATAAAAACAGAACTTAAAATAACAATAAAACATGTCCTCAACAATCTGTATTGGCTGCTTACTATTAAGCATCTGCATGTACCAAGCAACAGGGGAAAGTCAAGGGCTTCATTCCAGAAGTAAATATCCAACATTTGAAAAAAGAAAACCTCAGACAAGCCTGACATGACTCGCTTGTGTGAAACATTGAACAGAACAGTAAAACATTCCAACATTTTAAATAATGAACATCAAAAATATATAAGTAGTGTGCTGGAGTGAGACACTTAAAATATAGTTTCTGTACCAGGACAGTGGCGGCGGGTACTTAAATAATCATTAAAAAAAAATAACATCAGACTGGATTCACAGGTATCAGAACACAATAAACGATAAAAAATCAAATCAAATCTATTGCACAATGGTAGTATCAAAGACGAATACAGCATGAACGGTACAAGTATGTAACAGACAACCCTAGGCAGTACGTGGGAAAGGAAGTGGAGCTGAGGTACTAAAGAGGAGACAGAAACCCAATGAAGAACAGATATGCCTCTTAAACATGGAATAACAAATAAAAAAAACCTGAATATCTTTCCCATGTCTCTTTCATTTCTTCATATTGACACTGTCATAATCCCACCGATCCCAGTTGATGTCCAGAAGAATGTGTGCAAAACAGCTTAGCAGTGGTGTAAAGTAATTAAGTACATTTACTTAAGTACTGTACTTAAGTAAAATGTTTAGGTATTCTTACTTTACTTGAGTATTTCCCATTTTCAGTACTTTTACTTCTACTCCACAATACTCCAAATATTATACTTTTACTCTCCTAAAATGATTTCAAAACTTTAGTTGCTAGTTATTTTGTAGATTTTGATTAGTATTACAAAACATACATTAACCACTTCAACCCTATATACATTTCGGCCATTTGAAAATAGCCGATCTACAACACCACAATGCGTGGCATTGTGAGCTTGTAGATCTGCTATTTCCAAAAGTTTTTATACATTTGAAATGGGACATTCTGCACAACGAGCACTTTCTACTTTTGGTACTTTAAGTCCATTTTTATACCAATACTTTTGTACTTTTACTCAAGTAAATGTTTTATTCCGGACTTTTACTTGTAACGGAGTATTTCTACATTGCAGTATTGATACTTTTACTTAAGTAAAAAATAATAATACTTTTTCCACCACTGCAGCTTTGTAACAAGACTAAGCGAAACACACATTCACACTGAGATCTGGAGAGGCCAGAGTCAGAGCCTCGTCCCAGAGCCACAGGTATTACTGACTCCTGCTAAAGACACATCTGTTCTACATGATCAATTTCTGTTCCTATCTGAACGTTTCACAATGTTTATGCTTTCTGAGCACAGCCAAGACATCTGGCTGTGATTACAACACCACAGGCAGACTGGGCCTAAATTGAAAAGGATACTTGGGACATTTTAAATTTTAGTCTTGACATTTTTCCTCGCAAAGCATCTGTCACATTGTTGTGTGGGGGGGGGGGGGGGGGGGGGGGCTTCTTAAATGGCACTTAAGTCGACCTGAAAACTGCTGGCTAATGCTGTTAGCATTCTAAATTGAAGAATGCTGACAGCATTAACAAATCAAACAAACAAACTCAATGTCCAGTTGCCACTCTCCGGATCTAATATCACTGAGAGAGAAGGCTTTTTATAGGGACAAATCAGGCTTTAGCAACAAAATGAAGACCTACTATACAAAAAGGCTCAAGAGACACTTGAGCAGTGACCGATCACCGGTCTGTGTGTTTGATTATGTTTATTCAGGTTTGAAAATGATTTGTTGTTTCTGTTATGTTTTTTACTGAATACAGTAAGTGGATTTCTGGAAATGTGGTTTGTTCTTTTCTGTCTTGTGCGTCTGTTTATCTGTAGCATTGATGTTTAAATTATAGACATTGGCATCGTTCAGCCCAGATTATTTCTTTTGGTTTCTTCTTTATACTGTGTACAGTGTTTGGTCCTATTTTAGAGGTTGGGTAAATACTGTAGTGTAATGTTGATGTCTTTTGTCTTAATATATTTTAATTTAGAACCACACCCTGAGTAAAGTGTGCCTCTGCATTCAGTAAAGAACTAATTTGACCATATTGTTGGCTATATCCATGCCAAACAAGTGCCACAAAACACCTACGCCAAGAGCTGAAAGGGCACTCGCAAAAGGAGAGCGGCCATCAGCTTCAGACCAGACTCAATGAGTTGGAAGAGAACTGACAAGACAGGAAATACAAGAGCGAATTGACCACCAGGGACCCGAGAATTAAAACTAGCAGAGGAGGAGTCTCAGTGACTGTATAAGAGGAGGGAGAGCGGTACCGAGTGCCACAAGAAGTGGCGCTTGGTTAGCTATGCTAACTTCAGAATGTGTAATAGCTGTCCCCCCCGCACAATGGTGACAAGCGCTTACTGAAGAGAACAAGACTACTATTCAAAATGCCAACGTATCACTTGAAGGTTCAAAGCTACACAGACCTAGATGCCTGCATGTTATAAAAGCTATGTACAGCTTGAGAGAAGGGATAATTGGGCCGTGTACCAGGATACATCTCTCATACGTTAATACATCTTCATAATGGCTATATTGTATGATATGTAAACAACAACAAAAGGAAGAGGCAGTTTGCATTTCTAGCTGGCAGCATTAGTCACTAAAACATCAAATCTAACCAAGTATCTCTGCCCGGTTAAGAGTGAATGCATACTACGACAATTTGACTTTTTCTCAAAAGTAAAGCAATTAAATACAAATAAAATGTGTGGAAGTCACAGTTTTTATGATAGATAATAATTTTGCACCATCTCATAATTTGTGACAATTAAGGACAGTGTCTGTGGAGCTAAATTTGTTCAGGAAATCTTTAGTGTGAGCCCACCTAGACTGGCATTTCAGAATCATCTGCAAAGGCTACCATGAACGCAACCTCCAAAGGAAAGTAAATGTCATACCATGACATTTACATTTTTAGCCTGTTACCTTTCATCACATGGCACTGGTAAGACTGCTTGTCCTTTAAGTTAGCTAGAAACAGATTGTTAGAATTTCACTGAAACCAAAAGATAGCGGCTATCCATATGTTAATAGGCAACCTTGTAGTATCATTTGGTCTCAATGAGGAATGACAACAATGCCTGTATATCCTTGTGTTTATTATCGTCATTAAATTAAGTTCTAGTTTCTTAACTTTGTGTGAAAGGTGCCCAGTGATAAAAAAGCAACAAATAAAAAAATGTAAAAGGTATAACTTTAGATAATGTAAGTAATGTTTAAGTAACATTTAAGTAAGCTTCAGTCAGTAAACACTGACTGAAGCTTTTGAGTGGTCATGGAGACGTACACATAGATTAAACACTGTCATATATAAAACAGAACGTGACCCTTGAAGCTACAACAGAGGGGCTTTAAATAAAATACTGATTCGTCTCAAAGTTAGTCTCCGGCGTTGCGTTCCGAATTCATTATATGACACAAAAGTTCACAGGATAAGTTCACTACGGAGCAGAAACCCTGGGTAGCAGTTCAAGTAAAGGAACAATTCACATAAATATAAAACAAAGTGAGTGGTTGAACCTTGTAACAAACAAAGTCTGACATACTGTGCCACCAAAAAACAAAAAGGAACGGCGTACATTTTCCAGTTATAGATTAATAACAGTGACAGTGTGTAGTAGAGCAACCTGAATTCAGCAGGTCACATCATTTCAAATCTTCCTTTAAGCCCACACTGCAGCTTTGTGCTTGCTGGTCTGTGGAGAACTGAAGTGTCTAGTTTCAACTACAAATTATACAACAACAGAAAACTGACTCTTAAAAAAAGAAAGTCCAAAAATAATAAAATAACACTCGTCACAAGACTTGAAATAAGCCTCTTGTAAAAAATCATTGAAATGAAAAGGGTAAAATGTGAAAACATGAACTCCCTCATCTTGCCTTTCAGGTGTTTTATACCTTATAGTTGGTATTGTGTGGTGTGTCACAGCATTATGATCAACGTACAGCTGTCAAGAGAAGAGGCATAGTTAGCTCCTTTTACCTACAGTATGTACACGGGACCGAGTGAGAGAGAGAAAGTACCGTCCATAGCTCACCACACACACACCTCCTCTACACAGTACAATCTCAAACTCACCGACAAAGAAAATATATCTGTACAATTTGTTGATATCAGTTAAAATAATACACTGACTTAATTTTGGCTTGCTATTTTCATTTGCCAGATACAGTACTTGTCACATTATGAGTTTTAGCACTTCTCCAGCTCCCCCAAACCAAATGACCGCTAGCATTCTTTGCATTTACAGTATAACAGTCTCTATGCACAGCAGCCATATTGTGAAGAAATTCACAGGTGTTGCCAATGATACTAATGATGGTTCTGTTCCATTCTGGTCAAACAGAGTCAGGGTGCTGATTTTGTGCATATTGGCTCACTGGAAACACTTTGTTAAACCAGTGGGTCTAAAATTGGGGTTCAGGGACCTCGTGGTTCCTTGAGGGGGTTCCAAATTGCCCCTTACGGGTGTGTAACTCTTGAGTAGTGTACAAATGGAAGTTATGGAGGTTCTTGAAATTAAATTTGAGAACCACTAGAACACACTAAATGCAACAGAGCCTTCATTAGTATTATTGGTAACACCTGTGAAGGAAGTGATAATATGGCTGCTGTGCATAGAGCCTATTGACCGGGACACCATGACCTGGAAGCTAATAACGCATTATTAGACTCAATCAGGAATGCTAACCAGCCTGGGGTGGGGGGGGGGGGCTTTCCTCCTCACAATGTGACATGTGCCAAGACAAAAACAAATGACAATGTCAAGGTATAATGTCAGTACAAACGTTTCACATTCACACTACACCAGGATGAGCCACTTTGGGAGAGGAGTTGACACTATCTGTAAGCAGAACTGGCATTTAAAAAATAAACGCTCTCAAATATTACTGTAATTCTGTGTTAAAAGAAAGAGAATTTGATCTCAATCTTTAGAAGCGGCAAACAGAAGTTGGCTCCCAATCATGGCTCTACACTCATAAAACATAATAAAATCACACTAAAACATATAAGCATAACTCAGCAATACTGAATATCCACAGATATGAGACATACCATCGCAAACTCAATGGTAGATCCATATCTCCCCAATTCAATACTGTGGGGTGGAAAAAAATCCCTTCTTAAAAGTATAACTTGGCATTTTGGATTGCAGCGTGATCCGTTTCGTCATCAGGCCCACGTTTCATTGAGGGAAAAATATTTCTATTATTGGCACCTTGCAAGCAGGTATGCTGACACTCAACACACTCAACACACGCGCACACACACACACACACACACACACACACACACACACACACACACACACACACACACACACACACAGGTGCAGTTAGGTGTCATTATAGAAAGGTTTCCTCCCACAGCGTAACTAAGGCTTGAAACGAAAACATCACACTGAGCATCGAAAATGTCAAAGTACTGCTTAAACATGAGTCAGCTCGTCCGTCCGTCCGGCCAGTCCAGTCCAGTGAGTAGATGCATACTCTGACATAAGACAGAACCATCATTTTAGTCACATATATACCCTCTCCAGCCACTCTAGTGCATGTACGCAGTGCATCAATTCAGGCATGTCAAACCCCAGCAGCTCTCTCTCTCTCTCTCTCTCTCTAGACTCACCTTCCTTTCCTTTATCCTTACATTCTATCCATTCATGTCAACAAGAGAGTATCATCGTCGTGATTGTTTGTTTCAAACCTCAAGCTCTGGATTCAGTTCCAGTCCCATAGTTGGGAGACAGTTCTATTTTTTTCCTACGCAAGGGTCATGCCCAACCCACCTCAATTTACTTCTTTTCTTTCTTTCTTTTTTTTTTACATTGTTCATTAAGTGATTCAGTGTGGGGAATGTATGTAGAGGAGGCGTGTGTGTGTGTGTGTGTGTGTGTGTGTGTGTGTGTGTGTGTGTGTGTGTGTGTGTGTGTGTGTGTGTGTGTGTGTGTGTGAGAGAGTTTGTGGTCGAGAGTTGAGTGTATCAGTCTATGCATCTGAATAATGAGAATTAGTATAGAACGTAGTCTATGAATGTATTTTGTGTGGCTGTGTGTGTGTGTGCATGGGTGTGTGGATCTGACCATTAGGGATGTCAGTCTATATTGTGTGTGTGTGTGTGTGTGTCTGAAGGTTAGTGTGTCTATGTGCTGTGCTGTGTGTCTATACGGTATGTATTGACAGAGAGGCTCAGGTCACGCGTTGGACATCTCGGCCTTGCTGAGCGCGATGGCCAGCTCCAGGTCCTCCTGCTCCTGCTGCCGGAGTCTCTTCAGACGTTCCCGCTCGGCCCGTTCGCTCTCCCGCTTCGCCCACTCCAGCTGCTGAGCTTCATTACCAAACTACACAGAGAGAGAGAGAGAGAGAGAGAGAGAGAGAGAGAGAGAGAGAGAGAGAGAGAGAGAGAGAGAGAGAGAGAGAGAGAGAGAGAGAGAGAGAGAGAGAGAGAGAGAGAGAGAGAGAGGAGTGGAAGAGGAAGAGTTATCATCCATTCATTCATAGATGATAGATGTATGTTCATATTACTGGTTATAGATTGTACATTACACTTATGCCTACATCTATTAATAGTTACCTTTTACCTTATGCTAACCCAGTTGGACCATTAGACCAATTTACTAAAACAGTAATGCACAAGAAACACAATCAACACTGTGCATGTTGAAAGGTGATTTGTGTTGAGACTAGTGCAAAAATAACCACACCAGAGAACAATTGTTTTTTTCATTTAACTTTGTTTGTCTTACCTTGACTTTGTCAGGTCCTGTTAGAGAAGTGGATTACAAAACAACAGCATTATAGCACACATGCACCCACGCACGTGCACACGCACACACACACACACACACAAGACAATCTACGCCAGTGGTTCCAAAACAGTGTGCTGTGAGACAAGTCTAGCTGTGCCTTGGGATTTTGTGACAATATATACAACTTTCTTTTTTAAAGTTATGAATTAATGTTTACTTTATGCGTTGTGAGCTATTTTTGCTTTGAATACAGGTGCACCTTGAGACTTTGACACCATTGGTGTGCCTTCTTGGCCACAAAACATTTGAAAACCACTGCTGTAAACAGACTCGAAACTGAAAGCTGAGTAGTGATACTGCTGTGTCATCATAATGTCATCCATTATGCCAGGGTCTTTACATCATGTGCGATGACAGTCAGCCACTAAGGCCTTTTTCTCAGCGAATAAACTTAAATGGCCTTTTTATTTTCTGACCACCTAATGAAAATGAGAAATATTTTTTGTATAATTTATCTTTTCAAGTATTGAACTTAAGTCTATTTTGTTTTTATTAGCTTGTATTACTATTTTACTTGATCTTATTCTCATGTTGTTGTTATGCACACGTTGAGATGTATTCAGTATTGAGAACCCTTAGATGAGTTCCTCACTTTTAAGGGTCCCAAGAGTGTTTGTTCAGAATGATTGACTATTCTCTCTTCATGCCAGGGGAAACCCTGACAGTGATTACATTTCCACACACACACACACACACACACACACACACACACACACACACACACACACACACACACACACACACACACACACACACACACACACACACTCATCTAAAAACCACAAAAAGGGCTAACACCCTTTCCTGCCCCCAGAGAAAGACCACTTCTGCTGTGCAGCCTGCATTACATTTCTCTGCACACTCTCACCACCTACTGAAAAACACTTCAAAAGCTTTGCTTATAACGGACATGCAGTGAAGCACAGTGTACGGAAACATGGTGAAATAACAGGCCAAATCTCTGTCCGACCTAGACAATGCCTGTGCCAGGCATATACTGTACTGTACTATTGCTATTGCAAAGTGACAGAATCATGCAAAAAGATAATAGTTAGAACAAGAAGACTAAAGCATAAAGTAGACAGACAGGTTTATAGGGCTGTTGTGTGCTATTCTGCCCCCTAACAGCTCCCTAGGCTGTTCTGTACATAACAGCTGTGTCATTTTCGATTTTAGCTATAACCATTTTTGAAAAATTCGTGTGTGCAAATCTTTGAATATATACTGTATATTTTTCACATCTTTAAACTCAAATCTTTGCTTCTGGGACCCCCCGTCCCTGGAACAACATATTTTGAGATGGAGGTCCGCGGCCAAATACATATCATTTTGGGCTGGTCCTTGACATGAACAAAGTTTGAGCACCACTGATACGTTTTTTTTTTTCAGTGGTGTTAGGATTTAGATGACATTTTGTAGAATCGGAATCGGAACCTTAGGTCTTAATGGCTTAATAATCATTTGTTTGCCGTGTAATGACAACTCCCGCACAGTGTTCTGAGTGAAAACAACCCTAAGTAGGCCTACATGTGAAGCATCAAGTAAACGACTACACTGACATATTGTCAGATCAGATCATCCAGCCTGGTGTGGACACAGAAGGCCCTATCTTCCACCCGGCACAAGATGACGCAAACGGGCAATATCATTGGTATCTACTAGTAATATTGGTGTGGACAACAGCGACCCCCCTCCAGGTTGTCTATATCAGTGGTTCTCAAACTTTTTCATGTCAAGGACCCCTGGGGATCCACGGACCCCACTTTGAGAACCACTGGTCTAAATAGGGCCCAGAGAGTTAAGCGGTATCAACCATCTCAACCTATACAGAGCTGAAGTCAACAACGAGCTCTTACTTGATGCTGTGGACGGGGCAAAAGGGTCCTTGCCACTAAAGGGATCTGCCAGGTTCTTTTTGTTCTGAAACGGGTCGACGACGTCACCTCCTCCTCCGAACGGCTGGAAGGGGTCGCAGGGTTTGGATGGGTCGTTGGCACTGGACATGCTCACCGGCGTGCTCTTACCTAAACATATGGAAGACACGTTACTAACAGCCATCACACCACAGCTCAGAAAGACAAGTTCTGGTGGGCTTTTAAAAGGATCCAGTGACATTTTTCCAGTTTTAACCATTTTCTGGGGGCATTTTTATCCTTATTTTATAGGGGTGGGACGATATATCGATATATCGATATATCGCGATACTTTCTCCCGCGATAAATAATCGATATTAATTTAAAAAAATCGATATTAAAACAAAAAAAATGTTTTAGTTTGTGATACGTTGTTTTTCCAACTCTGTATTTGTGTAATGATGATTTGGTGCTATTTTATGTGTTTATGAATTGAATACAAGGACTATCGTGATATATCGTTGGTTAAATTTCTTGCAATATATAACGAATATCGTGATATCGCAATATATCGCAATATATTGAATATTGTGATATATATTGTTATCGTGGGCCTAATATCGTGATATATATCGTATCGTGAGGTACCCATATCGTCCCACCCCTATTATTATACAGTATATGCTATATTTGTATACTGTACCTATATAGCGTTGCCAACATTTCTCAATGACATTAATGTGTACAGCTAGCCCGCTGTCTTGGATTACAAAATACTAAAAAGCTATGTTTGTCGTTACCTTTTTCAACACATATTACAAGGGCTAAAAATGAATTGTCATTAAAAATGTCAAAGCATCCCTTTAATGCGGGTGTTTCTATGCGTTTCAGGGAGAGCACATTCTACTTCCTTGGAGAAGGACAAAGTTGGAAATGAGTTCATATTTCCACTGATGGCCGAGAGATTTCGAAAGTCATTATTAGTATGAGAATAGTTTCTCACATCCTGTGTTATGTGTTGATAGCCCTGCAGTACCTCAGGTTCCATATCTGATTTTCCACGTTCTAAACAAAATAACATTCTCTCTAAAGCTCTGTTTCTCATATCTTCGCCCATGCCGTGGGAATGACTGCAAATGAAAGCCTTTGCAAAACCACACAGGTTTCAGGACCACACGTGCCAGGCTACCTACGCTCATGAACTCTTAGAAAACATCCTGCCATGTTCAGCAATCACACGCCTATATGAGATAATGAGATAATGGCATGGCTTGTGTGTATGCATGGTGTGTGTGTGTGTGTGTGTGTGTGTGTGTGTGTGTGTGTGTGTGTGTGTGTGTGTGTGTGTATACAGTACATACATTCTCACAGAATACAACCCAGTGAGCCATAGTCGTCTATTAGACCTCCGTCTAAAACCGGGTTATAATTGGTCTAACAGTGAAAGTTTTTTCAACGTCTATTCTTAGCCTAGACGTTGATTAGCTGTTTTTAAGCGTCTATATATAGACCGTCTATATTACAGACGTCATTTCAACGGCTATGATATAGACGGTCTATAGACGCTTAAAAAAAAGCAAAAAAACGTTCACTGTTAGACCAATTATAACCCGGTTTTAGCCTAGACCTTAGACGTATTTTAGACGTCTAAAAGGCCGAAAAATGCTCAGTGGGAAAGTACACCATATTATGTCATACACAGCAGCACCCAAAGCCGATAAGTGAAAAAGGACACCCAAAATAACCCAGTGTGTGCTTTCAATCTTCTTGGCAGCCACCTTGCATGAACCTATAGCGGGTTACGGTTTCTCCCCACATTACCCATTCAGTCAGTGTGGTTCACCATCTCACCAGGCACAGACCAATCTCCACGTACAAAGGCTTTTGATATCGTATCAGTGGTTTTCAACCCTTTTCATATCATCAAGGTCCATTATTCATTGGGCATTTGAGCCACGGAACCACCGTTTGATTCGAGATTTAGCCTCTCAGACCCAAAACGTAGAATATTTTCTTATCGTTGGATTTGGTACCATAGGAGAGATAACAGGCAAAACGTTGATCAAAATAACAATTATTTAATTAAGTAATGCAGATGTTTAAAAATAATTGAACTCTTGAGAGTGTAAAATGAAACCAAATGGACCCGTAAGGGTCCATTTGGTTTCATTTTAGAGTTGAAAGAGTTAGAGTTAAAGATCTATAAGGGTCCATTTGGTTACCAACTCTCCATCATTTAGCGGGGGACCACCTGGAACCCCCGGACCACTGGTTGAGAACCACTGTATTATATGGGTAAAATGCATATCGTATTAATGATAAAAAAATAAATAAACTTTCATTTGTTTAGCACCTTCCACAATGTAAGATGTAGCTCAAAGAGCTTTACAGAGCCGGGGAAATACAAGACAATATGACATTCAACTGATACGTATAAGAGAATATAACATAACAGAAAGTAACATACAGGTTGATATCTGATCAGACTCATCAGACACATAAAAAAGGATTTTTTTTCATCATCATCTCTACAGTATCCGTCTTAAAAGTCCTACAATGCTCTGCCATCACCGTGGGAACGTCGCCTGCACAAAGGAGGTGTTAACCACAGCAAGTTGAATCTGTGAAGCCCATCTTGTGTCTGTACCCGGGTTGGCTATATATGCATTTCACACAATGCTGAGCAAAGCTGATTACCATGCCTGGTAATCAGTCGCAATGCCGGTAAATCTGCCCACAAACACATACACATACACCAAAAAAGAATAAACGAGAACATTACCCCACCCTGTTTAAAAATAACCCAGCACATTCATACTTTTTACCAAGTGCCTCAATGCACGGTCTGTTTTTAGTTGCGTTGTCAATAGGACGTACTAAGCTTAGGCTTCAGTCTATACCTTTTTTCCAGGAAAAACATGTTTTGATTAATTCAGTATGTTTTGCATGAAAACAAATCTGTGAACGACTGATTTTGTTTTTTTTAACTAAACTAAAATAATGATCAATATGTTTTTGTCACCACATCATGTCCAGTGTAATAAGTAGTTATGATTGTTGATCGCATCAATCCATGTTTTATTAGGCAATCACTGGGAGAGACACAAACACTGTGAGAGAATTAAGTGTGTGTCAGTTATTTGAGAGCATGAGAGAGGACCTGAGTAGTGTGTGTGTGTGTGTGTGTGTGTGTGTGTGTGTGTGTGTGTGTGTGTGTGTGTGTGTGTGTGTGTGTGTGTGTGTGTGTGTGTGTGTGTGTGTGTGTGTGTGTGTGTGTGTGTGTGTGTGTGTGTGTGTGTGAGTGAGAGTGAGAGAGAGAGTAAGAGTAAAGGGGCAAAAAAGCAAGATGTGGGTATGAATGGTGACCTATAGGGTGCTTCACTTGCACAACCATTTCCCCACCACAAGACTTATGGCCATGACCTTTACCCACACACACACACACACACACACACACACACACACACACACACACACACACACACACACACACACACACACACACACACACACACACACACACACACACACACACACACACACACAGAGAGAGAGGAAGTTTGTCAGGGTGTGGTTGAGAACAACACTGCTGGCAGAACTCAGAGCATATGATCGGGGACAGGCATGGTTGCGCGGTGCATGCACTCACTCAGTCACACACCAACAGACACAAGCGCACACACGTGAATCATGGAATACATTGCGTTTGTGTGTAACACAACAATGGTGTCAGAGTTCAGGTAGTCAGTAGGAATAGTTGTTATGTTTTCACCAGGCCAAAGGCTGCGCGTAACTGTAGAGATATTACCCTGACTGATCACTGTCGGGACCGTTGGGATTAATAAACCCAAATCAAGGCTATATAGCCTCCTTGTTAACAAAGTTAGCAAGCGGGGGTTTGTGCAAAAGCAATGGCTGTGGTTGCAGTATAGTGGTATTTATTTAACCCATTTTAACCCACCCACTGAGGCGATTCTTTAAAATGTTTTCTAAATCCTAACAGTTTTTTGAAAAAAATCGAAAACTATTTTTTTCAAGATTTTTCAAAAATAGCAGATCTACAAGCTCGTAGTGCGGCACTCGGAGCTTGTATATCTGCTATTTTTGAATAGCCAAAGAAATCTAAAAATGACACAGATCCGTTCCCGGTCTTAATGGGTTAACAAGATTCTTTCTGTACTACTGGGGTGCGACACCACTTTCTAAAATTAGACGTCTTTGTTTTGTTTAACAGATTACCACTACTTAGAATAACTTTTATGTCTGTTAATTTTATAAAGGCATGGGTGCTTAACTCTACAAATCAAGTCATAAAAAAGACATATGGCTCCAGTTATACCACTTTTAAGGCAATCTTTAACTGTAAATAGAAACTACAATCCACAGCAATACAGATTAACTTTTTTTTTCTTTTTCTTAAATAGGGTTGGATATGATATTTGTACGGCTAAATATTTCCTGAATATTTCCGTAATTTTCCTTAAATCACTGAAACACTGTAGTTATAGTGTGGCTCATTGTGCACCAGCTTCTCTCTGTGATTTGTGTCAGTTGGTACATTGTAAGTCACACCTCACACATTGGCAGTAAATGGTGCTCAATCTACTCTGTGCCCACAATGACACTCTTTCCTGTTTACAGATCAGACCGACCCGACTAGAGTGGAAAATAAAGTGTAGAAAAATATCTATAACACCGGGTGAGAGAGATGTTCTGTTCACACACACACGCGCACACACACACACACACACACACACACACACACACACACGCGCGTGTGCGCGCATGCACAAACCCACACATGCGAACACATACACATACACACACACACACACACACACACACACACACACACACACACACACACACACACACACACACACACACACACACACACACACACACACACACACACACACACACACACACACCTATCTGAGCTTTATTGTGAGGTACAGTTGAGCTGCATGCTGTGTGCCTAATCTGCCTATACAACAGTAGTGGGGAAAGTACTACATTTGTTTTAAAAGTAAAAGTATCCATACTGCAACGCATCAAAACGTAATTAAAGTACCAAAAGTAAACATACTCATTATGCAGAAATCTTCCATTTCATGTTTTCAAAACAGTACTTGAGTAAATGTACTGTAATGTGCAGAATTTAGTGTGTAATTCTCAAAGTCTACCAATGCCTAAGTTCTGCACTAGTACCCACTACTGCAACAAACAGCCTCCTTCCTTCTATGACTCTACACAGCAAAGTCCTGAGTGTTAGTTTAACTCTGAGAGCGTACAACTGTAACCAAATGGACCAATAAGTGTGTAAGCTGTCAGTGAAATGAACCAATATTGAGCAAGTGCATATCCTATCTCTTGCCCAAATGTTATCAGCAATTGACTGACTGACTGACTGACTGACTGATTGTTTGTAATATTTATCACAGGGCTTGTGCTTCTAGAACATGTTGTAAATGGCATTGAATGTGGTTCACCCAATTACAATACAGGATAAAAGAACACCAGGGATTTTACTGTGCATCTGCAAATGACTCAAATCACAAGGTACCTAACAAAAGCATACATTTCATTGGGATTCCTTGCACATTTTCTTGTACTACAACACATGATATAGGACACAATATGATATAATAGTAGCAAGGGGAGATGCAAGCATAAATTCCCTGTGGAAATAAAGGTAATCTAGCTCAGTAGTTCTCAACTTTTTCAGGCCGTGACCCCCCAAAATAATCATATTTGAACTGGGGACCCCCCACCCTGACAAGCAAAAGGCGTTGGGAGCTTGTAGATCAGGCTATTTTCATTTTTTTTGCCTAGTTCTTATATTATTATTTGACAATTTTGCTAATGTTTGACCAGTTCTTTTAGTATAGTTTGTTGATTACTTTTGATGCAGTAATGGTCTTTTTTCTTTCTTTCTCTTTTGAGGTGTGAACAAGGTCTTAAAAGTCCTTAAATTGTCACTTCACTGTCATCTGGGGACCCCCCCAAAATCATGTGAGGACCCCCCTGGTTGAGAACCGCTGATCTATCGCACTAGCTCACTACAAAATAGGATTTTAAAAAAAACATAATAAAAATAAAATAAAAAATGTTTTAAAATAAATTTAAAAAAAGAGGAAATCTATCAAAGTAAATAATATTGTAAATAATATCTTGTGGAACAACAAAATGTGCATCAGAGGCAAATGTGGAGACAGGGTTACTATGGCTATAGGGAGGTACAGTAGGTCATGTGTTGGAATAGGACAGTGTGGTGGTTTAACATACTTACTCTGTCCTGCCCTGTTTCTGCTCAAAGCAACCGCTACAGAGTGGGAAAACACTCACCATTAAAGACCAATTTATAAGTGGTCGCATGAACACATTTTACAGTGTCAAGCATCACTTGACAAAAAATGATGTATTATTAACCCATTGAGACCTGAAGCCGATTCTACATGTCTCCTAAATCTCAACAGTATTCTGAAAAACGTATGTTTCTATATCAGAGGTGCTCAATCTTTTTCATGTCAAGGACTCCCAAAATTATATGCATTTGGCCGCGGACCCCCATCAAAATATTTTGTTCCAGGGACCCCCAGAAGCAAAGATTTGAGTTAAAAATGTTCGCTTTAAAAATATATATATTCAAAGTTTTGCACACATTTTCACGATTTTTCAAAAATAGCAGATCTACAAGCTCGTAGCACGGCACTCGGTGCCGCGCTATGAGCTTGTAGATCTGCTATTTTTGAATAGCCCAAAGTGTAAAATGATGCTTTTTAGCTCGACAGTTCCAGGTCTCAATGGGTTAAGGAACCTTGTTTTTTTTCTCCCAAGTGGAATTGATCACTTTCAAAAAAAGTTGAAAGTGATCAATTCCATTTCTTAAATCCACCTCCCAAACTTAGCTATTATAGCAGAGCCCATTGTTTACTGTGTGTATTTAGAGAACACTAGATAGAGAACACTAGAGAATGGACTTCCTGGCATCATGACGTACACCGCTTAGTGCTTACCAACATAATGCGTTCTGTCTGAAAACATTATCTAAATCATCTTGAATATGGGAATTGGGGAATTCCAGGGGAAAATGAAAAACGATGGTTGAATCGCTCCCTGGGTACCACTAAGCAATTGGTATTGTTTTTCATGAAGCACAGTTAACGGCATTGCATTATGGTCTCATGCATGCAGCAGAGTTGGAATGCTTATTTGGCCAAGCTGATTGGTTGGGGCTGGAGACCGCTTGTTATGTAACGGTCTGTTACTCTCTCCCTCGACAATGTCCTTCTTTAACCTCTAAGAGTCTCTGACTCACCGCTAGGAGGTTTGGGTCTGGGAGGAACACTCTTCTTCGGCGGCAGAGCTGGAGTGTCGTTCTTTCTGCTGAATGGGTCATCCACAAACCCCGGCTGCAGAAGAAGAAGACAGACATGCAGTCAGGGGTGGTGGGGGAGGGTACATGTGCGAGAGAGGAAGAAGTACTCACTCACATACAGTACACATCATTAGACAGGTTGTTATTTCAGTGCTGCTGCTGGTTCAGGTCAGGTCAGGTCAGGTGGACTGCTTTTGATGTGAATGACACTGACTTGCTGAACAAGGGCACTAGAAATCATGCTGACGCTTCAAAGAGGGAATTTAAATCCAGAACTTTATTTTCATATACAGTATCATTCACAGTGCCGCTTTAGACTCCACAGGGGCCCTACGCAGGATACGGGACACATGCACGCGCAGCGCGCGTGCATGTGTCCCCCGCGCGCGCGCTTCTTTTTTCGGGTTTCCCGTGGATAAAGTTACTTTTTTTGTTACTTTATTTAGGTTTTAGGGTGACAATGAAGCAGTGCTGCGCTGCGCAGCCGGCGCTAATGTGAACGCAGTAATGCACGTTATTTTCTGCTGAAGGGAGGGGGCGGAGAGGGGGCCTCTTTGATCGGCGGGTAGGCGGGGCCCCACGCAACCTGCGTAGTGTGCGTGTAGGGAGAAGCAGCCCTGATCATTCATCATATTATCTTCTTCTGGACGATCTTCAGTCAATGACTAATCATAAAAAGCCAATCTTCAGCTAAAAACAAAAAGCTAGATGCTATGTAGATGTACAGTATGTACGTAGGGCTACATAAAACATTTTTTGTAAATTATTTGTGAATTTTGCATGTATTTATTTTGGCACATATTGCACAGACTTTCCATGCTGTTGTTTGTAATAGTTAGGTCTAATATAAAATGAATGACCTTTGGTTTATAACCTCAAGCAATGTCTTGACTTCACAAAGTGGTGGTGCAGCTCGAGGTTTAAAGGAGCTGTGGTCTTGCTCTGGTATCAAGTTTTCATATAATATATTTTGACTGTCTGACATCATTGTAATATCATATACTCACTACAAACAGTTAGGGACAGCTCCCAAACATTAAGATGAACGCTTTTTGCGCTATATCCATGTCAATCTTTTTTTCTTTTCTTTTTTGAATGCCAAAATATGTCTTTCCTCCAATCAGGCACATGACTGAGCTGGCCAAAGTAAAGAAAAATAAGCGTAAATACTAATACCCCTCCACACCCCCCAAGCCCACTCGCCTGCCCCCGACTGCCTGTCTGTGGCCAGAGGCAGCTGTGTGATGAACACACACAGCTGACACAGGTCACTTTACCGCATCTGCATGCTTACAAAGTGTTGACATTAAGATGTTGATAACCTAGGAGAAAGAAACTTGCACACAGCAACTTCAAGTAACTTTAACCCATTAAAACCGGGAAAGAATCTGTGTGAGTTCTGGGGGTCCCTGGCACAAAACGTTTTCAGATGGGGTCTGCGGCCAAATACATATTATTTTGGGGGTCCTTAGCACCAAGCAGCAGCACTCTCCACAGAGGCTACAGGAGGAGAGACAGAGGAGGGTGATTGAGGGCAGGAACTATCGTACCCAGTTACTCCAGGCGTGGTAAGAGAACACACCTGCACCTGCACCCATTTTCTAATGGCTGGCTCACCTGCACCTCATTCAATGAGTGGACCTACTAGCAGATATAAAAGCCCTCAGTTTCTACACAGAAGAGGAGAAGCACACAGAAAGAGTCTGCTTTGACTGGAACCTCACTCCCCCTCTGCTGAATCATGCAAATGTTACGTGTTGCCTCGGTCCGGGAAGAACTTTTGTTGTTTTATCTCCCACTTCCCCAGCCCCTCCAGTTAAGGTAAACAAGAGACTTTGTGCTGAAAAGCAACCTTGTGCTTTATTTTTGCAACCAAGCAAACCTCTCGTGAGCCAGGCACCCCACACCTTATAACCCTTTTTCTCCCAATTTAGTCGTTATGCCAATTTCCAGTTCATGTTGGATGGTGTAGATGAGCATGCGTCTCCTTTGATACACGTGAAGCCTAACTGATAACTGATACAGCAACCTACTGGATGGATTTAGAAAACATTTTTAGATCTGTATTTGGCAGCGGTGGCCTAGTGGTTAGAGGGGCGGCCTTGATACCGGAAGGTCCCTAGTTCGATTCCCCAATTCATCACATCAATCATGAATCACCGCTGAATAGCCCTTGAGCAAGGCTTCCATGCAGGGTCCGGCTGGAAACAAGTTTCGTACTTAGTCCGTCACCCTGGGTAAACAACAAACTTTGCTTTGCTTTGGCCCCCTGTTTTGTTCCAGGGACCCCAGAAGCAAAGATTTGAGTTACAAATGTTCGCTTTAAAAATAAATATATTCACAGATTTGCAAAAAAATTCAAGACTTTTCAAAAATAGCAGATCTACAAACGCAAGCTAAGAGCTTGTAGATCTGCTATTTTTGAATAGCCAAAGACATTTTAAAGGGATAGGTGAACTATCCCTTTAAAATGTCATAGAAGCGTTCTCGGATTGAATGGGTGAAGGATATACTGCAAGAGACTAGATCCTTGTTTATATCGTTCCAAGCATAACTGACATGGATTTAATGAGCAAAAAAACTAAATAAGGGATTATACAGCTGTGCCATCCTGGTCAGCTTATTTCACGTGGTCAGACTGTTTTAAATCTGGCTTTTAGGATGGATCCTACTAGTACCTTCTGATAGTCTGGAAGCCAACTGGCCCTGCCGCCTTCGAAAGGGTCTCTGGGCTGCTTGGACATGTGGCTGAAGTCTGCAAACCCCCCGGTGCTGTTACTGCTGCCGCTGCTGAAAGAACTGCTGCCAAACGGGTCTAAAGTACCAAAGAGATCTGGAAAATAAGTATATAAACATATACAAATACATTTGTCTTAATTAATCAGTGTTGATGAATACAGACCACAACCCGGAAAGTTCTACTTTTCAGGATTCAAATTCCAAAAGTATCTAAAGTAGCAGGTCTACAAGCGTTTAGAGCTTGTGGATCTGCTACTCTGGTGTGACGCTGTAGTATGATCAAGTAGGGCGTTAAGTTACGAAAAAAACACAAAAAGTTAAAATATGGAGATGAGCGGTTTCTGCCCCACAGCAACGATATATATACTGTATATATATATATATGTATATATTCGGCATGTAACGATTCAATAAACTCACGATGCGATTTGAATCATGATACTAGGTTCACGATTTTTTAAACACAAAATTAATTTCCAGACAAATGACCAAAAAAACTTTTCCAATACTGTGTTTTCTCTTATCCTCTTTTCAATACAGTAGCAAATGACTGAAAACTCTTTTTTTTTAAAAATCAATTCTCTTACAAAGATCCTGTATTTTCTTCTTTTTTTCCTGCTGTTAGCGTCGCGATACATTTTGTATTAAATCGACTTAAATTGTCCCCAGTTTGAATCGATTTTAATCGATTTACGATAAATCGTTACATGCCGTGTGTGTGTGTGTGTGTGTGTGTGTGTGTGTGTGTGTTGGGGGGAGGGGGGTGACCTTTAAGAGAAAATAATGACACAGAGTAAACGGATATGACACCTTTCCTCTCTGGCCATGGGTTTAATAGGCAAACCAACATGGGAACCTAACCCAGTGGAAACAGTGAGTGGTGGTAGTGAGAGGCTAGTGTTCCTGCAATCACAGTGCGGCATTCCAGCGCCGCACGGCCCCTACAGAACCTGTGTGTATGTGTTTGTATGGACTAGATTAATATCCTGGGGAAAATGAAAGGGCTTTTCTTGCACTGGAGTGGAGCACAGGCGACTGATTGAGACTTTGTTGGTTGGGGGTTTTTTTACGAGCAGCTCGGCTGCTATAGACTGATGCCAGGCATCTGGGTTTCCTCTATGTTCATTCTGCAGTGGTGGGCTACAGCAATTTGAGAATACATAAATCCATAGGCAGTGGTGGAAAGAGTACTTTTTACTTAACCCATTGAGACCTGAAGCCGATTCTACATGTCTCCTAAATCTCAGTGTTCTGAAAAACGTTTCTATATCAGTGGTGCTCAAACTTTTTCATGTCAAGGACCCCCAAAATGATATGTATTTGGCCGCGGACCCCCATCAAAATATTTTGTTCCAGGGACCCCCCAGAAGCAAAGATTTGAGTTAAAAATGTTCGCTTTAAAAATATATATATTCAAAGATTTGCACACATTTTCACGATTTTTCAAAAATAGCCCAAAGTGTAAAATAATGCTTTTTAGCTCAAATCTAAAAATGACACAGTTCCAGGTCTCAATGGGTTAAGTAAAAGTATGCTGCTTTTGATGTGAATGACACTGACTTGCTGAACAGGCACACTAGAAATCATCAGTGGTGGAAAAAGTACTCGCATTTTTTACTTAAGTAAATGTATCAATACTGCAATGTAGAAATACTCTGTTACAAGTTAAAATCCGGAATTCAAACTGTACTTGAGTAACAGTACAAAAGTATTGTCATGAAAATGTTTTTACTTAAAGTACCAAATGTAAAAGTACTCATTATGCAGAATGTCCCATTTCAAGTTTTCAAATGTATTAACATCTTTTGAAAATAGCAGATCTACAAGCTCACAATGCGTTGCATCGCGACGCATTGTGAGCTTGTAGATCGGCTATTTTCAAATGGCCGAAATGTATATACTGTAGGGCTGAAGTGGTAAGTAACTAGCAACTAAAGATTTCAAATAATTGTAGTGGAGTAAAAGTATATTTCCCTCTGAGATGTAGTGGAGTACAAGTAAAAGTATTGGAAATTGTAAATGTGCATACACACACCCACCCACACACACAGACAAATTCACACACACACACACACACACACACACACACAAATGCATGCGAGCACACACGCACGCACACACAGTCTGTGCTTGTGCTTTGTGGCACATTAGAGCAGAAAATGTAAACTGTGACCCATTAGGCAACACATTAGAGGAGTTAAAAACAGAAGGCTCAAACAGAAATTCACACTTCTAAAAAAAAGGACACCAACTCATCGCAGGCCTAACACCGGAAAAAACAAGGTGAGAGGAAGAAGAAAACGAGACAGAGATGTTGTATACCAGGGGTCTTCAACAGGGGGTCCGGGACCCCTCGGGGGTCCTCAGAGAAACTGCAGGGGGGCCGCCACATCTTTGTGTCAAAGGAACTTTATTTTTCTATTTTTAGCGGCGCTAGCCGCTCTATACCTTTAGGTATAGAGCGGGTCCTGCTCTATACCTGACTTTGTCCGTGTTCACCGTCAACGCTCTGATTGGTCAGACCCGTCAACGCTCTGATTGGTCAGACCCGTCAACGCTCTGATTGGTCAGACCCGTCAACGCTCTGATTGGTCAGACCCGTCAACAAAGTGATTGGTCAAGCTTCACGTGACACATGGCTATAAACACATTATAAACACATATCGATGACAAAATGTATCAAAGGCGCCGCTACCTTCACACAGGGTGTGATTTTTTTCTTACTTTTAACTACTTGAACACTCGTGTCCCTAATCTGGGGGAACATTAGCCGAAAATAGCTGATCTACAAGGCCACAACGACGCATTGTGAGATGGTAGATCAGCTATTTTTGACAAAGAGGTCTGGTGTACAGGGTAAAAAATTAGCAGACCAAGTACCGAGCCAAAGGTCAAGTTTACAAAGTATTGAGGGTTTAAGTGGTTAAATGTCTGAAAACACACATTTAACATGCATCCAATATGTAGTGGGGGTCCCTGCTTCATCTCTCTCTCAGCTAAGGGGTCCTTGGCCTGAAAAACGTTGAAGACCCCTGTTGTATACTGTATGTAGAGAAGGGATAAACAGAAAACTTTATACCTCCTGGCCCTTTGGGTTTTGGACTGGTTGAAGAGAATGGGTCACTGCCTGGAAAGTGGCCGGGCGGCGGCTGTGGGAAGCATCGACACATCTATTAGTAAGAGTTTATTGCAAATAATCACACATAATATTAACATTTTTGATATTATTACTATAAAGCAATCTGAATGTAACCCATTAAAACTGGGAACGCAGCTGTGTAACCACTTAAACCATCATTTTATACTTCGGCTATTCAAAAATATCAGATATACAAGCTCATAAAGCATAGAGTGCCGCACTATGAGCTTGTAAAAAAGCTATTTTAGAAAAATCGATGAATACATATATTTTCAAAGCAAACATTTTTAACTCAAATCTTTGCTGCTGGGGGTCGCTGGAACAAAATATTTTGAGATGGGGGTCCACGGCCAAAAATACATATAATTTTGGAGGTCCTTGACATGAAAAAGTTTGAGAACCACTGATAGAACAACATACGCTTTTCAGAAAACTGTTGTAGAATCGGAACCTCAGGCCTTAATGGGTTAAAGAAACATACTGGTTGTCTGGCATGCTTAACGTACTGACAACAACTCACGTTATGCTTGACATTATATACTGTGGTTTGTTTAGTCGTCGTAGAAATACATTTCATTTCAGTACATATGAAAATTAAACTGCAGAGATTTGAAACTTGCTTGAAATAGATAATCCAACACTACAGTTAATTTCATCATTGTTTGTCAAAGTTACGCTATTGTTGTGTTAGAAAGCAGATTAATTTGTCCAGCTAAAACAGCTCCTGGATAAGATTGATTTACAAATGAAATTCAAATGTCTGTGACTTACTAACTGCACAGTTGTGTTAAGCTAACATTGACTCAATTACTCAGGTACATATGTTAACAGTTTAATGACAAAATGCTAACAAATATACGCTACCTCTAAAGATTAAACAATTAACGGAAAAATGGTCTACGCTTATGTGCGAAGCTGTGATTAGATAATGAAATGTTTAGATCAGTATGGACCTTTAACAATATACTATATTGAGGCTTGTGTCCATAATATGCTGTACATGCTCTTTAAAGATGCACTGCAGTGACATTTTCGGTCATTTTATTTTGAAGGTTCAGTCTGAAACGTCGGCTCAACCGATCTAAACCAATCAGAAGGTCCCATTCCTTCAGGCTATGGGACGTTGGATCTCAATCACTTCAGCCGTGCGCAACACGGCTAGTGTTTGTTTACAAGTGAGAGAGAGACGGCCAGTGAAGCACGTTTGCTACTACCTGGCTTATTTCTAACCTATAATGTTTTCAGATACATATTTTAGTGTGCAGATGAAGTTTAAAATGAGTAATACACTCATCTTCAATGAGGTTAAAAACGGAGTAGCTCTGTAATTAACATCAGCTGTGTTTGAAGAACGTGCAGCTATGGGAATCAAACAGGTGCATGTAATCAAGATTCATTTATATTCATGAAGGCTGCGTTATGTCATCACGCAGCACGTTTTCGTTTACAGGAAGTAATTAAGATTGGCTTTTTAGGGACTTTAGATATAAAAATACACAAAAATGTTTTTTTTTCTTTTTTTTTTGGCATCTATTGTTAGGTATGCCCATATGATGACCACGGATATGCTCTAAAAGTGTGAAAAACATATTTTTCATTTCACTACACCTTTAAACAGAAGCACTTCACTTTCGCTTCACTTTCACACATGGAAGCTACTAGTGTGAAACCACAACACTGCTCAGTGTTGCATGGTTCAAGGGTGACTGAACATGCAAGGAGTTCAGTGCCCATCAATGGTACTTTGTATCAATTGTTTCTCATTTATTGTCTCATTCAGTTTTCATTCTTAGATAGTTTTTGCACTCTTTTGGGAATCAAACCTGCAACTTTCTGGTCACAAACGCACTTCTCTAACTTCTAGACTACCCCTGTCCAATTATTCAAAATTCTTGTCTGAGATCCACATAAACAGACCTTAGTGGGTAACGTAGCACTTTTACTGAAGGGGTCTGCCGTGGAGAATGGATCTGGCTTTGTGGTTTTCTTGAAGAAATCTTCAGACGAGGCCTTGAAGGGATCCGTTTCTTTAAATGGATCTCCCCCGAAAGGATCTGGACGGAAAGACAGGAGACGACAGCTGGTGTTTAGATATTACTTGCTACCAAGTCGCGAAGCACTGCTACTTTTCTCATTTTATAATGGAACTGTTTATGGCAGGGGTTTCTCAGTCTCATTGACCCCAACACAGATAGTAGCATTTATGTAATTTGCAAGGTCTGGTACAAAATCTTCCAGCTTAAGTGTTATTTATCATGAACCCACAACAGTCCTGAGTGGCTCAACAAATCTCCAGGTTGCAAACATTGACAAACATGCAAACCTCTGCAAGTTATGTGGCGACTAACAAGAAACAGGCAGTTGCAGTCATAGTGACATTAGGCATTTGATTAATATTGTTCTATGGCCAGCTGGGTCAGGTAATTATGGTAAGAGGCAGAGTAAAGTCTATAAACCCAGACATAGGTGAGAGGTCAGGGAGCAAATATCAGTCACTTTGACCTCACATGTTCAATAATATTGTTGCCGTTATGAATAGCTACCCTGGTCTTCCTGGAATGCAAGACGGGTGAGGTGAGTTTGTGCTATTGGGACCTCCAAAAGGTAACAGAAAAAGGAGTGTTTCATGTATCAGAACCACTTGAAACTAACTTACTAATTTGAGTTGAACAACTGTTAATAGTATGTATTATACTGTCAGTACTTCACCGTGAACACAATTTTTATCTGTGTAATGATTGATTAAAATCATGTTTCCCACGCTGATTAGAGAAGTGAAACTCCTCAATATCACTGAAGAGGGAAGTGTGAGGGGAAACCATAGTTATACACAGTTCAGTGGGTTCACTGTACATGTAGGGGCACACCAACAACACAGGGCTGCTATACTCAAACATAAATACACAAATACATATATAATGCATATCGTCACTTCCTGGCAGAAACCTTGTATCGCCATATTTCATCTTTTCACGTTTGTTTTGATAGATTAATGCTATTGGTCCCCCTTTAAGTCCATCTGTGAGTTTTTATTAATAATTAACAAATGAACAGTATTAACAAGAGCTCATGACAAAGAGGGTTTAGGACCCATCCGTGGTGAAAGTTTTTCTTTCCGTCGTGAAAATTTGTCTTTCGCTGTGACGCCATGCTGTGGAAAACACGCCCATAGGCTAAAAAAATAGCGAGACACATGATGAAATTAACTTCAAACTTCGCAGACGCGCTGTGATTGGCTAGCGAGACGCATGATGAAATTAATAATAATGTAAAAAATGTAAGCACGTCACTTCGCAGGACGTGCTGTGATTGGCTACCGAGATGAATAGCACCGCTCACTTCATACTGGGTGTGATTTTTTTAAATGTTGATGAATTGAATACATAGGACCCCAATGGAAACAAGACCGCAAGGACTTTTTTTTATGTCATCCTTTTAGACCAAGTGTTTGACTGTACTCGTGCTGTTTTGCATTTTTGTCTAATAATATATTCAAATATAATATTCAATCAATCAATATTAAACATCCATACATACTAGTGCATGTACAGCTGGGTATGGCTGCTGCTCTGTTTGCAGAGCAGAAATCACTGGCGGGCGGTGGAGATGAAAACCGCTCAAAGTGTTATAAGCTCACCACCACAACCATCACTTCCAGTTTATCCACCTCAAACGTTGTTAGTGTAAGGCCCACACGCGTAATTAACCCATTAAGACCCGGAAAGTATCTTTCACTTTAGATTTTAACCACTTGAGCCATTATCTTATACTTTGGCTATTCAAAAATAGCAGATCTACAAGCTCATACTGTAGCTGTGAGCTTGTATATCTGCTATTTTTTGGAAATTTGTGCAAATCTTTGAATGTATGTTTTTTCAGTCGAAAATTTGTACTCAAATATTTGCTTCTGGGGATTCTACAAATGTCTTTTGAAAAGGCCTTTAAAAAAAAAAAAGCCTATGTTGCTGTATCAGTGGTTCTCAAACTTTTTCATGTCAAGGACCCCCAAAATTATATGTATCTGGCCGCGGACCCCCATCTCAAAATATATTGCTCCAGGGACGCCCAGAAGGAAAGATTTGAGTTAAAAATGTATATATATATATATTCAAAGATTTGCACAAATTGTCAAGATAAAAAAAAAAAATAGCAGATCTACAAGCTCGCCACTCGGTGTAGGCACTCGCGGCACTCTGTATTTTTTGAATAGCCAAATAAATCTTAAAATGACACAGATGCTTTCCCGGTCTTAATGGCTTAAAGATGCCTCCCAACCAAACAATGGACGGTTTTCCCTCCTTCTCTCAGGGAGGTGCTACAGAAGCCACCGGACCAGAACCGGTTCAGGTTCAGAAACAGTTTTCCCCCCCCAAAATAAATACCTGTGGAGGCCGGTGGCTGCTTTGCAAAGGGATCATTTTGGAAAGGGTCTCCTACAGGAATCAAGGGGGGGGGGGGGGGCAGCAGGAAGAAAAGGAGGAAGAAGGGAAGAGGAGGGGATATAAGGAGACAGTCAGAGACTAGTGCAAGTTGAGGATATAACAATACAAGCTTAGAGAAAGTCCAGATGGGAGGTGGACAGAAAATACTAATTTGAAAGCATCTGAGAGTGAACAAACAAGAGAGCACTAAGTAAACACAACATCAGTCAAGCTGGAGAGGAGAGGAGAGGAGAGGAGAGGATGACTGAGATGTGGAAAAGGGTTTGGCGTTTGCGAGGAAAAGAATAGGAGACGGGAGAGGGGAGAGAGAGAGGGTTGGGGTGGTGGGGGGGACATAGAAGAGGAAGAGATGGATCAGAACCTTTGAAGGGATCTGTTTTGAAGGGGTCCTCGGAGTGGAATGGGTCAGTATGCATCTCCTGAGGCTGGCTATTGAACACAGATGGCTTCACTTTGAAGGGATCCTCCTGGAGAGAGAGAGAGAGACAGAGGGAGAGAGAGAGAGAGAGCGAGAGAATGACAAAATAAATATAAATGGACTTCGTCTCAGGGCAAAAAGTCAAAGTTACTTCCACATGGTATCCTTGTTATATTTTGGACAAGATAAGATGTGTGGACTCAAACACACCTGTGCACACACACACACACACACACACACACACACACACACACACACACACACACACACACACACACACACACACACATGCACGCCCACGGATGTACTTTATGTCTAAGTACATCAGGCCTGCATAATCAAATAGACTCCATTTGTCTAAACAACCATCCACTCAGGCACAAGTGGGTTCAGACTTAAAGAGACACTTCCACAAGAATGTCTACAAGAAGTATGTGCCATTATTAAGCCAAAACATCACCAACGTTGCCAGGTGTGCACGTGCGCGTGTACGCAGGCACACACCTGCCCTCTTCTCCCTTACCAAACAGGCAGGGGATTTTCCTTCTATTGCTACTATATCTTTCCTGTAAGTGCTCTGTTCTACTCCAGTACTGTCAGCTGGAAAGCTTTGGAAAGGAAACTCATGTCTGCCTAGTCACATTCCGTGTGTGTGTGTGTGTGTGTGTGTGTGTGTGTGTGTGTGTGTGTGTGTGTGTGTGTGTGTGTGTGTGTGTGTGTGTGTGTGTGTGTGTGTGTGTGTGTGTGTGTGTGTGTGTGTGTGTGCGTGCGTGCGTGCGTGCGTGCGTGCGTGCGTGCGTGCGTGCGTGCGTGCGTGCGTGCGTGCGTGCGTGCGTGCGTGCGTGCGCGTGCGTGCGTGTGTGTGTGTGATTCCTCCACATGCCAACCTGAATCTGAAATAGGCTACATCCTAAAGCTCAAATTTGTTATGGTTCATATAAACCTCAACTGTTTCAATCCGGCCCCTGTTTGCTCTGGACGCGGGAACGCATTAACACATACATACACACACACGCACGTACATTCACCAGGGCTATCAAAATTGGCCAAAATATAAAGTTTGAGTATTCGTTTTAAATAAGAACATATTGAATTTCCAATATATACTGTATACATATTTTTCTTTTCTTTTAATATCAATTGTATGCGGTAACACTTTATTGAAAGGCCGCAGCCGTCTCTTTCTTTCCCTCTCTCTGCTTCTCTATGCGCCGGCCGCGGTCGGCATGGAGATCAAATCAATGATTCACAGTTAATGATTCTTTAGTCTCATTTAAACGTGCTTAGATAATGTAATGGTGTAGAACTGTAGATACAAGCTGTAACTGCCTTCCAAATTGTATGCAACCCGGGCTGGCGGAGACCTTGGAGCGCACTTTTCTAGTTGTGTTTTTGGTGCATTTGTGTGTGTGTGTGTGTGTGTGTGTGTGTGTGTGTGTGTGTGTGTGTGTGTGTGTGTGTGTGTGTGTGTGTGTGTGTGTGTGTGTGTGTGTGTGTGTGTGTGTGTGTGTGCACACGTGTATATGCCTTCCTTGCTTGGAGCTCCTGAAAGTGGGGTTCCAGGTGTTGCAGGTCATTCCTATGCAAAACCCGCCACAAAGGGGACATTATCACCTCAACTGGGATTTAGTTTGCATGTGCACACTGCACACACACATGTGTGTGCATGCAGTTCTACACACCTTTCCCTCTCTCTGTCTCTCCTTCTACGGAGACATGGGCTATTAACCCATAAAGACTGGGAACACAGATTCTGTGCCATTTTAAGATTTCTTTGGCTATTGAAAAATAGCAGATCTACAAGTTCATAGCGTGGCACCGAGTGCCACTGTCAGAAACTGCAAGGTTCATTTCCCCTCCGCTCCACAAGGAGACACCACAATGGGATTCAGACTGGTACCTGTGGTGGTGACCTCACTTCCTCCCACTATAAAAGCACGACTGGATTCCCATTTCCCCCCTTGTCCTTTGTTTCCAAACACATGCAGCCGGCCTATGTGTTTGCCGTGTGCTGCTGATGTACCACTGATGTTTGCCATGCGTCTGTTAAACCCGGTATAATGTAAGTTCCAGTGTTTTACTTCTAGTGATGTGGATTATATGATTATATTTAATAATGGATGAACTTGAGTTATATGGATATTTAGATGTTTAATATTATGAAGTAAATACTTGGCCTATTATTATTTTGATGATATACCTTAATGTATAATATAATTTAAAGGCCATATTTATGTTTGATATTTTATCTGGCATGATTTTATAATTTGTTTCTTTGTGTCTTTGTTTAGAACCATGGCATCATCATAAAACCCAATGTCAACCCTATTCATCATTATCCGGCTAAATAAACTGGATATTTGATTGCAACCTTTGTTTCCTGGTGGTTTGTGGCTCCAGTATGAACTTTAAATCCTAATAGCCGCGCTATGAACTTGTAGATCTGCTATTTTTTGAAAAATCGTGAAAATGTGTGCAAATCTTTGAATATATATACCGGTATATATATTTTTTTTAAGCGAACATTTGTAACTCAAATTTTCCGTTGCTTCTGGGAGGTCCCTGGAACAAAATATTTTGAGATCATTTCATTAGGATTTTTACAGATTGGCCTAAGGGCTAGCAGGAAAAAATAGGTTTGTACATGTTTCTGAAGGGGAGGGGGGCTCTCTAAAGCGCTGCAGTTAATTCATCCACCCAAAAACTAAACTCAACATTTATTCACCATCCACAATGTGTACAGACATTTGTCTCCAGGAATTTGATTCCAGGGAATACTTTTACACACGCAAGACCATAGCATCATGGATGTATTTGTTAAAAAAGGTGAAATACTAAAGAAAGATTAAGCACTTTGCCAGGTGTCTGAAGGATTAAGCCGAGGCAGTGACATTATTATGAAAATAATAGGAGCAGAAGTAAACCATAGGATTACAGCACTGCAGAGGGGCAGTCTGCAGGGTATACAGTAATAGTAGAGTGTGTGTGAGAGAGAGAGGGAAATAATAGCTATAGGGGTCTCTGAGATGTATAGAATGACAGAAATGATAACAGAGGATTTGGCATGCCACGTTATGTGCACTGCTGGTAAGCTCTTGTTATGCTGAAAATAAGGCAGTTCAATGAGGAGGATGGGAGGTGGGAGAGGAGAGGGGGAGAGGAAAGGAGGGGATTGAGAAGAGATAGAAATAGGTATGGATGTACCAATAGAAGTTCTGATTACTGCACCCGTATCAGGCTAATAAAGGACAATTGTAAAATCTTTGCAAAATTTAGCAAAGATAAAATTTAAAACACTAGAAAGGACACTCAGTGGAGCGCAAATTCCCACCAGGAGTTTGAGTTCTCAAATTCTGCACGAACCCAACCCATACTCAACCCGAGCCTCAGGTTCTGTGAACAAAATACTTCATAATTTCAACTGCCCCTAGCGTCCGAATGGTAAGGCCGACGGAAATAGCTGTGGATGTGTTGGATGCAGCTCAAAGTGAACTTAACTCAGGCATCTAGTTTGTCGCCGTCCGACCTTCTTAGCCTGTGTTACTAAAATCTGAACTCAAAGATCGAAACTCTGCAAAAGTGGACGTTATCAAGATGTTTTGAAACTCTACGAACCCGAAAGGAGGGTATCTGTTGGGGCGAACACAATATCTCTGCCTGCCTGCGATGACTATAATCCTAAATGAGCTGGCCATTATGTTGAAAGGACATGTTTAAACACTTAATGCCTGAGGTTCCGATTCTACTTAATGTCTTCTAAATCCTAACTGTTTTTTGAAAAAACGTATGTTTCTATGTCAGTGGTTCTCAAACTTTTTCACGTCAAGGACAGCAACATTAGATGTATTTGGTCGGACCCCCCTCTCAAAATATTTTGTTCCAGGGACCCCCCAGAAGCAAAGATTTGAGTTACAAATGTTCGCTTTAAAAATATATATATTCAAAGATTTGCGCGATTTTTCAAAAATAGCAGATCTACAAGCTCATAGCGTGGCCGCACTATGAGCTTGTATATCTGCTAATTTAGAAGAGCCAAAGTGTAAAATAATGCATTTTAGCTCAAACACAGATGCGTTCCAGGTCTTAATGGGTTAATAAAATTCTTCCGTTGGCCCATTGGATTGTACCGGACAGCTCCCCAAAGCGGTGGACAATATTTTTTAGCATAACCGATCAAACAAGCGGGAAAATAGGACCCAGGTAAAACCAAACAAAAAGCATCAGGCTTATCCTTTAAGAGAGGGAAAGCTCAAAGTGCTCCGGGGCAAGTGAGTGCAGCTGTGAGCTGAGCCAACATACACAGGTTAACTTAATACCCACAAGCTTTGCCGTTGAATTCTCTGGGGACTTATGAAGAGCTAAGGTTGACAGCGAGGCAGATTTTGCATGACGATAGGAGGGTTTAAGAATCTCTGCGATCACACAACCGTTAACCCATTAAAACCGGGAACGCATCTGTGTAACCATGCACTTAAACCATTAATTTATACTTTGGCTATCCAAAAATAGCAGATATACAAGCTCTTATGAGCTTGTATATCTGCTATTTCTGAAAGAAATCGTGAAAATGTGTGCAAATCTTAGAATTAGGGGTGTGCCGATATATCTTCCCGCGATATATCGCAATACGTTTTCGTGGCGATATGTATTGTTTTGAAAAAAAATATATAGTTTTGGGGAAAAACAAAATATCATTATTTTTTTTGCAATAATAATGCAAAAACAGAAGTATTTGTATGCATTTGCTTTTTTTCCCCCCCATATATTTTCATAATAAAAAAGTGCCATATATCGTATCGTATCGATGTCGTGAGCCCAGTATCGTATTGTATCATGAAATTAGTGTATCAGCACACCCCTACTTAGAATGTATACTACTTTGAGTATATACTACATTACATTACAATACATTTTTAACTCAAATCTTTGCTTCTGGGGGTCCATGGAACAAAATATTTTCAACTAAAATGACACAGTACAGTATGCGTTCCCGTATTGAATGGGTTAAGGGCAAGAAGTCTAAAAAGCCCCACTAGGAGCCACTAGGGCTGTACTCCTCTGTACACCCAACTGACAATTCTGGCCATAGGGTGGCGCTAGAGGAAAAGCCATGGGGGTCAGCACAATCAAGTGGGTTTTACCGTTTATCCCTCAACATGCCTGCTAGATTATCAAATATCTTGCGTGAAAAGCTGACATTTTGTTAAAAGGAAAGGTCATGCTCAAGTGTCATGGTAATCCACCCATTAGATTTAAAGAGATCTTGTGTGTAATGGGATCTTGTGTGAAATTAGAAATGTTGGCCTAATGGTGGCACTAAATCAAAGGTCATGGGGGTCATACCAATCAGTAGAGGGCCCATGCTTTGGGGATCGAATAAAGTTATTTGCAGCTATTCTGAAGTCCTCAGTTGTGAAAAGACACTATTTTGAAAGAACTAAAATATCTATCAAAATTGTTTCTCATTGACCTCTTGAGTTTTTAGCGGCGCTAGCCGCTCTATACCTTTAGGTATAGAGCGGATCCTGCTCTATACCTGACTTTGTCCGTGTTCACCGTCAACGTTCTGATTGGTCAGACCCGTCAACAAAGTTATTGGTCAAGCTTCACGTGACACATGGCTATAAACACATTATCGATGACATAATGTATCAAAGGCGGCGCTACCTTCACACAGGGTGTGATTTTTACATTGTATTTCAGAAAAAAACACCCTCATGATGAGCCACCTAACATTCTAACTCTTTAACCCATTAAGACCGGGAACGCATCTGTGTAATTTTTTTATTTCTTTGGCTAGCTTGTAGATCTGCTATTTTTGAAAAATCGTGGGAAAATATTTTTTATATTTTTTTTCAAAAAACTGTTAGGATTTAGAAAACATTTTTTTTAATTGGCCTCAGGTCTTAATGGGTTAACTGCCAGAGTAATAGTGTAATAGTGGTGCACCACTGCCAGCCAAAACGAGCAATTTTTACCAAACTATGAAAAATCATGGAATATTTTCCGTGATCACTATCCTCACAGCGATCGTCTCATTACACGCACGGGGGTCTCGGGAGTCTCAGAAAAAATATATATCCGGTCGCGGTAATCCGTTGAATGTGGCTTGTTTTTGCCATAAAGCAACAGGAACGGAGGAGATAAAGCCATTTTCCCACAGGAAATAAACAGGAAGTCGTTTTTGTATTAAAAAAAAATTACGGGTCTGTCATCATCTGGCAGTGAAAGCATCATTCATTGGGTAGAGAACAGCGCCAACACGTGTGTGTGCGTGTGTGTGTGTGTGTGTGTGTGTGTGTGTGTGGTCCTCACCATGGGAGGGAATCCTCCATTCTCTCTGTCACTGAAGCCCTCGCTCATGTCTGCCAGGTTAGTCATGCTTCCTCCGTGGGTTCCATTCAGAGTGCTGTTGTACTGCTCGATGCTTTTAGACACTTCCTGCTGGCTGTCCTGGATCTGAGACAGCTTACTGCGAGCCTGCAAGGAACACACACACAGTGGTGGAAAAAGTATTATTTAAAAAAATGTATATCAATACTGGAATGTAGAAATACTTTGTTACAAGTAAAAGTCCGGAATAAAAAAAATACTTGAGTAAAAGTACAACAGTATTGGTATCAAAATGAACTTAAAGCACCAAAAGTAGAAAGTACTAGTGTTTAACACCGGGATTCCCGGGATGCGGGAATCCCGGGAATTCGTTTTTTTTTACCATCCCGGGAATTCACTTCGGTTCCCGGGCTTCCCGTTTTTTTTTTCTTGTTAGAAATGAATACTAATTAGTAGAAAGGCCTATCTACAGCGTGGAGGAATTACTATTATAATTAGGCAAGTTACTTGCCGCGTTGCCGACCAGGGCAGGGTCCCATCGTCCCGTTGTGAACCAATATGGGACGCACTGAATGTAACGGTAATTAACAAAATAAAACACAAGTGGCCGTGATGCCCCATGCCTGCCCTGCGCAGTGCGCACGCACCGTTTCCTCTGCTGTCAATATGGTAGACACCAGTTGACTAGTTCAGATTCGACATCATCAAGTGAAACGCTGCATAAACAGTGGGTAGGTTTGATCGAGCCTGGCTATATTCCAGCTTAAAATGCGCGCAAGCCAAGCAATGCTTTTGATAGAGAGAGAGGACAGACCGGAGAGCTGGAGAGAGAGAGAGCAAGAGAGAGCGCGTGCGAGAGAGAGAGAGAGAGAGAGAGAGAGAGAGAGGTGGGAGGGAGAGAGAGAGAGAGAGAGAGAGAGAGAGAGAGAGAGAGAGAGAGAGAGAGAGAGAGAGAGAAAGTATTAGACCAATGTGGTCCGATTTTTTTATCATCATTAATGTAGCCTACCCTACCTACACTTGCAATTTAGAACGTTCAAACTACCATTTTACTAGAACTACCCAGTAGAACAAGTGAACTGCACAACAGCTGTCTGTCTCATTGATTGTCAGTGCTGGCAGCGCATGCATGTGCACATCAAAATCACACTACAAAACCCCACATTTGATCAACAACAAAATATAGATTAATAGACAACATACAGCCAACATCCCAAAATAGAGTCTTATACTATCCAGCAAGTAGCCTAATATAAATTAATAACTGCAAACAAATGACAAGTTTAGGCTATCAAATCAATATCCTACAAAAGTAGAGATAAGCTGTGACCTCACCGGCGCTCTGATGGACAATAAATAAATAATCCTTATGCAAATTCTCTTGTCAATAATGATAAAAATGGAACATTTATTTCAGCAGCTAGAGTTTGACATTGTTTAAGTGCGTTTTGAGCGCAGCTCCTCGTTTAAGTTAATTGTCTTCACCCGCTGCTGCGCAACAGGGCAGATCTCCGCCAGGGCAGGGCACTATAGGCTATTATATTTATATATTATATTTATATGATTTAAAAAAATCAACTTAAGTCATTATTAGTGCAAGTTCATAGGTGGACACAATAGGGACATTTGGGCACCTCGGTGTAAAATTGGCTATTTAAGTATCTACATATAAATGCATTTTAGTGGGCACTTTTCTTTTTTTTTTTACCCTTTAACAGGAATTCCCGGGAAGCCCGGGAAAAGGTCTGAAAATTCCCGGGAATTAAAATTAGCTATTTCCCGGAAAATGTTAAACCCTAGAAAGTACTAATTATGCAGAATGTCCCATTTCAAGTTTTCAAATGTATATATCTTTTTTGAAAATAGCAGATCTACAAGCTCATGCGACACATTGTGAGCTTGTAGATCGCCTATTTTCAAGTGGTTGCATGTTGCATGTTTTGTAATAATAATCAAAATCTATAAAGTAACTAGTAACTAAAGTTTTCAAATAATTGTAGTGGAGTAAAAGTACAATATTTGCCTCTGAGATGAGTACTGAAAACTGGAAATACTCCAGTAAAGTAAAAATACCTCAAAATTGTAATTAAGTGCAGTACTTGAGTACATATAGTTACTTTACACCACTGCACGCACGCACACGCACACACACACACACACACACACACACACACACACACACACACACACACACACACACACACACACACACACACACACACACAGCTCAGTCAGATAGCGTACACAGATAAATCCTCATTGTATGGAATATAGGCCCGATGGTGAGGTGAAATGACACATTTGACGTTTATTGCTCTGGGTCTGGGAGCCAGCAAGAATCCAGAAGTTACATGTGTGTGCATTCATTGTGCACACCAACTATGTTCCAAAATGCATGAGAAGATGAAGGATGTTAGGCAGGTTCAAACCCAGCATGTTACGTGTATAAGTACATACATGATCCGTGCCAGAGCCTGCTGTGCTACCTGGACGGCCTAGGGCAGTGGTTCTCATACATTTTCAAGTCAAGGACCCCCTAATGTATTATTTTGGCCATAGACCCCCATTTCAAAAGTTTTTTGTGCCAGGGACCGCCATAAGAGAAGATTTGTCAACATTTTTGAATGGCCAAAAAAAGAAATGGCTCAAATCTTTCTGTTCCACATTTTGCTCCCCCTTAAGGACCACTGGAACCCCCTTGACAAATCTGTGGCATTTTAGATTTTAGCTATAACCATTATTCTATACTTTGGCTATTCAAAAATAGCAGATCTACAAGCTCATAGCGCGGCACTGCTATTTTTGAAAAAACTTTAAAATTTGAGCAAATCTTTGAATATATATATTCTTCAAAGCAAACATTTGTAACTCAACTTTTTGCGTCTGGTGGATTCTACAAATGTCTTCTAAATCCTGACATTTAAAAAAAAAACTATGTTGCTATATTCAGTGGTTCTCAAACCTTTTCATGTTAAGGACCCCCAAAATGATATGTATTTGGCCACAAACCCCCATCTCAAAATATTTTGTTCCACGGACCCCCATCTCAAAATATTTTGTTCCAGGGACCCCCAGTAGCAAAAATTTAAGTCACAAATGTTCCCTTTAAACAATATTTATTCAAAGATGTGCACAAATTTTCACGATTTTTCAAAAAATAAGCTCTTATGAGCTTGTGGATCTGCTATTTTTTGAATAGCCAAATAAATCAAAAAATGACACAGATGCTGTACTCGGTCTGAAAGGGTTAAAAAACAAAAGAGGCAGACCATTTTAAAGAATAAAAAAAAAGGGAAAAAAAGAGCACAGGGTGATTACTAACTCCATGACTTCAGTTCCTCCTCGCAGGCACAGAAAATCAACACGAACATTCCTGGAGCCAATAAAGGGGGAATATTATTGCAGGTGAAGCATGAGGAAATGATCAAGATGGTGGGTCTCCTCAAACCCCTCTGGGTGACCCCGGGCCTGAGGTGAATGAGGAGTGACAGACCATAAGACTGTCAGTCGTGTCTGTGTCTCTGCGTCAGAGGAGAGAGCTCCATCACATGCAATCACAGTTCACCCAAAAATAGACTTAGGCGCGCGCGCGTGTGTGTGTGTGTACTTGTACGTGTGAGGGTCAAATGTCCCCACAAGCAAAGCAGAATTAGAAATAGATATTGTGAGGACAATTTTTCGGGTCCTCAGGAGATTAGGGTTAGATTTAGAGATTTAGAGGTGAGGTTTAGGGGTTAGGGTTAGATTTTGATATTTAGAGGTGAGGTTTAGGGGTTAGGGTTAGATTTAGACATTTAGAGGTGAGGTTTAGGGGTTAGTGTTAGATTTAGGCATTTAGAGGTGAGGTTTAGGGGTTAGATTTTGACATTTAGAGGTGAGGTTTAGGGGTTAGGGTTAGATTTTGATATTTAGAGGTGAGGTTTAGGGGTTAGAGTTAGATTTAGACATTTAGAGGTGAGGTTTAGGGGTTAGTGTTAGATTTAGGCATTTAGAGGTGATGTTTAGGGTTAGATTTAGACATTTAGAGGTGAGGTTTAAGGGTTAGGGTTAGATTTAGACATTTAGAGGTGAGGTTTAGGGGTTAGTGTTAGATTTAGATATTTAGAGGTGAGGTTTAGGGGTTAGTGTTAGATTTAGACATTTAGAGGTGAGGTTTAGGGGTTAGTGTTAGATTTAGACATTTAGAGGTGAGGTTTAGAGGTTAGGGTTAGATTTAGACATTTAGAGGTGAGGTTTAGAGGTTAGGGTTATATTTAGACATTTAGAGGTGAGGTTTAGGGGTTAGTGTTAGATTTAGACATTTAGAGGTGAGGTTTAGGGTTAGGGTTTGATTTAGGCATTTAGAGGTGAGGTTTAAGGTTTAGGGTTAGATTTAGACATTTAGAGGTGAGGTTTAAGGGTTAGGGTTATATTTAGACATTTAGAGGTGAGGTTTAGGGTTAGATTTAGACATTTAGAGGTGAGGTTTAGGGTTAGATTTAGACATTTAGAGGTGAGGTTTAGGGGTTAGGGTTAGATTTAGACATTTAGAGGTGAGGTTTAGGGGTTAGGGTTGGAGTTGGAGTTATACCCAATTCATTCATTCATTCATTCATTCATGTAGTTGTGCGCCAGTGTTGCACACCAAAAATAGCGGATCTGAAAGCTCCCTGTGAGCTTGCAGATCGGCCATTTCCAATTTAACAGCATAAAATCACTTCCTATAATATTTAGACATTTAGAGGTGAGGTTTAAGGGTTAGGGTTAGATTTAGACATTTAGAGGTGAGGTTTAGGGGTTAGTGTTAGATTTAGATATTTAGAGGTGAGGTTTAGGGGTTAGTGTTAGATTTAGACATTTAGAGGTGAGGTTTAGGGGTTAGTGTTAGATTTAGACATTTAGAGGTGAGGTTTAGAGGTTAGGGTTAGATTTAGACATTTAGAGGTGAGGTTTAGAGGTTAGGGTTATATTTAGACATTTAGAGGTGAGGTTTAGGGGTTAGTGTTAGATTTAGACATTTAGAGGTGAGGTTTAGGGTTAGGGTTTGATTTAGGCATTTAGAGGTGAGGTTTAAGGTTTAGGGTTAGATTTAGACATTTAGAGGTGAGGTTTAAGGGTTAGGGTTATATTTAGACATTTAGAGGTGAGGTTTAGGGTTAGATTTAGACATTTAGAGGTGAGGTTTAGGGTTAGATTTAGACATTTAGAGGTGAGGTTTAGGGGTTAGGGTTAGATTTAGACATTTAGAGGTGAGGTTTAGGGGTTAGGGTTGGAGTTGGAGTTATACCCAATTCATTCATTCATTCATTCATGTAGTTGTGCGCCAGTGTTGCACACCAAAAATAGCGGATCTGAAAGCTCCCTGTGAGCTTGCAGATCGGCCATTTCCAATTTAACAGCATAAAATCACTTCCTAAAATATTGATGTCCTCACAAGTATAGTAATACAAATGTGTGTGTGTGTGTGTGTGTGTGTGTGTGTGTGTGTGTGTGTGTGTGTGTGTGTGTGTGTGTGTGTGTGTGTGTGTATGAGTGCGTGCGTGCGTGTTGGTGTGTGTATAAGTGTATGTATATGGTCTCTCTCTCCTCGGGAAGCAGGTGAATATGATTTATTCCATCACGCTTCAACATAATTGCGTTTGGGGAGGAGAGAGGAGACTACATCATGCACATGTCATACTTAATAAGCTCGCCCCGAGTGAGGTATAATGTATGTGTGAGTGTTTAGGGAGCGTGCTCGTGTGTGTGTGTGTGTGTGTGTGTGTGTGTGTGTGTGTGTGTGTGTGTGTGTGTGTGTGTGTGTGTGTGTGTGTGGGTGTGTGTGAACTGTGGGATAAGGTGGTGACAAGTGCAGCGGTGTGTGAGATAACTCTGGCCGCAAGGAGGAAAATAAAAACAGATGCTGACGCCAAACGAACGTGACCTGCAACAAACGCACACACTCAGGCACGCACGCACATACACACACACACACAGGCTGAATTATAACCTATTGTTAGCTTGATATAGGATGGAGAGAAGGGGAAAAAAAGGGATGAAAATAGTACTGGAGGTGGGAGAGGTAGAGATGGAGGAAAGGAAGTATAGAACTACAGGAAAGGTATAGAATCTTCAATCTCAACGATGCGTTCCAGCTCCTGCAGTGGGCGCTCATCTGCTAAATGTGGTACACCGGCGCCCTCTGCTGGTGACTTTAAGGTGGCGTTCATACCTGGACGTTATTTAGTTTAGATCAGGGGTCTTCAACGTTTTCAGGCCAAGGAGGACCCCCTAGCTGAGAGAGAGATGAAGCAGGGACCCCCCTCTATATTGTATAAATTTGTGTTTCAGCGAAACTTTTGCTGCTCTTTTTTCCTTCTACACCTATAACTCTTTGCCAAAAATAGCCGATCTACAAGCTCACAAGCTTGTAGATCTGCTATTTTTGGCTAAAGTTCTCCTCAGAAAAGGGATGCTAGGGTTCAAGTAGTTAATGTAAAAAAAAAAGAAGCATATCACACAAAGATTTGGCGGACCCCCTGTATTAACTCTGAGGACCCCCTAGGGGTCCCGGACCCCCTATTGAAGACCCCTGGTTTAGATTAAAACAAATTCTGCTGGAGTGTATTGTCGGAAAAGTCCAGTTCGTTTGTGCTGGTGTGAAAGCTCATTACTGTATATCCAGCTAGGCACATGGACGAGTTTCTTGCTTAAAAACCTTACTGGGTGCACTTGCATTCATGGGGCAAAACCGCTGTGGTTGCCAGTCATAAGATTGTACTGTATTCACTTTGCCAGAAAATGTACTTCTGAGAATATTTAAGGCAAGAAATCAACATCATAGATTTTGATTAACCAGCTGTGGTCTGCAATTCAATAACACAGGTCTGCTTATCAACAGTGGAAGAACTCGGACAGTAGCCTAGCTAGTATTGACATCCGGTTTAAATGGATGGAATGCTCAATAATGAAGCTGTAACATTGGTTATGAAACCGTATACCCTATGGCTTTTCATACTCTCCTTCCTGAGGATTTAATTACCAGCATGATAAGGGAGAAAGTCAAATAAGTTAAATGCATTGACAAGCCTCCTCCTACCTCTGTTCTGCTCCAAAAGAGTTAACAAACAACATATCCATTGTGGAATATAATCCAGTGTTTGTATTTTGATTCATGCTATTCAAAACATTACGTTAGGCTTCAAACAGCTTCTTGCCACAACACAGATAAAGGCTATTTCTCATGCATTCTGGATTAGAGTAATGATTGAGAAACCCCTCTGTTACTATCATTACTTACTAGCATTATTTATTCACATATTCACCATGAAATAATGCCTTAATTCACTGTTAGGTAATGCCTTACTGTCTAGACTAACAGACTGTCAAGTGCATGTTGTGACATGACGGTGTCATTTATCCTTTGCCTTATGAAATGTTCTGACAATCTGAATATATTATACAGTCAAGGCGCCACAAGTTTTACATCAGTACATCAAGTTTTGACTACTGTACAAGCTCTCCCCTATCTACAGTATGTGTATGGCCTCTCTACTGGCAGAGAAGTTACAACTACTTCCTCGTGAGCTCATGCATCACTGTAAACCAGTGGTTCTCAACCAGTGGTCCAGGGACGACCAGCGGTCCTTGAGAGGGTTCTAGTTGGTCCCCAGCTAAATGATATGGAGAGTTGGTAACCAAATGGGCCCTTATAGATCTTTAACTCCTGAGCGTAAAATGAAACCAAATGGACCCTTTGGTTTCATTTTACGCTCTCAAGAGTTTTTTATAAACATTGAGGGATGTTTATTGCAGTTGAAAAGGCTTTAGAAATGTGAGAGAAAAACACCTGCCTTGGATCACTGGAGTGGAATTTTTTGTTAAAACTTTGTATACACGTTTGAAGGACCATAATCTGAGTTCCCAGAAGTTTTCGCCAGCTCTCACATACAGAGAGGGGCGAGGAACTTCTGGGCCAGAGCCCTGGTATTTGTGGGCGGGATGTAACTTACACTCAGAATCTGAGCGGACATGCCTCTTACCGGTCTGAGAGCTGTGCAACTCGTCTAAAAAGTCCGACGAGAGGCAAACAGCAGTACACAACAATGGCGGCCGCAATTTCTCAAGGGGAAATTGCCTACCGTCGCTCCTATTTACATGCAACACCCACTGCATGTGGATCCCGCCCCCTATCCTTCATTGGCTGTTGATTTGAATCAGAACGCAGTGGCCGCGCCCCTGTTGTTCAGGCTTTGAGCCGAAGCCTCCCAGACTAGAAGGACCATGACAAAGACTTTTAATGTGTGGTAAAACTGAATGTCATGAAACCTTTAACGCCAAGTTGAGTTTGGTTACCTGGTTGATCTCGTCCTGCGTGGCCTTCAACGACTTGATGATGGTCTCCAGTTGGATCTTGCCGGCGGCCAGGCTCTGCTCCAGCGTGATCTCGTCCTGCTGCAGGCGGCCCAGGTCGGCCTTGGCCCGGCTCAGCTCCTCCTCCTGGCTCTGCAGGTCCGTCTCCTGGGAGTGGATCTGACTCTGGAGGGAGGAGATCTATAGACGGACGGACGGAGGGAAGGAGGGAGACAAGAGAGACAGGGGAGATGGATGAATGGACACAAAGAGTGTGAGATGCATCATTTAAGCCATTCAATCCGGGAACTCATCTGTGTCATTTTTAGATTTCTTTGGCTATTCAAAAATAGCAGATCTACAAGATCATGAGCTTGTAGACGTACTATTTTTGAAAAATCTTGAAAATGTGCAAATCGTTGAATATATCAGTTTTTAAAGACAGCATTTGTAACTCAAATCTTTGCTTCTGGGAATTCTACAAATGTCTTCTAAATCCTAACAGCTTTTTTGAAAAAACCTATGTTGCTATATCACTGGTGCTCAAACTATTTCATGTCAAGGACCCCCAAAATTATATGTATTTGGCCGCAGACCCCCAACTCAAAATATTTTGTTCCAGGGACCCCCAGAAGCAAAGATTTGAGTTAAAAAATGTTCACTTTAAAAATATATATATTCAAAGATTTGCACACATTTTCACGATTTTTCAAAAATAGCAGATGCACAAGCTCATGCCGCGCTATGAGCTTGTATATCTGCTAGTTTTGAATAGCCAAAGAAATCAAAAAATGACACAAGATGCTTTCCCGGTCTTAATGGATTAAGAGAGAAATATGAGCGACAGTCGAGAGCCAGTCTCAATCCCATGACAAGGCATGACATCAAGGCATTCGGCCTTGACGCCCTGACTGTTACTGTGACTTACTTCCACTCCTCCTTCCATTCTTCCATCTGACTTACTTCCCCTCCTTCTTCCATCCTCCCATCTGACACTCGTCTCTGATCATTATTTAATCACCAACATTCTGTTGCTTCTTTCTTTTCCCGCTGGTTCGTCTTTCTCGCTCCCTCCTCTCATTTCATTGATTGTTCTTTCCTTGCTTAAAGGGATAGTTCACCCCTAAAATGACTTTTTCTAAAAAACCTTTTTCTATCGATTAGTCGCTGATTAGGAGTTGTTTTTGTCACATTCCTAAGCTAATAATTTGAAGAGTCTCCTTTGTGTCTCCTACCGGAACCACTGCCTACCGGTCCGCTGGTCATCAAATTATTGGTTTAGGAACGCGACAAAAACAAAAAAATATCCATGAATTCAAGTCTCCATGGGGTGAGCAATCGATAGGGGAAAAAAACACCATTTGAGAAGCCTCTTGACATTTGATTCCCACTTTCTCCAATGTTCCACCTCTCATATCCACTCACTATTTCTTCCTCCTTCCCTCCATTCTTCCACCCCTCCAATCATTTTAATTTTTCATGCATCTCCTAACTCCCTCAAGCAATCCCTCCGTTCTGCCTCCTTCCTCTCACTGCTCATCCCTGTCCAACCCTCCTCCCGCTGTCTAAATCGCTCTCATCCGTCTCTTTCTCCCTACTGTACCTCCCCAATCTCCAATGCTCTTCTCCTTATCTCCTCTCCATCCCTCTGTTTCTACCCCCCTCTCTCTGTCTCTGTCAGTGCTGTAAAGTAACTAAGTACATTTACTCAAGTACTGTACTTAAGTACAATTTGAGGTACTTTTACTTTACTGGAGTATTTCCAATTTTCTATACTTTTACACCACTAACAGCTCAGAGGCAAATATTGTACTTTTACTCCACTACAATTATTTGAAAACTTTAGTTACTAGTTACTTTGCAGATATAAATCATTACATTATAAAACATCATTTTTTTACACAACCACTTTAGCCCCATTTTATACCTAGGCTATTTGAAAATAGCAGATCTACAAGCTCACAACGCGTCGCATCGCGACACGTTGTGAGCTTGTATTTTCAAACATTATAGTACTTTTACTTTTGGTACTTTAAGTACATTTTTAATTTGGGACTTTTGGTCACTGGTCTGTATGTCTCTCTCTCTCTCTCTCACCATCTGAGACTCCTCCTGACACTTTATCCTGACTTCGTTCAGCATGTCCTCTAGTTTGTGTTTCTGCTGGTCCATTTCTTCCAGGCGGTCCTGAGCGTCTTGTTTCTGGGCCTCCAGCTCCTGCAGGCTGGCTGTCTCTCTGTCCAGGTCATTCTGCATCTCCTAGCACACACACACACATGGGAATATAATACACTATACATACACATACTGTATATACTGGGAAATTATGACATCTTCAGATTTAGTATTTTTTAAACAGGTTGCCAAACCTGGTCTCTATCTACACTCCAGCTAGTAGTGACTTTTGTGTGACTTTTTCCTCATTGGCTGGTCATTTAGCCAATGAAGGCTCAATGTCCTCTCAGAATATGGGATCTAAAGACGACCCGCAATACTGTGTTCGACCATATTTAGTGAGAGAAATAAGCAACCAGGTCTAGGAAAACAAGTCCAAAAGAAGCAACTATTATTAGCCACATGAGCACTTTCAACCGTCGGCTATTTGAAAATAGCCATGTATAATATGACTGTGTCATATCTTGTTTTATACTGGATAGTTATTTTTAACCAAAAATTAACCAAAGATATACAAGCTGCTCTCACCTGAACCTCTACAGTCTTATTTCTGATGGCCTCTTCAGTCTCTCTGATGTCCTGCTCCAAGGTATACTTCTCCCTATAAAAACACACACACACACACACACACACACACACACACACACACACACACACACACACACACACACACACACACACACACACACACACACACACACACACACACACACACACACACACACACACACATACACACAGTCACACGCACACGTATGCACACACGCACACACACTCACAGCCGCACACGCACAGCCGCACACACACACACACACACACACACACACACACACACACACACACACACACACACACACCAAGGCCTTTAACACACATACACACAGAGGCTGCTGGATGCACATCAACACAACCGAATAACAAATCACTGGACTGTAACTCCATCAAACCTTCAATGACAATATAATTTTTCAATATTATATTGCTGCTTTTTTTTTTTAATAATAATTTGCAACATAATGGTATATTGCAAGTGAACTGATTGCAATTCTGGCAAAGAAGCATTTTGGCAGGATTGGCTGCTTGGCACCGACTGCCCTCGTGTCCAATTCATGATGCTGGTGGTTGTTATGATTTAAAGCAGTGGTTTTCAAATGAATGTATGAAATTAAAGAATCTGAGAACCAATGGCCCTAAAAAGCACCTGTATGACTGTACTGTGAAGTAGTGTGAAGTGAGCAGGACATGGTTGTATGTTTGACAGAGTGCCAGCCCAGACACCTTCAGTATAGCTGGTCTGGTTACCTGAGAGTATTCCACTGGGTAAATGCAAGAGTGCTGTCGCAGCATGGAGAGTAAATGGTGAACAAACAAAAAATTGATAAAATACACACATTAAAGGAAGACTGGATGGATGGATGGATGGATAAATAAATAGATGGACAGATGAATGGATGTATAGATGGGGGTAAAATAAAGGAAAAGCCAAATAAAATAAAGCTGAGATAAAAACACTCATCTGTTTGCTTTTTTTACATTTCCCTTTTTAAGTGTGCATTTTATCACTTGCTTATATTCTTCTAAACCAACAATCTAAGCCAGTGGTTCTCAAACTTTTACATTTCATGGTCTCTCCTCAACTCTGACAGTATACAAATGGAACCAAATGGACCCGTTAGGGTCCATTTGGTTCCATTTGTATACTGTCAGAGTTCCAGACTTGTAAGGGTCAATTTAGAACCCCCTCAAGGAACCCAGAGAGCCCCCCTGGACCCCACTTTGAGAACCACTGATCTAAGCTCTAAAAATCATTGCGGCAAGGATATCTAGGCAAGATCTAACCAAGGCTATATGCATGCTAAGGGTTGATTTCACATAGCCGTACAGTACGGTAGGGTGTCGGTGAGCTTGGGGTTAGGATTGAGGGTTACACCTGAGGATAGAACTACTGCGTTGTACGCTGACCGAGTGAGTCACTTGCTCTTGCTATGACACAGACCGGTCAGGTGGGTTCAGGTAAAAAGCAATGAGAACCTTCTTGCTTCCACTATTAAGGTTGGCTCTCCACCAAACTGGAGTGACAGCATAATTGATTTGACCTACTTTTGCTCAGTGCACTCAGGGGCATGATGTGATTAATTAATTGGGCGCACCTGTGTAGATTCCAATGTTTTGCATTGGAGAAAGGGTCCCCACCATAGATATAGAAACCTAGATACCTCATTGGCCTCTGCAGTTCATTGGATATTGTGGCTATTGTCAGCGAATGTTACCCCCAGAATAGGGATGCTATAGTTTCAAGTGGTTAAAATCAACCTCCGTCATGAAGAGGGAAAGTAGATGGAAAAGACAAGAATGGAGAGGTGTGGGTTTTCTTGTTTTGTTTTTCTCACATTGAATCAACTCAGACATTTCATCACAATAGTATCTTATATGCTATACATTGACTTTATGCAGCAGTGATTCTAAATCGCTCTCATGGACCCACAGACTAGAACTTTTTTTTTTCTTTTTTACTTATTTTTTATCCCAGGATTTTTGAAACCCAATTTCTTTCACCCAGTGCCAATTGTCTAAGCAATCCTGGGCGCTACACTCCCTCTGCCAGCCTAGGGAGAGCTCAGAGCCGAGCTCATACCTCCTTCAAGTATAGCCTGCCCTATAGGGTTTAAGTGGTTAAAATAAAATAAAATGTTAAGAGCAGAAAACAGATAATCTGAAAAACTGAAAATCTGATGTACTCATTATCAGAACTCCTCAATGCCTCACATTATTGCAGTGCTCGTTGGATTTTCTTGCCTTCTATTATGGTCATGAACAGCTTTTATGGTGAGACTTTCAATGAATCATTAAAATACTTAAATCTCGAGAGCAATGAAAGCACACTATTGGAAGTCACTCAGAAGCCACACAAAGAAAAATGTAAGCGCTTTGCATGACAGCTTGGGGTTCAAACTTTTCCATTCAATGGTCACGAGGAAGCTTTACCAAAGAAAAAAAAGCTCTGACATCAGACCATCAACAATTTACGTTGCGCACGGAAGAAGAAGCCCTGATTAAGAAAGATGAGACCTTGACTTTTAAGATCCTTGCTGTATACATACTTCACCTTCTCTCTCTGTCTAACAGAACTAATTGAAAACAGCTGTGAATAATGAGCGCTGTCACTACGGTGTGTCACTACAGGGATGTCAGCGTAGAAGAGCGATAGAGTCCCTTACCTCTGGAGCTGAGCAATCTCTTGGCTGATGTCATCCAGCTCCTTGATGCCTGTAAACTCCCCTGACCCCACCGAACTGGAGCTGTCCTGTAGAGAGAGAGAGAGAGAGAGAGAGAGAGAGAGAGAGAGAGAGAGCGAGAGAGAGAGAGAGAGAGAGAGAGAGAGAGAGAGCGAGAGAGAGAGAGAGAGAGAGAGAGACAACAGAGAAGAAAGGAAGGAGGGAAAGGGATAGACATAGAGATAAAAGGGAGAAAGACAGGGAGACAAAGCGAGAGACAGATGGAAAGCAACAGGTAGAGGCGGGGAGCGAGCGAGAGAGAGAGAGAGAGAGAGAGAGAGAGAGAAAGAAAGAGAGAGCGAGAGAGAGCGCGAGAGAGAGAGAGCAGAGTGAATCTGATTTGATTAAGTAATTAAGATCATGGATGAATCACACTACCAAAGCCAAACTAAATCAAGCAAAGGGCTGGCCTGATTTAGAGAGAGAGGAGGAGGAGAGGGGGAGGAGGAGGAGAGAACGTGAAGGACGGAGAGGAGAGAGAGCACCGGTTCAATAATAAGAGGAGCACCACACGAGGGCTGGGTCCGTTCACCATCACTGACATCATCAGGAAAGGGAGCGCTTCAGGGTTTTTTAGAGGCCTGTCCTATTGATTATGAAACTAGCCCTCTAAACAGTGTTGCCAGGTCTGCTGATTATAATCCCCCCCAAGATTTTATTTGAAAATAGCTGATCTACAAGCTCACAACGCGTCGCGATGCGACGCGTTGTGAGCTTGTAGATCTGCTATTTTCAAATAGCTGATGTTTAGACCTGGTTGCTTGTTTCTCTCACAGAATCTGGCAACACTGCCTCTAAACGTGCTTTCACACCAGACACAAGATTTTAAAAAACAAATCATGTTTACTCTCATCAGTTGACAATTTGTTCATTTGGTCAAGACTATACAGTAAGTGATGTACATGTGATCACTACATTTGTTAACCACTTTAAACCTGGCATCCCTATTTTGGGCATGTCATCAAAGGCGAAAATGTTGAATGATTTTCAAAATAGCAGATATACAAGCTCACAACATGTCATGATGCGAGGCATTGTGAGCTAGTACACGGTACTATCTGCTATATTCTGCTCATCAATAGAACATTCCCTTTAGTAGAACTGAAGAGGCAGAGGTTACGTTACAGTAACCACGATACACTTTATTTGTATCACAACTTTTTCAAAACAAGGAACTGCACTCGGGGCCAAAAAAAGAGAGAAACTCTCACAAATGCTTTCTATACTCATCTGCCTGCCTATAATAACCAGCCACCGAAAGCATTTGTGGCCTTAAGTTAACTTGGGTCCATGTTACCTACCCACAGCTTGAACATTATAGCCTGAGAAAGCAGAGATAGAGAGAGAGAGAGTTGGGGTGCGAGGTAGACACATCAGCAGCCCAAGAGTTCGGATAGGAGAAGAAAAACAGTGTGCAGTGAATGTCTGGTATACTCAAGGTCCCCAAGGCCGTGGAAAGCAATTAGGCCTATTTTTATAGTTTTAGAGACCTTCAAATAATACATGACATTTTACAGCATTGTGTATTCATGCCGCCACCCTCCCGCCCACAATCAATTATAAAACATTATTCATATACTGTAGTGTAGAGTACTAACTGCAAGTGTAGCAGGTTGAGTCAGCTGCAGAATTGAGCATCATTTGCACAGCAGCTGGAGGAGCTTGGTTACTGCTTAACACTTATTCAAATCTGACAAAAGGCTGGAAGAAGTATAAAGAAGCCGAAAGCAAGAAACAAGCGGAGGATGTGTTCGCTTACCCGTCTCATCTCGGACAGAGCGGCCATTTCTGATCCCACGGGAGTCATATAGCCAGACAAACACTGAAAATGCAAGCACACACAATTATAAGATAAATATAGAACAAATATGATCTGCATGTGTAAGCATTTTTTTATGTGTACAAGTCATAGACCGTAAAACAATATGGACAAAGTGACGCCATTGGTTTCTATAAAACGTAAATGAAGCCTATTATTCAAATCCGCCATCTTTCTATATCCGTTCCGAAATGCAACCGGAAATTTATGCTATTGGCTGCAGCCGCAGCGAGGGCGGGTCTTCACTTGGTAGAACCAGTAGAAACCCTAGAAACATACCCTACTTTATCATTCATTAAAACATTTATGGGACCATAATTTACTAAACGCATGATTTAAAAAAGACTTTAAACTAGCGATTGAAAACGTAAAGTGTTTATGAAAAGGTTTATAAAGCTAATAAAATAAAGTGTAAAGTTGGCCCAAAAATCTCATTGACTTGTATTGAGATTATACAATGTATCGCAAACGGTAGAAGGTGAAATAACGACACCTGCTGGGTCATTAATAGGAACAGCAGGCTGAACGAGAACCCCGGAAGTGAGCTTCAATTCCAGCGAAGGGGGTTTGCCCCTTTGGTACAAGTCAATGGAGTGTATATTGTGTGCGTGCGTGCGTGCGGGACCCACCGGCACAGGAGTGCTTCTCTCTGACGGGGGGATCATGTCGGCGGTGAGGGCCTGTGGAGGGTCAACGCCTTTACTGACTTTCTGCTGGATGAAGTGCATGGCCAGGGCAAACTGCTCCCGCGTCAGCTTCCCTATCTGCCTGGTGTCTGCCAGCGCCCTGGGGGGAGGTTGACACAGAGACAAACATAGTGACAGTCACAGCACTGACAGGTATTTTGTGCACCTGGCCCTGTGGTTTAGTTCAGCTTGAGGCAATCGCTTCTTATTATGACCATTCGTGCGCAAAACAGATGCACTCGTGTCACATTGCATAATAATAATAATGTTCCCCACTAGCCACGCAGTCTAGGGATGGGTGATGTGATATCGTATGGGATGATATTAATAAACCCGCAAAGTGCCATCTAGCCAGTGCCATCTTATCGACTATGACGTTGCACGTCAGCCAATTAGACATGCTGATAATAGTTTGCCTGGTTGAATAATAAGGTGTGCTATCATGCTGTAATATTTCGCACAAACTACGGGGTTATGGTGAATTATAAAGAAAATTAATGATGACAGTGAGCCAGATGATTACACAGAAATGCCCTCAAATGCCAAGGAGGAGAGGCTCTGAACAGAAGATTCAATTCCAAGACATGGCTCAGCTTTGCTCGGTGTACTGTACACTTAAAATATGTATACTTTTCTATTTTATTTTGCAGCTCTGAACTTGGAAAATGGCCAAAACGGCCGAAAATGGCCTAAACTCAAACATCGGCGAAAGTGGCCGTTTTCAACCATTATCTCTGGAACAGAAGGTCCAAAAAGTTCAAAGCTTGTTGGATGCGTGACTTTGAGGACAGTAAGCACATAATGACACTTTTTCGGGTTTTCGGGCCTAAGGTTATGGTAATGTTTCGGGCCTAAAGTTATGGTAATTGCTCGGGCCGGGCCCTGTTCAAGGTCGGCCCAGTTAGGGGCGGGCCTTCATTTTCAGTCCCGCTGAGAACTCTAGTCAGAAAATAAGAGTCTACGGAAATGAATCCATACCATATATGTGCAAGGAGGTTCTGTGGAAGTCCAGAGTGCAAGAAGATGTCCTTGACTTCCTGTCCGCTTACGAAGCCGTCCAGGTCGGCATCCGTCTTCAAGAATATGTCATCGTATCGCCCGCGTTCTGACACCGGCACCACCCAGTTGACTGAATGCTAAGAGAGAGACATAGAGAGCAAAAAGATAGTTGTATGGGAGAAGGACCACGCAAATATTGTGTTGTTTGTTGTTCATGTGTATGTACTTACCTGCAGTGGTATAAAATAACTAAGTACATTTACTTAAGTACAATTTTGAGGTATTTTTACTTTACTGGAGTATTTCCAATTTCCAATACTTTCACTTCTACTCCACTACTGTACATCTCAGAGGCAAATACAGTATTGTGCTTTTACTCCACTACAATTATTTGAAAACTTTAGTTACTAGTTACTTTGTAGATATAAATTATTATATTATAAAACATTCATTAACCACTATTCAGCCCTATTTTATACATAGGCTATTTGAAAATAGCCGAACTACAAGCTCACAACGCGTCGCATCGCGACGCGTTGTAAGCTTATAGATCTGCTATTTTCAAACATTTTAGTACTTTTACTTTTGGTACTTTAAGTACATTTTGATACCAATACTTTTGTACTTTTTCTCAAGTACATTTTTTATTCTGGACTTTTACTTGTAACAGAGAATTTCTTGCAGTATTGATACTTAAGTAAAACATTTGAGTACTTTTTCCACCACTGGTTCATATGTAATGTGTTTACCTGGCTTGCAGACGACTTGTGTGACAGCGTGTGTTTTGGCGACAGGCTGCCGGTGCTGTTGAGGGAGTTCATGCTGCCGTGGGACGGTGTGGAGCGCAGCGAGTCTTTGGGCGGCGGGGGGCTGGCGGAGGGGAGGCCGCCGGGCGCCGTGCCCGGCACCACCGACCCCAGACTCTTCTTCCTCTTAGATGGAGGGATGAGGGAGGAGGGGAGGAGGGCAGGAACGGGTTCCTTCTCCAGAGCCCGGTAGACCAGGTGCATGGCCTGGAGGGGAAGTTTAACGTTTACTCTGCATACTATACTATATCTCATACTGTACATGACAACGTGAAGAAATGAAGTGTCTTTAACCCATTGAGACCTGAAGCCGATTGTACATGTCTCCTAACTCTCAACAGTTTTCTGAAAAACGTACGTTTCTATATCAGTGGTGCTCAATCTTTTTCATGTCAAGGACCCCCAAAATGATATGTATTTGGCCGCGAACCCCCATCAAAATATGTTGCTCCAGGGACCCCCCAGAAGCAAAGATTTGAGTTAAAAATGTTCGCTTTAAAATATATATATATTCAAAGATTTTCACACATTTTCACGATTTTTCAAAAATAGCAGATCTACAAGCTCGTAGCGCGGCACTCGGTGCCGCGCTATGAGCTTGTATATCTGCTATTTTTGAATAGCCCAAAGTGTAAAATAATGATTTTTAGCTCAAATCTAAAAATGACACAGTTCCAGGTCTTAATGGGTTAAATCAAACTGACACAGCCTATTCAGATTGTACCCTCAGAGGTTCAAATTATATATATATCCAAACCCGTAATTGACATGCTGACACATGCTGATGGGAACTCCTGCTATACTGCAATGCCATTGCAACATTGTGAAGCTAGCTCATAGACACAATCCCACAGAAGCCTTTGAATTAAATCACTTACAGTAGCATGTGCCGATTGTGCCGGTTGGGCTAAAGCGTCACACTGGTGTGAAAATTCAAAGCAAAAATGTGGGATTTTTTTTAAATTAAACTCACCACTGCAAACTCATCTCTGTCCAGATGGCCATCTTTATCTATGTCACTGAGGTCCCATACCTTCAAGAGAAACAAACAAATAACATATTTTTATGTGTATAGAATTTCATATTCCATATTATATCAAAAGTCACAATAGGGGTTTTGTTCCAAAACACTGGATACCAACTTTTAAAAGAGGTTTAATTACTTGTACTTTTTGTTTTCTACTTCTCAGACTATAATGTACTTTTGCCAGTTATACTTTTATATATCATTTTAATTAACAAAAATGATATAAATGTATTCCATACTAAGAGAGGACACTTAATTCCATGTCAGCAACCATCAAAAGTAGCCTCTCTTTGTAGTGAAACTCATCATCAGGAGACATTCTGCTGTTTAAGTAAAAAATAAAAGAAACTTTACATAGAAATTAAAAATTGTTCATTCTGTTACTGTTATCTGATGCGTTTTATAGTGAGACTCTACAGGACAAAACAGTGACGCACATTTCATTCATAAAACCAGTACCTTTCCAAGGACGTCTAGAGGTAGCTTGGAGTTGATCAGCACTGGCTTGACCTTCTCTCCTGATAGCAGTCCGTTGACAGGGACCAGGCTTTCAAATATCCCATCAAATTTACTCTTCTCTTCAGGCTACGAAGAACAACACCAAAAAGTAACCTTTAAAAGCTAATCTGTAATTGTGACAATGAGGCTCCTAAATGAACATGAATTATCACCAGCCTAGAGTAAATGGTAAATGGTGCATTTATATAGCGCTTTTATCCAAGCGCTTTGCATAGATCGTGCATTACATTCACCCATTCACACACACATTCATACACCGATGGCAGAGGAAACCATGCAAGGCACCAACCTGCTCATCGGGAGCAATTAGGGGTTCAGTGTATTGCTCAAGGACACTTCGACACTACTGTAACTCTGGGGGAGCTCGGGATCGAACTGGCAACCTCACGGTTCACCATCCGGCCGCTCTACCGGACACTCTACCCCTGAGCCCCGCGGCAGTGGCTCAGGGGTAGTGGCCTTGTTTATCTTTTGATTTTCACTGGACGTACCACATTTTCTATGTCAAATTGCCAGCTTGAGATTTGTATTCAGGGGCGGCCATAGCCATTCAGGGGCGGCCATAGCTGAATGGTTAGTGAGCCCGCCTAGAGAGCCAGAGGCCCTGGTTGCCCCAGGTTCGATTCCAGGCCAGGTCAGCATATGTGTCGATGAAATGAAATTTGTCCCTGAGCAAGACTCTTAACCCCTAATTGCTCACAGGTTCTCATTGGAAACAAGACCGCAAGGACTTTCATGAACGACCTGTTAAAAGGAATTATCCTTATCCTTATTCAAAAACTAATATTAAAGCTGTCAGAAACTGCAAGGTTCATTTCCCCTCCGCTCCACAAGGAGACACACCAATGGGATTCAGACTGGTACCTGTGGTGGTGACCTCACTTCCTCCCACTATAAAAGCAGGACTGGATTCCCATTTCCCCCCTTGTCCTTTGTTCCAAACACATGCAGCCGGCCTGTGTTTGCCGTGTGCTGCTGATGTACCACTGATGTTTGCCATGCGTCTGTTAAACCTGGTATAATGTAAGTTCCAGTGTTTTACTTCTAGTGATGTGGATTATATGATTATATCGAAGAATTGATGAACTTGAGTTATATGGATATTTAGATGTTTAATATTATGACGTAAATGCCAATTATTATTTTGATGATATACCTTAATGTATAATATGATTTAAAGGCCATATTTATGTTTGATATTTTATCTGGCATGATATAATTTGTTTCTTTGTGTCTTTGTTTAGAACCATGGCATCATCATGAAAACCTACTGTCATACTATTCATCAGTATCCGGCTAAATAAACTGGATATTTGATCGCAACCTTGTTTCATGGTGGTTTGTGACTCCAGTATGAACTTTAAATCCTAACAAAAGCATACATTAAAATGTTGTGCAATCTGTATGGAGTATGTTAGTACAATATAACTTATACAATTGTTGCTGTATTTTGTCTCCCTGCTCTTCTATTGAGACATTTAGATCGTGTCAAAGGTCATGTATCACCTAGACACAGGATCTGACTCGAATTTTGACCTGATGATCAAGATTCAATTTATCCCCTGAGCAAGCAGGCAGGCTCTATTAGCTCAATGGTAAATATGTGCACATAATGTGAAACCGGGTTCAAATCCAGGGTAGAAGAGAAAAGTTACATAGTGCAGCTTTAAGTGACAACTAAATAGAAGTTTTGCTTATATTATGAACCTGTAGAAAATTATAGACATCTGAAGTGAAGCAAATCTGAATATTGCAGTTATGAAAGTAAAGGCTTCAAATATATCGCAGATCAAATATGAGTATGATATATTAATACATAAAAGGAATTGGGAGTTTATTAAAGTGCGTATCAAGTTCCGTGATGACCTGGAAAACAAAAATACATCCCAATCAATACTAAAAAGAACAGAAAATAGGGCAAACTCTAACCGGTGACATGATGAAGACATAATGGATTTGTTTACACACGTGAACTGGACAGCCCCAGACCACATGAATCTTTAAATTGAGTAGGTATCCTACTTGAGTGTGTACAGAATGACTCACCCTAACAGCCCAGTGTGGCTCGCTGGGGGCAGAAGCTGTGCTGCTTAGAGAAGGGCTGCTGGTGTCCTTCTACAAAACAAGACAAAACAAAACAATCCAAACCAGTAAGCAGTGGTGTAATGTAACCAAGTACATTTACACAAGTACTGTACTTAAGTACACTTTTAAGGAATTCTCACTTTACTGGAGAATTTCCCATTTTCAATACTTTTACTTCTACTCCACTACATCTCAAGAGGCACATATTGTACTTTTACTCCACTACAATTATTTGACAACTTTAATTACTAGTTACTTTGTAGATTTAGATGATTATTACAAAACATGCATGAACCACTTCAGTCCTATATACATTTCGGCCATTTGAAAATGGCCATTTCAAAACGCGATGCGACGCATTGTGAGCTTGTAGATCTGCTATTTTCAAAAGATTTTTATACATTTGAAAACTTGTGAAATGGGACATTTCTGCATAAAGACTACTTTCTACTTTTGGTGCATTTTGATACCAATACTTTTGTACTTTTACTCAAGTATATTTTGAATTCCAGACTTTTTACTTGTAACAGAGTACTTCTACATTGCAGAAGTGATACTTTTACTTAAGTAAAAAAATGTGAGTACTTTTTCCACCACTGCCAGTAAGTTGGACAACAATAGTTCGACTACAATATCCCACATGGCTGTCAATTCAATGCATGAAGGACAAGGGACTCATCTCCCTCCCCAGGTGACTGGCCAGTGGCCTTTGATGCAAGGACTGTCAATATCTGACAGCTGAAAATAGATGGTGTACGTACAGTAAACTGAGGCATGAAGAATTGTATTCACAATACAATGCTGGAAGTACATTGTTAAGTAAAAGTCTCTTTCCTTCAACACAGGAAAATTCTGTGTAAAATAAAATTCAATATATACTGAAATTTCACACAGCCTTAATAATATTCTGGATTGGTTCGGAAGGATTAATTATACTCACAAACTTGGGTGGAGGTACTGCGAGGTTGATACTGGATAGACTGACTTCTTGTCCACTCTGAGCACATGCCACCAGTCTCAGAGCTACATAAAAACCCTATAAACAGAGGAAACACGTTCCCTCTTTCACTCAAACTTGCATATATCTTGCACACAACAATTTACAATTTAGGCATTTAGCAGATGCTCTAATCCAGAGCACAGAGTCAACACAACAATGTTCCCTCTCACTCAAACTTTTTTTTGAGCACAGAACAATTTACAATTTAGGCATTTAGCAGACGCTAAGGTCAGATGCTGGGTTTGATGTTAACTACCACACTGAGCAAAACAATACTGATGCAAATAAACATACACAAAAAGCAAGTGATTAAAAACTAAATAACTACAGCCTTATGACTATTACGGCATTGGTTCTCAAAGTGGGGTCCGGGGACCCCCAGGGGTCCTTAAGGGAATTCCAGGGGGTCCCCAGCTAAATGATAGATTAGGCACCAAATGGACCCTTATGAGTCTGTAACTCTGAGAGTGTACAAATGGAACCAAATGGACCCTAATGTACACTCTCAGAGTTAAATTGACATAGATTTTACAATATAAATTGCAGTCCAAGTGATAGAAATGCCATTAAATGGGGGTCTGTAGCCCTAATGCATGTCAAACTGGGGGTCTTTGAAATTAAAATGGTTGAGAATCACTGCTAGAGCCGTACAAATCTTCTCTTATGGGGGTCCCTGGTATATCTTTTGAAATGGGGGTCCGCAGGCTAATACGTGTCAATTTGGGGGTCCTTGACATGAAAAAGTTTGAGAACCACTGTATTACAGAGTGCATCTTCTTCACAATGTTATCAAAAAGTATAGCAATGGATTTGCAACATTCTGATCCCTACCTGTTTGTCAAGGTAGCCTTTGCCGTCTGGGTCGGCCAAATCCCAGATCTGGGAAGAAATAAAAACAACACAAATGCAATGACATCAGTAGCAGCAGCTAACAATGTCAGTCTCATGGCAACTAAACTTAAAGTCAAAACATGACTGGCTACCTGGTGAAGAAACAAAGAAACATAGGTGGAATCCAGGGGTTTGCCTGCCGATTTAAATCTTATGTTAACCAGAAAATGAAACCTGATGTTTAAACTTTACTTCCTTAATTAAGGCTTCTAAATGAGTCCCAGTGTTGGACTCTTCAACTATGCCACATCAAATCCACTGCATCTAGTGGTGGTGGAAGTGGAACCCTAACCCTAAGCATCTTTAAAAACATACCTAAAATAATATTGGTAATGCACTAATAACATACGGCATTGGTTCTCAAAGTGGGGTCCGGGGACCCCCAGGGGTACTTGAGGAGGTTCCAGGGGGTCCCCAGCTAAATGATGGATAGGAACCAAATGGACATTTGGTTCCATTTGTACACTCTCAGAGTTAAATGAACATGATTCATGAAAAAGTTTGAGAACCACTGACATACAGTACGGTACATGTGTGCTCCTATGCTACTTTGCAACTATACAATTTGGAAACCTCTGTCTGTCTGTCTGTCTGTCTGTATCCAGTTTTCTCCACAATGGGTTGACCAATCGATCTGAAGTTGCACATGGGCATTGACCATGAAGGGAGTGAGCAAGCTGATTCTTAACTTTTCCCAAATTTAAGGCATTTGTTAGCATTTCTATGAACTCTCACTCATTAACACTACTGTGAGTGTGGGTGGGGGCGGTGAGCCATGGAGCAGTGCCAGGGTTAATTCAGCAGGTGTTGATCCACTTGTCTAATTGTGCTCTGTTTATAATAGTATGCTGTACCTGGGCTCAGGGCTACACACACATGCCAGCAGAGAGAGAGAGCTGGATCAATGGTGCAATCAATGGCTATTCAAAAATAGCAGATATACAAGCTCATAGCGCGGCACCGAGTGCCGCGCTACGAGCTTGTAGATCTGCTATTTTTGAAAAATTGTGAAAATGTGTGCAAATCTTTGAATATATATATATTATTTTACAGCGAACATTTTTTGAACTCAAATCTTTGCTTCTGGGGGGTCCCTGGAACAAAATATTTTGAGATGGGTGTCGGCGGCCAAATATATATCATTTTGGGGGTCCTTGACATGACAAAGTTTGAGAACCACTGATATAGAAACATACGTTTTTCAGAATACTCTTGGGATTTAGAAGACATTTGTAGAATCGGCTTCAGGTCATTAATGGGTTAAACGCAAAGCAAGCAGCACACATAGCCTATATACACTTGGTGCACCAATATGCTGTGGCCAATAAAGCGCAAAAGCTTTAAATACAAAACAGTCATTAATTGTGTCAGCAACAACCCACAGTAGCACTCAGTATACAACAGTGGCATGATGACCAAACAGGGACTTTCATACAGTTATGTGGCCATTCTCATGCATTTTTCTACAGTGGGTTGGTATATCGATCTGAAATCTTTTCAATATCATTTAATGATTGAAGATAAAAAAAAATACGTTTCTTAAATTTAAGGCGTTTATTAGCACAGGCTATGGGATGTTCCAACCCCAAAGTCTCAAGTCTGCACATTTGTGTGAGTGCTCACATCCTTGGATATGGACTAGTTGACATTAATAATACAGAGACAAGGGGAAGCAAAGTATGATGTAATCTTTTCCAAGCAGACATGGTAAGAGATTGTGATCCTTATGCTTTCATGTTTAAATTGCCCTGAGAGCATTTGCGCGTGCATGCGTGTGTGTGTGTGTGTGTGTGTGTGTGTGTGTGTGGTGCGCGTGTGCGTGTGTTTGTTTGTGTGTCTGAATGGGAATTGATAAATTACTCCTTTGGTACTGGACCTACTTAGCTGCACCATTTCCGTTTGGTCAATATTCATTCATTTACTATACATGGACTTCATAAGCCCATCACAACAGACCATTACCATCACTGACCATTACTGAAAGCTAAGAACAATAAATGTAATATTGTAACTGACTGAAGTGTGTGGTATAGTGTAACCCAGGTTTCAAAAGGTTGGTGTCCTGCTGTCTGTCTGTCACTGACAGAGACACATACACACACACACACACACACACACACACACACACACACACACACACACACACACACACACACACACACACACACACACACACACACACACACACACACACACACACACACACACACACACACACACACACACACACACACACACACACAGTCACACACACACGTTCAGTCTCACTCAATCAATCAGTCACACCAGTGCTTGCAATTGCCAATCACTGCAATCACAGCCACACCCTATAAAGCAGAGTCAGGTGCACACCACTCTGAGGCTGCTGCAGGTCTATATTCCACCAAACATTTCCATTTCCCAACTTGTTACATTTGATCAACTGACTAAAAACACTTATTGTGGCTTTTAGACTTCCACCCAAAACTGATCCAAAACTGACTGCTGGCACAACCTGCTAGCTGTGACTGCATAAATCTCATTGAATTGGTGAGTGATGAGGTGTTTGAAATGTTTGTTTTTTTGTTATTTGAAATGTTTGTTCTAATTTGGTTGTTTTTGGTTGGAATGTAATTATTTTTGAAAGTTATGCAATGCTTGTAGATGAGCTGTTTTTTAGTTAATCGGTGATCTTGTAGATCTGCTTTTGGTTATTTGATATTAATTTGGCCTTTGTATGAATCCAGGCCAGGTTACTTTTCTTGATACGAAAAAGGATCATGATGGCGAGCCAACTAACCCGAACCCAACGTTAATGAAGTTTGACCTACCTGGAGGGTAGGCCAAAGAGCAGCAGCCACACACTATCCCCTCAAGTAACATTACACACTCACACTGGCACTTCCCTCTGACCATTGACAATACCTTGACTATTGACAAATACCTACCTGCTTAAAGACTGTTGGACTGGGATACTTTGATACCTTGCTGAAAGTTATTGAACTGTTGTATGTTTTGTTTTATTTTGATTTTGATCAAATACAGTTTATTTTGCTTAAATCATGTCTCTTGCCAATTTAATGTTGCCATCAATGTCATTTATTCCTCCACTCTTCACCTACCTCTGTCTGCAGTAAACTGGTCCTATAACATTTATGCTTTGCCCACTCTAAGCATATGCTACAATAGCATCTCAGGTCTGGATTATAAGTGAGGACCAAGTAATGTCCGAAACACCACAGGCAAAAAAAAAACGTATTTAGTCCTGATTAGTACAACTACTTTGGCAAGCCTCAATCAACACAGTATGAACTCAAATCAATAACACTTGCTATGTATCCCATGTATGATGTGTTATAAACATAATTATAATGCATTATAATCTGCTTAAGTCATTACAAAATGCTTTATAATGTGTTGTGATTGTTGTTATAAACCATTATGAGTATTTAAGTTATAACTATAATTATACAGTGTTTATAAGTAGCTTATAACGTAATTTAAGTGTTTACAACACATTGTAGACATGGGATGCATAGCAAGTGTTACCCTTAAATATACAGTACTCACCTTTCCCAGTGTGATGTCAGGGAGACCGGATTTCTTTAAAAACAAGGCAGCTTCTGTTGGCCCTACTCTCCCTGTATTCCCAGGGTCCACCTTGGGACACACAGACACAGACACAACACACAAAATCACAATCCAAACTATACTGTGATATCTGCATATCAACTGATTATTTTTTCATGAACTGAACTCTCCTCTCAAAACAAGTTATGGCTTATTATAGGAATACGGTACGGTTAATATACCTAATTTGGAAATGTGCTTGCTTACTTTTAGAATACTAGCATAAACCATTTGGGCCATATGGTTATCTTACCTGTCTGTAAAGGTTTTCATATACAGGGTTCCCACTTGACAACAACTAGGGGAGAGAGGGGATGTTATAAGAGGTTATGCCATACATCTTGACCCACAACTCCCCTAGCACAGATACTCTCTGATTACCTGTCAACCCTATATATGAACCTTCATAAAAGATGGAATAGGTTGATTTGATTTAACACAGTACGTTGTCCACTTTTTTTTTTAAGTGGAACTGACACATTTCCCAGCTAGAGAGGCAGAATTAAAGGCTGGTATAGCTACTCAACATTCAAGACAGTCAAATCAACTTGACACTCATCCAACTTGTATTTCCAATGCACCTGGAAGCACAGGCAGACATTAAAGATTTAGGTAGATAAATAGATAATTATGTTTATGGATGGATAATAAAAATAGAATCCATCCTAAAGGGGGGTGTATCTTCTTACACGCCACCTTGGTGCAATGAAATCAACACTGGCTGCCTGCTCTGCATAACATGCTCGCCCAAACTAAGAATAGCCTTGTCAATAAGGTAACCTAAGAAAAAACGTCCATACCAGATACCATGTTATTTACCAGTGGTTCTCAACCTTTTCAGGCTGTGACCCCCCAAAATAATCATATTTGAACTGGGGACCCCCCCAACCCGGACAAGCACTTGGAATTGTAGGAGTTGAGGCATTACATTTAGTTTGACTCTGTTCCACCATAACTCTGTGTTCCACAATATTGTGAAAATAGTAGATCTACAAGCTACAAGTAGAGCTACAAGTAGATCTACAAGCTCACAATGCCTCGCGTTGCGAGGCATGAGCTTGTAGATCGCCTATTTTCAAAAGTTTTGCCTCTTTCTTATATTATGTGACAATTTGGTCAGTGTTTGACCAGTTTTTATAGTATAATGTGTTGATTACTTTTGATGCAGTAATGGTCTTTTTTTGTATTAAAAAGGTCTTAAAAGTACTTAAAAGTCACTTCACTGTCATCTGGGACCCCCCAAAAATCATGTGGGGTCCCAACCCACAGATTGAGAACCACTGTAATATACAGTAGTTATGAAGTCAATGACTGTAGCATTACTATAATGTGATATCAACTGATGTTTGCCAGTCATATACTCTAGCCCATTGGTTCTCAAGGGGTACTTGAGGGGGTTCCAGGGGGTCCCCAGCTAAATGATGGGCAGGAACCAAATGGACCCTTATGGTTCTGTAACTCTGAGTGTACAAATGGAACCAAATGGACCCGGTCCATTTGGTTCCATTTGTACACTCTCAGAGTTAAATTGATTTTACAATATGAATCGGGGCCCCAGAGATAGAAATGCCATAAAATAGGGGTCCGTAGCCTTATGCATGCCAAACTGGGGGTCCTTCAATTAAAATGGTTGAGAATTGACTGCTAGAGCTGTAAAAATCATCTCTTATGGGGGGTCCGTGGCATATCTTTTCAAAAGGGGGTCCGTGGGGTAATAATGAGTGTCAATTTGGGGGTCCTTGACATGAAAAAGTTTGAGAACCACTGCTGTAGCCTGCTGAGTGAATGGGACAATAACAAGCCAGCTCAGTCAAATCAAAACAGCATCATTTCATCCCAGCATACATTAGTTCAGCGGTTCTCAAACCTTTACATTTCAAGGTCTCCCCTTAACTCTGACAGCATACAAATGGAACCAAATGTGTATGCTGTCAGAGTTACAGACTTGTAAGGGTCAATTTAGAACCCCTAAAAGGAACCCAGAGTCCCTAGAAGCAACTTTGAGAACCACTGCATTAGTTTATATGGGAGGTATATAGGCTGACTGCCTGTATAATAACAAACACATAAGGCACGTTATTCCATCCTATGCCTACAGGAGCAGCTAACGCTATAGCTAGTTCCGGTCCTAACGTTCAGTGGCTCAGGATTACTGCTGAATAGAAGTGGCGGAAAAACAATCATAATACTGTTATAGATGTGGAACTCGATGTGATTTAGTTTTTGGGGTAAAAAGAGACAACGTGTATATAGTTCCCAATCCCCTCAGAGACCAGCAGCAGCTAGCTCTGTAGCTAAAGCTAACGAGCCGTTAGATAGCTGGCTATCTAACGGTAATGCAATAAGGCCCTGGTGGTTGGTATCTTATCCAACCGTCTCTGGACTGAGCCTGATCATTTCTCTGCATGCGTTTCTTATCATCACAACCAACCCGTTTGTCTACGACTGAATTAAAGACTAACGTCGTGATCAGTACGCGAGTTTGTCAGCCCTGTGCATGCCGTCCCTTTGGCCCCGAACTGTACTGTTGTTGTATTGAAATAAATGTCTCATCTTTACCTGGGTGAAAGATGTGAGAGCTGCCATCTTCCCTGTTGCTGCGGGAACAACGCACACACCCTCCTCCTCCCCTCTCTCCGACGCCACAGTCCCCCCTCTAGTGGACAGAGCAGCTTACGACACCGTTGGGTCAACTGTTAGCCCTGAAATATGACTGTCATGGATGAACGTCAACCTGGTGTTTGCATTTTTCTTCATTTACGGCCGTTACATCTACATAAACGTTCACATTTAAAACCTAAAGTATTGACCTTATGTTCACAAATAGGTTATAGGTTATAATCATGTACGAGTCCTCAAAGATACCCGTACCTTCCGTATTGTTCAATAAAAAGCATTTTGATTCAATTGGTGGCCATTCCCCCCATATGCTTTCAACTGAGTGACCCTATCGGTTTAAAGGTGTATTGCAGTCTGATACTTAATAAGAAAATGGCCACCAATCAGATTAAAATGATTTTTATTGAACAATACGGAAGATACGGGTATTTTTGAGGACCGGTATATAATTGTAACATTTGTGGCCATAGGGTAAGCACTTTATATTTGAAATTTAAACGTTACTGTAGATGTAAGGGTTGTAAATGTAAAAAGTGCAAACACCAGGTTGAAGTTCATCCATGACGACTGGTCCTGGTGCTGGTGCTGTACTACAATGTAGTAACTACTACATGATTGAGCCTGGACCATGTAGGTCAGTGGTTCTCAACCTGTGGGTTGGGGTCCCCACATAATTTTGGAGGGGTCCCAGATGACAGTAAAGTCACAATTTAAGGACTTTTAAGACCTTTTTAATACCTCAAAAAAGAAAAGAAAAAAGACCATTAGTACTGCATCAAAAGTAATCAACAAACTATAAAAACTGGTCAAACATTGGCCAAGAGGCAAAAAATAGTGAAAATTGTCGATCTGCAAGCCCACAACGTCTCATGCTGCGAGGCGTTGTGGTCTTGTAGATCTGCTATTTTCACAATATTTGTCTGTGGAACCAAGTCATACAAAAATTAATGCCTCAACTCCTACTTTCGAAGTGCTTATCAGGGTTATATCAAAATATGACAGTGCAAACATGTAATCATACATCAAACATACTTTCATGACTTCAAAACGAACACAAACACAACATTTGGAACATTTTGTCTTTCAAATTGATTGTAAAATATGTGTCATGCGCCATGGGAAGAATGGGAGTAGGCCTACTGGCAGCATTGCATCTTGTATCGATGCAATGTCCATCTTCCTGGAATCTGAATGTTTCATGTAATACCACTTACCGCCATGCAGTGATGGAAAGTAACTAAGTACATACTGTAACTAAGTACATACTCAAGTACTGTTACTTAAGTGCGATTTTGAGGTATTTTTACTTACTGGAGTACTTCCAATTTTCTATCATTTTACTTCTCCTCCACTCTCAAAGGCAAATATTGTAGCCTATTTTTAATCCACTATAATTATTTGAAAACTTTAGTTACTAGTTACTTTGTAGATTTTGATTATTATTACAAAACCACTTCAGATCTATTGGCATTTTGAAAATATCAGATCTACAAGCTCACAACACGTCACTTTGCGACACGTTGTGAGCTTGTAGATCTGATATTTTCAAATGATTTTTATACATTTGAAAACTTGTGAAGTGGGACCTTCTGCATAATGAGTACATTTACTTTTGTAGTATTTTGAATTCTGAACTTGTACTTGTAACACTATTTCTATAAGACGGACCTCAACCTTCTCAGTATAACTGAAAAGTCACTTATAATGTCTATCTCAGCAGCAATAAACAGCCCACCTCATTCAGGTCAGTCTACTTCATAATTAAAGAATGTGACACTGTGATCTGATAAAATAAAGACTGTGACAAGCCATTTATTTTATACAATGCTGAAACAACTTTTCTCACAACTAGTCAGCAAAACAGCAATACGTCATATTTTGCTTGTCATGTAAACGAAAAACAAGAAACCAAAATATCAACAAAAGTAGTAAAACAACCAATAATAAATTAAAACAAAGTAACACCACAACTGTGGTTTTAGCATTCCGTTCCCACAGCCATGCTACAGATAACCCAATAAGACAAACTCATGCAACCAACAAACCCTTACAGATCAAAAATGGCATCTTCACACAATAAACAGCCTAGTTGTCCAAAAGCAAAATCCATATTACCCATGTACAGTATAATACAACATTTCCAGTCATCTCCATGTTGAAATAGAAGAAAGCGGAGCACAGTGCTGAAATGTATTTTTTGGCTTTCAAGCACTTCCCTTTAACAGCTTTCTACTGTATAAGCAACCTATGATTAACTTATATATTCAAAGGTCTAATGAATATGATCAGCAATGGCACTCCTCTATGCACAATTACAATATGTGAAATATCGCATACTAGCTAAAACACATTGTAAAATATGACTCTACTTTTAAAATGAAACCTTTTCATGTTGTTTAACATCCCATAACACCCAATTTATGTTTTGACACATGACAATGTCACTTATTGAAAATAACTCCCTTATTATAGGCTCAATGCACAGCAGCCATATTGGAAAGAAATTGGGCCAATTCTTACTTCCTTAACAGGTGTTACCACTAATACTAATTAAGGCTCTGTTCCATTCTGGTCAAACAGAGTCAGGGGGCTGATGTTGTGCATGTTGGCCCACTGGAAACACCAGTGGGTCTCAAAGTGTGGTCCAGGGACCCTCATGGATCCTTGAGGGGGTTCCAAATGGCCCCTTATGGGTGTGTATTGTAACTCTGAGAGAGTACAAATGGAACCAAATGGACCCGTGAGGGTCCATTTGGTTCCATTTGTACACTGTCAGAGTTATGGGGGTCCTTGAAATTAAAAAGTTTGAGAACCACTGTGCTACACGAAATGGAACAGAGCCTTCATTAGTATCATTGGTAACACCTGTGAAGGAAGTAAGGAAGAGGTTCCAATATGGCTGCTATGCATATAGCCTATTCTCCCTTTGATCAGTTATTTTAGACTAATGACACTGTTGTGCAACAAAGATGGAGTATACCACTTTCACCCTGGTTTCCCTATTTTGGATGTCATTATACGCAAACATCTTCAAAACGGTTCACTTTCTTTCTCAAAAATAGCAGATCTAGAAGCTCACTACGCGTCACATCGCAATGTGGATCGGTTGTTTTCCGTTTTTTGGGGGAAAATGTACAAAAAAAGGGCTTACGTGGTTAAGGCATGATAGAGCAATGGTTCACTCTTAAGTGTCAAAATGCATAGAGAACCTGGGACAATAAGACAAAGTGAACTGAGATTGTCTGAAAGCTTTTAGCTGAAGAAATTGTTATAATAATAACAAAAAGGGGGAAATGTTTTACCTCCAGTAAATCTGTCAGCAATCCAGTCATTTGTATCATCTGGCAGATTCTATAAACCAATGTGGAACCAGAATATTATGATTTGATGAAATCTGCATGTCACCCAGTGAAAAAACAAAAACCTTCTGAAACCAGAGCCATATGACATGTAAGTTATGGTTTTAGTGTTATCCCTTGCTTGTTTGGGATTTCCCCGTTCCAAGGCTAAAAGAAATCAGAGAACCCATTACTGTACACAATTAAATGATCAGAATTACACTTACAGCACTGTTAAAAAATAATAATGCTGGCTCTCATAAGTCAACAATTTGCATCATGTTTTCAGGGCAATCCAAGTAATTTTGGCATGATACAGTACCTTTTGTATCATAATGTGCTTAATATGAACATATCGGAGAGTTTCCCTTGCTTCTATAGAGGTTTAGATGGCAAAACTGCCACATGGAGACTTTACACAAAAAAAGGAGTACTGAATATGCTCCAAAATCACAGAACAATCTACAGGAAATATTGTTATTTGGCAATCCATCTGAAGCCTTAAAGGACCATACCAGTGTTACTACTGTACATGTCATTGTCCATTGTCATATAGGTTACATCAATCCCAACCATTTCCCTCCAAATTAATTCATTTTTGAGACATCATGTTTGTTTACATTTTGGTCTTGTTCACTACAAAATGCACCTGAACATTTGTGTCAATGTTAGCTGTAACTTACTATGCTGTTAAAAGCCCACTTCAAGCTAAAACTGGAGTTCAATATGCGGCACTTACACTGATACAGTACGTGAATTTGAATGTCTTGTGTTAGAGTAATTTGGTTTAGTTAACTGAATGGCATAGTTTCTTTCCCCACACCATTTCAAAGTGAATGGCAGTGAATGACATCAAAAGAATTATGCTGAGATCTGCTAAAGAAAGTGTACACTGCATACATTCATGCACATTCTTTTTTGAAAGACAGGGGCAATCTCCGCTAACGGCTAAAAGTAAAAAAGGAGAAAAAAAGAAAGAAAAAAAATACTGGTATGGTCCTTTAATTCAAGGACTAAGCAAACAATATTGAATAACATTTGGGTGTCCACCAAAAAAAAAATGTGCATGGTGATGCAACTTGTTGCCTTTTTTGTGCCAGTATATCTTTTTCCTTCGATCGTTTCTGTTGAGTGTGACTGCACACGGGATAAGCAGCAGTAGCATTAGAGACACAGCAGCATGAGACACGGCTCATCATCACAGCAGTATGAACAGTAGACAGCACAGCATATCATCATCATCATCATTTTAAACTTCATCATCACTATTATCCCATTATTATCACGCAACAATCATCATCGTTCTCTTAAACTGCATCACTACACAGTGGAAAAACCCACAACTCTGAGAGTTTACAAATGTAACCAAATGTCCATTTGGTTACATTTGTACACTTTCAGAGGTACAAATAGATAAATTAACACTGAGGATTTTATTGTGTATTATCCTGTAATTTCTCCAACAATCATCTTCATTATCGTCGTCATCATCATCATAACTTTTTGTGAAGCCAAATATACCGTACATTGCCTTCGTTTCTTGTCTTTGCGATAGATCTTGAGTAGCACTGTTACACATTCTCTAGCCCTCTTTTCGGTGGCGATGCATCACGTTGAACGGCCGGCCCATTTCACTCGTCGTCCCACGTCTGCTGGAGCAGGAAGTTAGCGGCCAGGTTCTCGTTCTTCTCGCAGGCAAAGTAAGCCTGAATGACCAGTCCTTCAGGGAAGCCCAGCGCTTTTAACTGGAACACGGAACACACGTTCAGTTCAGAGATAATGTGCTGACACTTTCTATGAAGCCCATGTTTCTTATGCATCACAAAGTAGTCGTGATACATAGATACATACATTATAATAACGCATTATAATCACTTTTATAATCATTGGGTACTTGAAGTAAAGTGTAGGCAGAAACGTTTTGTGTTGTTCTTGCGTAGATTTAATGTTATTCATTTTCCGCAGCACCACAATGACACTAAATTATAGTGACTAGTATAGTTATGCTTGACCAGATTATAATGCATTATAAGTATGTTTATAATGCATTACCAACATGGGATTCATAGAAAGTGAAATCTTTTCATAGTGTTTTTTTCACCTGATTCGGATGCTATCAATGCATTGAATGGGAGATTATCACGTTCTATCAGACCATTGAATGGGCGAAGTAGGCGACCTACTAGCTACCCCGCGATTTGTCAGACCATTCATTGGGCGTAATCAGGAGCTACTGACCTACCGACGGAGATGACTTAAATAGTTCAGTTTCGGTTTTGGTTTTGGTTGTTTTGGTTTCGGACCATGACGGAGGCGCGCAGTCTCAGGCGAGCTGGAGCCCGGAGCGGTGCGACGCTCGCCTGAGCCTACTCAGCGCCGTTGGAGTTATGTACTGATAGGCACAGAATCGTAAATATTGTTGTGGGGACTGCTCCGCCTCCGTCGGTAGGTCAGTAGCTCCTGATTACGCCCAATGAATGGTCTGACAAATCGCGGGGTAGCTAGTAGGTCGCCTACTTCGCCCATTCAATGGTCTGATAAAACGTGATAATCTCCCATTCAATGCATTGATAGCATTCGAAGCCGGTGTTTTTTTTTGTATTAGTTTTTCAGTGTAGAGAGACATGAAGGTGAGGGTAGAGAGAGCAACAACACACAAACACAGGTTTCTATCTAAAATGGAATCGTACCTAGCACCCTGCTCCATGGTGACGTTATTGTCTTATTACTGTAATGTTTTTAATGGCCGATGCCTATATCAATATTTAGAGAGGTGGGCGACCAATATAATGTTGATATAATTGTAATTTCTTTGTCATCTTAATGAATGAGACATAAAATTGCTGAGCGTAAATTAACATTTATTGTCACTCTGCAGTCTTCTCTTATTTTAAATCAACAATTGTGTCAAACAAAATAAATTGTCCATGAGTAATCAGAAAATGTTACTTTGTAAAAAACTTTTTTCTTACTTTGGAAAAAGGAAAGTGTTAGTGCAGCGATAAACATGTTTTCAGCCTTGTGGGCTAAGGCCGATCATGACAAAATGCCATTTATAGTCCTTAGTTGATCACTATTTCCTACCCTCTCAATGGCCTCCTTTTCCTGTGGGGTGACCTGGATGTAATTGGTGTGTGGTGACCCCTGGGCTTCAGCACCCTCATCTCCGGTGTCTCCTCCAGTGTCTCCAGGACGTGGCTCGTTCAGCATTTGGACAAAACGCTCCTGGTGCTGTGTGATTTGCTGCAAAACAAATAAGAGAGATCATGTTCTTCGTGTATTGTCTTGACAGACATAAATAATATAAGTCTGTACTGAATAGTAGGGTCATATGTGGTACTTCCGTGACCGTGGAGAGCAAAGGTCCGTTTCTCAATGGATTTGTCATCTAGGAGGGTTATTAAACAAATTTAGCCGGGGTGTATTTTTAAAAGGGGCGGGGAAAATTTGTGAGAGACCAAAATCCCAAATGGCTGCCGTGAAAATTAACTTTTTAATGGTTTATAATATGCAGTATATGTACACAGAAGTAATCTCTGAGGTCAATAAAGTCAATGTTTGTGTGTAAACAACAGTTACTTATGTGCGGTTTCCCATTAAATAGTGTAGGCTACTGAGAATATGGTGTCCAGTTCATCCCATCACATTTTCATAATGAACCAAAAATAAATTAGCACTATAGCCTAACATAAAATAGTATTCTGTATGCAAAGCTAGAAAGGTTGGTTGCTTGAGGTGAATTTAAAGGTCAACTCATTTGTCACCCTTATTTTGTAGTATTGCTCCTAGTGTTTCCTGTCTGCCTACTTACTTTTACCTGCCATGTCTAAACAGTCTTGTGATTGTGTCAGTGTTTCCACCTGTGTCCTCTTAGTCCCCCAGCCTATCCTAGTGTTGATTGTCTGTTGAGTTCACCTGTGTCCTGTTAATCCCTGTCTATAGGGGAATACCACTCATTTTCAATATGTCTTTAATACACCTTAGCTGTTGTGTGGAAATAAGAAAAAAGTCCCCCCGTCCCCTTCTATGTTGCCTAGAACTGGATAATTGATTGAGCTCATGTGATCAGTGTCATACGAAAGGTGTACTTTTGGCCTCAGCCAAAAGCACACATGATCACATGATCAGTGTCATACGCAAGGTGTACTTTTGGCCTCAGCCAAAAGTACACCTTGCCTATGTCACTGATTACATGACCTCAATCAAGAATACCTCAATATGTTGCCTAGAACTGGATAATTGATTGAGGTCATGTGATCAGTGTCAGTGTTGGCCCACCGGGCATTTGCCCGGTTCGCCAAATGGTCAGTCCGCCCCTGACCGGGGGTGTGCGGGCAACGGATGGAAAGTAACATAACGTTAAGGAGAACGCTAACGCTATGGACCAGAGAGCTATGTCACACAGTACCTGCAGCAGCTGTGGGTTATCTCTGCCCAGCTGTTGCAGTAGAGCAGGTAGCAGAGCAGGGTTCTGTTGGATGATTTGTCGCATCTGCTGGAACTGAGGCTGGTTCCTCAAGAACTCCAGAGGGTTCGCAGTGGGAGCTCCACCTCCACTAGGGGCAGGGTTCCCAGTGGGAGCGCCACCTCCAGTAGAGGCAGGGGGCTGGGTGGCAGGCACTGCCCCTGCTGCTGGGGAATACACAGTGCTAGTTGAAATAAAATAGTTACGCACATCAACGACATGCACATATAATAACAGAATTCTCCCACAGATCTCCCAATGCTTTTCAATGGGAACGGAGCGTTTTTTTGCCATTCGTGGATCTCCGCAAAAAGAAACGCTCCGTTCCCATTGAAAAGCATTGTCAGAATCCGCCGCATAGGCAGAATTAAATTTCGTTGTGACCACACCCTTAACCTGTCTTTTTTTCCACAATATTTCTTTCTTGGTTGGTCCATTATAGAGGATATAGGCCCATGGTTCTCAAAGTGGGGTACGGGGACCCCCTAAAAAGGGGTCCTTGAGCGGGTTCCAGGGGGTACCCAGATAAATGTTGGATAGTTAGGAACCAAATGGGACCTTATGTTGCTGTAACTCTGAGAGTGTACAAATGGAACCAAATGGACCCTTACTGGTCCATCTGGTTCCATTTGTACACTCGCAGAGTTATGGTGGTCCGTGGTCTAATGTAGGGGTTCTCAAAGTGGGGTCCGGGGACCACCAGGGCCCTACATACATCAGCTATTTAAAAAAAAATATTGACATTCTTTGAAAATGTTTGAATATTTTTTACATTTTTTACTTTAATCTTGGATGGGGGTCCTTGGCACAAAATCTTTTCAGATGGGGGTCCGCGGCCAAATACACATTCATTTAGGGGTACTTGACCTGAACAAGTTTGAGAACCACTGATGTAGGCGAGCATGTTTCTCCTGTGATGCCGCGCCACCAGCCTGCTTCTTTTCACATGACAGTGAGGAGTTTCACCGGGAGGACGTAATGCATGCAGTAATTGCTGCTACGCCCGGCCAAGCCAGATGCACCATAATGAAATTGTCGATTCCAGTAGTATATTTTTAAGCTGAGTATTATCATCTCGAACATACTGTAAATCTCGAGCAGAACCAGGCTCCAGGTTGGGCAGCCATCTGCCTTGACCTCCTTCTCAGCTTTATATATGGGTCATACAGGTCACAGGTCATATACAGTGCGTACATAAACATAGACCATTTTCCTGGTATTGGCTTTATTTTTAGATTTGGCGTTTGTATACAGTTTCGCCAAAGTCTTCAAGAAACGTATCCATCATACATGAGTAGTCGAGTCATTGTTGGCTAAACGATACTGTATGGTTAATAAGTCATGGACGTTTAAATTGTGTGTAAATGTGCGTATGTGCGTGTTTTCTTACTGGTGGAAGCTGGAGGAGGCTGGTGAGGTCTTTCTGTAGTGGTGACAGAGGGAACGGTAGGGACAATGGGGACAGCCGGGACAGTGGGGACAGCCGGGACAGCCGGGACAGTGGGAACAGCCGGGACAGATGCAAGAGTTTGCCCAATTGTTTCCTGAGGTGGGAGGTCACTTTGATCTATTGGAATACCCTGGAACACAGAAGGATTTGATGGAGAATACAGTGAAATAGGCAAAAATTGCAAAAACATGCAAGCCAGATACATTCTCATGTCTTTGTCATTGACAGACAAACACAGGTATCGCTAAAGTAAACAATAACTGTGTTTCTGTTGGCTTGTCATTATGTTTATGGGTAAGGATACCATAAATATACTTTCTTGACTGCAGCCGATGAAAAAAATAAAATGTGCACATTTCTAATGTTTGTTTTTGCTCTATATTATCAACTGAAAAGTTATGTTTTATCATTATATATACTTTATTACCTATAGTTAGCTTGCATGTGAGGCTTGTGAGTCATTTGAGTGCATCTCACGCTTAATGCATCTTTGCTTCTGGAAAATCTAAATCCTAACCGTTTTTTCTTTTTTAAACGTATGTTGCTATAATATCAGTGGTTCTGTCACGGACCCCCAAAATGATATGTATTTGTCCGCGGACCCCCCCATCTCAAAATATTTTGTTCCAGGGACCACCAGAAGCAAAGATTTTAGTTAAAAATGCATATGAATGAATATTATATTCAAAGATTTGCACACATTCTCACGATTTTTCAAAAAAAATGCAGATCTACAAGCTTGTATATCTTCCATTTTTTTAATAGCCAAAGAAATCTTAAAATGACACAGATACGTTCCCGGTCTTAATGGATTAACTGAACCAAAGAAGCTGGCGTTGTGCTCGTTCCTGGTTCAAACCTCACCATGAGTAGATACTCCACTGCTCTGTCTGGGTTGTTGTAACTGGCCCTCAGTGCAGCGACCACCTGTTCCCGGTCATATCCCATAGACATGATCTCTGACACCAGGTTCTCGTAGGCCTGCCCTGTCACTGGGGTCGAGAGTAGAGGTAACAGATGGACGAAGGGACGAGAAGACGAACAAAGAGGAGGAAGAGAGGAGAGAAGAGATTAGGAATGATTGAGCAAGGAAATGGAGAGAACTAGCCAAGGGAAGAAAAGTGGCTGATTGGTGAGGGGAATAAACACAACCAATAGACTAGGCTGGTATCTTTTCAATGAAAGTGTGAAGATTTAAACATGAATTACCCAGTATCGATGCCGCTTCCTCAAGGAGACCCATTTCGTCAATAAGGCTTAGAAAATAAATTAACAATACATTATAAAACTGCTAACAAACAACATAACAAACAAATATTATACACGACTAGACAATTTCAGGAAATTGTGGTTGCACCGACGCAAGTCGTGAGTTGCAGTAAATGTGACCCGAGGGATCTGCGGTGACAAATAGCATTTTTCCGACATATTTGATATTTTGAAAGTTAAAGTGTGGCTGTCGGTGCGCTCTATCGAGATCCCTCAAGTGTTTTTGTAAAACTAGTCAATTCTAGCAAAAGAATGACTATCAACATTTTGAAGGAAATTCAAAATGGTGGAAAATCGAGTCAGTCATTGCATGACTCAAGGAATCCAGGGAAAATACATTTTGATTCTATAGTTTAATGTTCGAAATGTAACCGAAGGCATACAGTAGTTATAATGCCACCATGAGCTTTTTTCTTTTCTTTTTCACTTTGAACCGACCTACCAAGTGTGGTGGCTAATTGTACCTCTTCTGGTTTGTTATTACTGTCACTGTGTTACTTTTACGTAAATTGACACATTTTCAATACACAGTCAGTATTTCCCCCCTTACCTATCTCCCAATTTAGTCATTGTGCCAATTCCTGATGAGTTCTCCACACACTTTGGCAAAACGTTTGACTATAATAAATAGGTACAATCACTATACTGTGGGCAACCACACTAATTAAAGATATAGATGAGTGGCAGTGAATCTCCCCCAACCTGGATGCAGAAATGTGGATTGGTGGGGCAGCTTCAGGTTCAGCCCGCTGTTCTTCCCTGGGCTTCTCCTCTGGTTGGCCGGCAGAATCCGGACATTCTGTTGGGGTAGAGGCCGGGGTCTGGGGCAGGTCTTGGCTGCGGGTCAGAGATGGCGCAGCATCTAGGACCGGAGATGGGTTTGGGGCTTGGGTAGTAGGGGCTGAAATGGGGGCCGGAGTCACATCCGTGGCAGAGGCTGGGCCCTTGTCTGGAGTTTTCTCGAGAGAAACTGCTGTCTCATTTTGCGAGGCTGCAGCAGAAGGGGCTCCTGTGAGATGCACTGACCGTGGGGAGACCTGGTTGGGTGTGGACACGGACGCGGTATGCGTGGACGCGGAGGACACTTGTGTTGTAGGGGCAGGGGTCAAAGATGGGGCTGGAGCTGGGGCTGGGACTGTTTGAGGGGCTGCCTGGGGAGTTACTACTGCAGGAGCGGCTGGTTTAGGCTACAAGGACAGAAAGAAAAATATAAATAAATCATAGCTTTAGCAATAATAACAGCAAAACAGTCTGGAGGTAGAAAGTAAAACTTTGACACTTCCATTTTTACACTCAAAGTTAACACGTTTTTTTTTTTTACGGGTTTGTTCTTACCTTTGTAACCATGACAACTACAAAGTTTTTCTCATCAATGTTGTAGTCTCCCAAAGGGCTGTCATCATTCAAGATCTTTCCTGTGACATCGCAAAAGTAACAGCAAGTGAAAAACATCTAGGTTACTAAAATGACATGGAGTAAAAGCAATTTATGCTAATTTGATACAAACTGAAAAGCCTTCTGCTGTTCGAAAATATCATTAGTTTGGATAATACTATGGTGTCTGAATAAAATGGCAGACTTCATTTCACAAATTAGTACTGTATAAATGGTATTACATGCATTTTGTACAATCATTGGATAATTTTGTTTTTCCATTCTTAATTTTGTAACTTTTAAAAGATATTATGTTACAGGACTGTTTTGAAATAGTTTCCATATGGTGCGCTCACACAATAATCTGGTGTCATAACAGCACTGTTACTATTTTTGGAATCAAACCCAAACATATTTCCATAAGAGAGTGAAATTAAATAGTCAGTGTGCTTGTTTGCACAAAATAAAGCACAATCTAGTCATTTAAACCAAACCAATTTCCTAACATAGGAATCATAATAAACAATGTTTGAATCAAAAGTAGGCTAAACTAAAATTACTTGAACTCTCTTTTACTAAGAAACTCTTTGACTTTTAGTTGAGTACTGAGGTTAATCTGATTAACAAAACCTGAGTAAAACCAACAACAACTTCATATGACTCACCTGCATAGATGAGTTTTTGTCCCATGGCTGGAAATATATCTTTGCCCCTTTCCTCTTCTATCTTCTGCTTGAGGGTTTTGACCTGTGAAACATCACAGTTGGTGAGTGGATTTCATGAATGTTTCTAATTACATGTAACTAAAGAATGAGGTCAAATTAATCATGAGACTCCACATGCAGCCTAGGCTAGCACAAATAATAAAAAATAAATTAACAAAAACATGTTTTATGGCTCTTTATTCTTGAAATGCACTTATTTGGGCTATAATAAACTTTACCAAATCACTTTCAGTAAAATAGAAAAAAAAAACTAATGGGAAACCTAATGTAAACAGTTCTTATTAATAGCAAATATCCAGTACACCTCTTCCACTGCAAAGGGGTTCAAATGAGTCCACATATTACTACTAGGCTAGTACTTCATAAAAACACTTCATAGTAAACTACATTTACTGCACATTACTAACTAGGCTACTACGCAATGGTGTAAAGTAACTAAGTATTATGTACTCAAGTACTGTACTTAAGTACAATGTTGAGGTATTTTTTACTTTATTCAGTATTTATTCAATACTTTTGTACTTTTACTCAAGTACATTTTGAATTCCGGACTTTTACTTAGCAACAGAAAATGTTTACATTGTAGAATTGATACTTTTACTTAGGTAAAACATTTGAGTACTTTTTCCACCAATGATGTAAACAGTTATTATTAATACCAAATACCCAATACACCCCTTCCACTGGAAAGGGGTTCAAATGAGTCCCACTAGGCTACTAGCCTGTGAACATTACTACAAGCATATAATAATTAGGCTACTATTACTATTACTACTGCACATGCACAGACACAGGCACAGGGGGAGGGCTGAAAATATTACTTATTATTACTATTACTACTACAGTACATGACATGTCGTTATTATTACTATTACTACAACAATACATGTAGTTATTATTACTAATAATACTACTACAGTATCCATGCACAGACAGGGCAGCTGGGGGCTGGAAATATTGCACCGTCATTCATGGTGAGTCAGTGGAAGCGCCAGCAAAACCGTTACATTCACATTCGGGACACAAACTGCTACAATGTAGCAGTTTGTTTCACAGAAAGAAACCACGCACAATGTAAACAACATAGAACATATTCGGGATTCAAATCGCACTCTAGCAAGGCCCTGTTTTAGTCCCATTCCCATAGTGACAGACAGACTATAGCCGTGTTTACTTCAGCCCGTAGCCCTGCTCCAGAGCGTTAGTGAGTTCTCTCTAACGCTAACGCTCTGCCAGGCACCCTGCTATTCTCATAGACCGAAAATTACACTGCCGTGCGAGGTCTCCAACTTTAGTAAAAAAATAAACAAAACTACTTCGCCACTCATCAAAAACAAAGGCAGTTCTGTATTGTTGAAGGTCGATTCTCCAGGGTGGGCAGCCTCTCAAAACCTAACTTTTTCTTTATAATAGACTTTTTTGGGCATTAAATAAACAAATATTTTATATTTTATGTATTCCACTGCGCCCCCTACAGATCTGGTCAATGGTAAATTATAGTAACCAAATCTGTAGGGGGCGCAGTGAAAAAAATAAAATAATTTCCATCTGGCGGACATATTTTATTTTATGCCCAAAAAGTGTATTATACAGAGAAGTTGGTGTCCTGAGAGGCTTCCCACCCTGGAGAAAAGACTTTCAACAACACAAAACTGCCTTTGTTTCGGTGAGCAGCGGAGTAGTTTTGTTTATTTTTCACTAAAGACGGAGACCTCGCACGGCAGTGTAATGTTGGGTCTATGAGCAGAGCAGCGCGCCTGGCAGAGCGGTAGAGAGAGAAGTCACTAAAACGCTCTGGACCAGAGGCTACTTCAGCCGCTGTAACTTCTCTATACTCACCGTCCATTGTGGATCTATCTCTATCTTAAAGGTCTGCTGCTGGAGGGTCTTCAGCGTTATGGTCAGCATCTTTCAACACGACTGTCTGTCACACGACCGACTAAATACGCCGCAATTTCTTTACTGTTGCTTCTTTTTGCCCACAGTGAGTGTGTGTATCACTGGGTCTGCGTGTGTGTGTGTGTGTGTGTGTGTGTGTGTGTGTGTGTGTGTGTGTGTGTGTGTGTGTGTGTGTGTGTGTGTGTGTGTGTGTGTGTGTGTGTGTGTGTGACTCAGCTGTCTCACTGTACAGTTTGAAGTGTGGGCTCAGACGCCATCTACTTGCTGTTGGAGACAAGACACAGTGGTGGAAAGTAACTAAGTACATTTACTTAAGCACTAGGCTACTTAAGGACAATTTTGAGGTATTTCTTTTACTTTAGTGGAGTATTTACAATTTTCAATAATTTTACTTCACCACATCTCTGAGAAAAATATTGTACTTTTACTTATTAAGTACTAGTTACATTTTAGATTTAGATTGTTATTACTAAACATACACTAACCACTTAAGCTCCATATATATTTCGGCTATTTGAAAATAGACGATCTACAAGCTCACAATGCATCGCGATGCGAAGCATTGTGAGCTTGTAGATCTGCTGTTTTCAAAAGATGTTTGTTTATGCATTTTGAAAACTTGAAATGGGACATACTGCATAAAGAGTACTTTTACTTTTGGTACTTTAGGTATATTTTAGCTGAACATGCTGTCATCACGTGAATAATCCAGTATCCCGTAAATTATGATTCACACCTCCAATGTAGCCTATAGGTTATACATTTTTATTTTTTTTGGTGGTGGTGCAAATCAATTGTTAATTGACCTTTTATCTGCTAACGGTTATTTTTTTAGCCAGTCTTTAGATAAATGATCAGATGTTCTTGGGCTCATTTCCCCCGTCTGTCCCAAATCCCCATATTGTGATTAGGCTCTCAGCATGAGTTTGAATCTGAGCCAATTACAACATTTAACCCCATTCAACTTTGGTGTCCTCAAGTAACCTTCCCCATAGAAAGGTGATGGTTCTTTTTTCTACTTTGTGTTTTATATTCGTTGATGATATGTATTTATTTTTAGTTATCTTTTATGCTATGTTGATGAATTGAATACATAAGACCACAATGGAAACAAGTCCCAGGACTTTTTTGTGTTATACTTTTAGCTCAAATGTCTGACTGTAACTTGTGCTGTTTACATGTCTGTCTAATAAAGCATTAATCAAACCCCAGACTTGCCTGGAGAACTTAAAATGTGTCCCTCTGAAATTACACATTCTCTCAACTTTCCTTGGTCCTGAAATAAGTGAAGAGCCACACTACTGAGAGAAAAGCTTCATTTTATTTAAACTCAAACAGTGTGTGCCATGGGATAAAGTCAATGATTTTAGACCAACCACAACAATTGAAGATTGTGAATCACAGTTTGTCTGATACAGTCTCTCTTACAAACACAGTCTCTCTCTTACACACTTGCACGATGAGAGCATAATGTCAACATTGGAGACCGTTGGGGTACAGATCCATTGTTTTAAGCAAATGACTGAATAAATTATGAAGGGATAAATTACAAAAGGAACAGTACTGCATACAACTAAAAAAGAAAAAAAGAAAAGAAAAGTCATGTAGAAAAAAGTGCAAGAAACCACAAATAGTTTGCTCTTGATTAACTGTACATCCCCAAACAGGCAACATGAGTTATGAGGTGATGACCAGCTGGGCAAAGTGGGCAGAGGTGACAGAACAGAAGGGCAGCTTTCAAATCGAAGGTCAGATGTACATGTCACAGCTGAACGTTTGATTGAATAAAAAGAAAAAAAAAAGGTGAAAATACAAGCAGCACTCTGAGCAACTGTAGGACACGCACGCATATACACATACACACAGACACACACACACGCACGCACACGCACGCACACTTGGACTGACCACATTCTGTAAGTCTCATTAAATTATAAAATTATTTCTGAGGTGGACACACACAAAGAAAAATGTAAACCCTTCTCGTAATTCAAGAACCTAAAAAAAAAAGAAAAAGAAAAAAAAAGAGCGAACAAGGGCAAATTAGAACAATAAACCAGACCTACCCCCCTCCACCCCCCCTTCCCCACCCCTACACCTGAATAAAAGGCTGCCGTATGGAAGGCCAAAGTCCATAGGTTGTTTTTTTTTTCCTTCTGTTTGTTTGTTTGTTTGTTTTAACTAGGAGGAGACATGCACAGCATTCCCTCCTGAGCCAACCAGAGAGAGAGACCCCCCCGGAGATCCCGTCCTCTCTACAACTCATCTTTCGTCGCAAGCTCGTCCTCCTCTTCTGTTGGACCGTCGTCATCCTCTTCCTCCTCTTCCTCCTCCTCCTCGCCATCTTCCTCGTCCTCCTCTTCCTCATCAGGGCCACCGTCCGTCTCTTTCTTGCTCTTCTCCTCCTCGTCCCTCAGTTTTCTATCGACCTCCTCCAGCTCGTCTTTCATCTTCTTCTCTGGTCCCTGGTGGAAAAAAAGGGAAGGTTTTACTCACACAAAAACACCACTTTCTAAAAGCTGAGGCCGCGTGGTCTCTTCAAACCAGTGTTGATTTTGACAGCAAATTTTGATTTAGTTTTAGTCATAGTCTTTTGAATACAATGCTGTTTAGTTTGTCATATTGTAGTCACCTGAAATGTTTACTTTTAGTCTAGTTATAGTCGACTAAATATCATAAAATTATAGTCGTCTAAATGTACAGTTGATTTAGTCGACTAAAATGTATTTTGGCGGTGCCTTGATGGCGTCATAATGGCTCATTTTACACTTGGTTGCATGCTGAAAATAGCCGATCTACAAGCTCACAACGCGTCGCGCTGCGACGCATTGTGAGCTTGTAGATCTGCTATTTTCAGCATGACTTGTCTTTTAGTTCTACTAGATCTCTTCTCCACTAGTCCCTCCCTAACATTTTCTAGTCTAGTCTAGTTTTTATTTGTTGATGAAATTGTCAATATATTTAGTCTTAGTTGTAGTCATCATAGCTGAGTTTTTATTTAGTTTTCGTCAGTGAAAAGAGGTAGTCGACAAACATTTTTCGTCATAGTTTTAGCCGACGAAATCAACACTGCTTCAAACGTATTTTGTTCTTAGACCTACCTTGGTAGCTCCCCAGGTCTGCTTCCCGAACTCCTCTGCTTCTGCGACATCGTCAGTGATGAGGAAGTTGTCAAAGATGGTTCCAGACTTCACCTGGACAGAGCGATACACATGGTACAATATTACTCATGAGTTTTAATCATCTGTAACTATAGAATAATTGTACATTAACCCATTCAAATCCGGGAACGCATACCGTGTCATTTTAGATTCTTAGCTATAACCATTATTTTATACTTTGGGCTATTCAAAAAAGATCAGATATACAAGCTCAATCTACTAGCTTGTAGATCTGCTATGTGAAAAGTTGTGCACATGTTTGAATATATATATATATATATATATATATATATATATATATATATGTTAAAGCGAACATTTTTTTATTCAAATCTTTGCTTCTGGGGATTCTACAAATGTCTTTTTCTTTTTGAAAAACAACTTATGCTGTATTTGTCTGCGGACCCCCCGATCTCAAAATATTTTGTTCCAGGGACCCCCAGCGAAGATTTGAGTAAAAATGTATACATATATATTCAAAGATTTGCACACATTTTCACGATTCTTTTTCAAAAATAGCAGATCTACAAGCTCATAGCGCGGCACTCGGTGCCGCGCTATGAGCTTGTATATCGGCTATTTTTTAATAGCCAAAGAAATCTAAAGTGACACAGATGCGTTCCCGGATTGAATGGGTTAACATTCAACCTTCAGTCACTACGAGTTAATTCAGTTATCGTATAAGTTATGGCCATATAAATGAAATGATAACAATTCAGGTCTAGTAGGAATAAGCCTAAGTTCCTCCATGTACCTGCCACAGGTCCAAGCCCAGCACTCCAATGTTGTCAAACTTGTACATGGTGGCATCGGCAGAGTACTCTGGGTTGTCGATCTCAGGGTGGACCCAGGCTCCTTTGTAGTCAGGGTTGTCTATCTGCTTGGGTTTCCACTCGCCCTGAAAAGGAGACAAGGATAATGGTGTTAATAGGGATTGCATATCAATGCTGGCAGTGATAGCTCCTGTTCATACTCACTCATTATAAATCCAGAGCTACTGACCAATAGAGATGTCATTTTGTGGCTTACACTGTAAATGTATTAAGTGCTGGTAACAAGTATTTTAACCACATCCTGCACATGTCGTAATAGGTGAACATTCAGAGAAAATAGCTGATCTACAATGCTTGTAGGTAGTATATAAGGTTTGCTTAAAGAATGGCAAAAAAAGCTTCAGAATAATATTAATAAACTGTGAGAAATCCTACATCCACTGACTCTACCTGGTATTCTGGGTTGGTGATCATGGGAGGTTCCCACTCTCCATCCATGTCCTCGTCCCAGTCATCAGGCTTCTTGGCATCAGGGTCAGGGATGGTCTCTGGTTTGTCGAATTCCTGGCAGAAAACAGAGATCAGTTCGTTGTAACATCAATCACATCATAAAACACACAAATGAAATCAGATTCAGTACAAAGACAAAAGACGGGAATTATATTAGCAAAAAACTAAAATTGGCTTATAGAAAGAATAATCCAGTGAATAAAGGGTATGGTAAGCTGAACAGAGAAATCTCTGTCAAAAACTACAATTTCAATGATTCTTCATCTACATGGCATTCTGGGCAGGGTGAAGTCTCTCCTGTGTAATTCGTCACACACAATGGCTCCATAAAAGGGAAACTGGACACCTTCCGGCCTGCCTACTCCACGTTTTTAGCTATTATGTAAAGCAGGCTTGCCTTTGGCCGTACATATAACCTGAGTACCTATAAGACACAATAGAAACCTACACAATGCTTTGATGTATTTAGGCTGGAGATATTTGAATCGATGACTAGAGATAAGATTTGATGCATGTCTGTGTCATAAAGACACATATTAGCAATATTTTACTACTGAAAGACCCGTGTAAATGAATAGATGAATCGGCTTAGAAGCCTTAGAGATGACATTAATTCACATTCTCACTCAAAACATTGGCATTCTTGATAAAATATTATAATATAAAGACCACAGACTCAATGACAATTTAGTGACTCACTCAACCTGGGCAGTGGCATTTATCAAGGACCCAGAAAAAAAGGGGGGAAAAGTCCTTCAGGTTCAAGTGCCATTTTTTCTGCCATAATAACGTAATTTACCCTTTTTGAGTGAGGGTTTGAATGTGAATGTAACATTGGTGCATACTTGTGTAACAATGGCCAAACGATATCAAGGTCTATACACTTTGAGTGTGTGTAGAGTACATAGAGTGTGTGTACAGTACATAGTCTGCATGTGTATAGTACAGTGTACTGTATGTTCAATGCATGCACGTTGTGTAGGTTCAGTACATGGCATGTTTCACAGTACATCATACACTGTACATACAACCTGCATGTATTGTGTATATCGTCACTGTCAGGCAGAAACCTGACATTATTAATGCCCGACATTGTGCATCCATTGAAATACAGGTTCTTGCTTTCCATTTCCTGGAAACTAACGGTTTTGGACACAAGGTTTCCACAGCGATGATATGAGGACTGACCGTGGGTAGCTACTGGGACGTAAGTCGGGGCTTGATCAACCCCGGCTGGGTCACCTGGGCGAAGGTGTATGTTGTTGCGAGACACGAAACACCCTATGACCCCAGGCTACAACACTGATGATACGTCCCAGGTGCATCCATGTGACGTTTTCTTTATAGTACTACTGTATATAAATGTATGTACAGACACAACATACACGTCATATGTTGTGCATGTACAGTCTGCAAGTCTGCTACTGTATACCTCAGGCTTGGTGTCTGCGGGGTCCTCGATCTTGGCCCTGTCGTCCCAGTCGCTGGGCTTCTTGGCCTCGGGGTCTTTGATCTTCTTAGGAGGCAGCATGTCCCAGTCCTCCTCCATGCTCCCCGACTCCACCTTCTCGTTGTTGATCTTCACCTCGTACGTCTGGTCTGGGTTCAGGATCAGCGTGTACAGGTGGGTCAACTCGTCATCCTGGAGATCAAAGAATGGGGATAATTTAGGAAAGAGACAGGGATTCAGGAGGGACCATGCCCTTGTTTTGCATGTTTAGCTACAAGTCATGCATAATATTAAACTACAGTATACGCTTTAATGTGTGTAAAGTTATACAGTACATGACTTGAGGTCAATGGGCTAAACTTGCAACAACACCGCTATTGTCATTTAACCCAGGGGTCCTCAACGTTTTCAGGCCAAGGACCCCCTAGCTGAGAGAGAGATGAAGCAGGGACCCCCCTCTCAATTGTATAAAATTGTGTTTCAGATGAAACTTTTTTGTTTACTTGGTCTGCTCTTTTTTCCCCTCTACAACTGTACGTCTTTGCCAAAAATAGCCGATCTACAAGCTCACAACGCCTCGCAGCGCGAGCCGTTGTGAGCTTGTAGATCGGCTATTTTTGGCTCAAGTTCCCCTCAGAAAAGGGAGGTTAGGGTTCAAGTTAATGTAAAAATCATGTCACACAAAGATTTGGCGGACCCCCTGTAGTAACTCTGAGGACCCCCTAGGGGTCCCGGACCCCCTGTTGAAGACCCCTGATTTAACCCATTAAAATTTTTTTTGCCAAAGAAATCTTAAGATGACACAGATACGTTCCCGGTTGGATTAAATTGGCACTGCTGAAGGTGACAAAATAAACATGACAAACTAAAGTATCACACAAGCTTCATGCAATCACACTACCTTGCATTTGATATCCTTATTGATGAGGTAGTTCTGTCCTTTGTAGTTGAAGATCACGTGAACCTTCTTGGTGCTGTAGCCACAGATGTCAGGGCCTGTTGAAATAGATTAGAACTTTTTTATTCACTTTTAACATTATATATTAAAGCGAGGTAGTCACAACTACGAAGGACAGTATTAAATGTAAAATCATAATGAATCTACCAAAACATCACTTGAGAAAAAAGTGCTCAACTGAACTTAAGCCCCCTTCGCAAGGGATTAGTATTACATTATGGACTTCGACTTCTGGTAATTTAGAAATTACCAGAGGTCCCCATATAATACTAATCCTGTGCGAATAGGGCTTTAATCAACAACAAGTGTCCTTCCAACAAGTAATCCCCCCCATTCACTCACCAAACATGATGTAATATTGTGAGTCTCCATGCATTTCCGCCTGGTCGAGCTCAGAGGGGAAGATTTTGACGTAACCACCTCCGCAGTCGATCTTCTGCTCGTGCTTAACGCTAAACTGGACTACGAGGGGCTTGCCCTCGTTGCTGAAGGGCTCGAAGCGTGCGGACATTGCGTAAAAACGAGCATCCTCGCTGGTTTGAAGACCTGTATATGGGGAATGGTGAATGGAAGACAATTTAGAACTATGAATCTAGAATTCCCTGTAGAAGCACTTGTAGAATGTAGAAGCCCTTCTGCATTCTACTAATTCTGCATACAACATGCATTGTGTGAATGTGTTATGGTGTTGTTTCTTGTGATTATAATTTTTAAAATGGCTACCTCTTTTTTTTTAACTGTACGCTCTCAACTTGTTGAGGATATAAGGATGGTAACTCAGGCACATAGACACAAACAAGTGTTCCACCTGTATTTACCAGTGGTGTTAAGTAACTGAGTACATTTACTCAAGTACTGTACTTACAGTAAGTACAATTTTGAGGTATTTCTTTACATTACAGGAGTATTTTCAATTTTCAGTACTTTTACTTCTACTCCACTACATCTCAGAGGCAAATATTGTACTTTTTTTTTTGTACCACTACAATTATTTGAAAACTTTAGTTACTTTGCAGATATAGATTATTATATTATAAAACATATATTAACCACTTCAGCCCTATTTGGAAATAGTCGATCTACAAGCTCACAACGCGTCGCACGGCAAAGCGCTGTGAGCTTGTAAATCTGCTATTTTCAAACATTTTTGTACTTTTACTTTTGGTACTGTAAGTATAATTTGATGCCAATACATGTGTACTTTTACTCAAGTAACATTCTGAACAGGCCTTTTACTCATAACAGAGTATTTCTACACTGTGGTATTGCTACTTTTACAAAATATATGAGTACTTCTTCCACCACTGGTATTTGCATTGCCAGGTATTTGGCAATATGCAAATCAAGCCAATTGGATGCTAATGGTACAACGAAACCACAAAATAAATTGATTGTGATTTATAACATGACCATAGGAGTAGAGTACCTTTATCAGCCTCAGCATCCCCATAGAATTTTCCAGCAGTTAGTTTCCACTCGCCATAGTCTGTCTTGTGCTTGGACACGGCCCAGCGACTCTTCCATGCATCTGGAACACAGGGAATTCATTTTCATGTCAGCAGGACAAACATTTCAATACAAAACCACTTCCAACAGGAGCTAATGCAATGTTATTACATTGTAATAACATGTGTTAGTCATACATACATGTATTCAACATAATTGGAAAAGCTTTTAGCAATCCCATTCAAACCTGAAAGGTTAGGGTCAAAGGGATCTTAACGTAGATACAGTCAGTGACAGGGTCTTGGCGGATACAGGATAGGTGGCCACTGCGCCCTAGGGACATCTGGGCACCTCAATGTAAAATTGGCTATTTTGTCCAAAAGGTTTAAAAAATGAAATATTTAAAAAATGGTCTAAAGTAATGTAAAGTATGCATGATGTGAACATGCACTGTACATCATTATAAGACTTACTTTTATCCTTCAACTTCTTGTTTATGCCCCAAAATGACTGGATATACAGGTTTTGTAGAGATGTGTAGCAATTGAAGCAATATTAGTCCTTAATTGTCGAATGTTTAAGCATGTTCACATCATGTATACTTTACATTACTTAAGACAATTTTTCAAATATTTACTTCCTTTTTTTTTTTTTTTTTTTTTTTTTACATTTTGGACAAAATATCCTTCTAAATTGAGGTGCCCAGATGTCCCTAGTGCCTCCTATCCTGTATCCGTCTTGACTCTTGTTCTCCTTTCAACAGTAGGCTATTTGAGCTTATACGTGGCCTATTGATACACACACATATAGGTTACAGTTATAACAACTCAATATTGTAAATCAACTCCTCTTCATTAGAAATCACAAACACAAATGACAAGTAGGCCTAATCAAATGAGAAAGAAACCCAATGCAAGCAAGCAACCACTTTCAATCAGTAATCAAATGTATGCCAGGACAACATTTAATGAATATACTGCACCTCCATCCAGAAATTGTTCCTTGAAGAAGACAGCAGCGTCAATAGTGACAGCTATCGATGCGAGGAGTGCGAGGATTGCCTTCATCCTGGGATCTTCAGATCTTTGGATGTCTGACTGTCTTCTCTGGATAACTAACTGTCCAGGTGTAAAGTGCACAGATTTGTTGTGTGATCTGCTTTTAAGCCCAGAAGGAAACGTATAATGTGGGGAATTCTTTCCTCTCTGGTGCTGCACAGATGGCCACGGCTCATTGGGCGAGAGTCTGGCCAATCAGATGAGACCACGAGTTACTGTTCGGAACCACTCGGGTTACGTCGGGTGCAGATCGGCGATGTGGGCGGAGCCGCGGCACCAAAACAGATCTGAGGTTAGCCATGGATCACACGACGACGTCGTGGATGAACTTCAACATAGTGTTTGTACTTAATCCATTTTGACCCGTACTGCTACATTTACCTTCATATTTTTAATTTAATGTGCTTAACCCATGGCCACAGATGTTATAATTATGTACGGCTTCTCAGAAGTACCCGTATCCTCCGTATTGTTCAATAAAAAGCCTTTTAATCCGATCGGTGGCCATTTTTACATAGAGCTATAATGTGTCAGAGTGCAATACACCTCCCAACCAATGGGGTCGCGTAGTTTAAAGTATAAGGCAAAAATACGAAGAAAATAGCCACCGATCGGATTAAAATGATGTTTATTGAACAATACGAGAGATACGGGTACTCTTGATGGCCCGTAAAGTATTGTAACATCAGTGGCCATGGGGCAAGCACTTTATATTTGAAATCTGAACGTTTATGTAGATGTACGGGTCGTAAATGGAGAAAGTGCAAAAACCAGGTTGAAGTTCATCCTCACCTCAGATTAACCCTGAAACATGACTGTCATATCATGACAGACAGTCATGTTTCAGGGCTAATCTGAGGTAATTGAACCTGGTTTATAGTAGTAACATGGTTATATGGTATAGTAGTAACATGGTTAAAATGGAGTTTGAGGTTACAGTGAGTTCATATGGAGGTGTCTGACTTTAAAGCCAGAGTATACGTTAAAAAAGACCCCAGATTTCGACAGACTCCATATCCTACATAAAACAGATATGACTAATGGACAGTGTGTCAGTGACAAACATGTACAAAGGTCATCAGTAAGAGGCAGCAGTGGTGGTACAAGTACTCACATTTTTCAAAATGAACAGAAGAAAAGTACAGAATTATTGGCATCAAAATGTACAAAAGTAAATGTAGTCATTATGCAGATTGTCCCATTTCACAAGTTTTCCGATGTATAAAAAATATTTTGAAAATAGCGGACCTACAAGCTCACAATACACACGTTGAGAGCTTGCCTTGTAGAACTGCTATTTTCAAATAGCCAAAGTCTAAATAGGGCTAAAGTGGTTAATGTATGTTTTGCAATAATAATCTAAATCTACAAAGTAACTATCTAAACTGTTCATATAATTGTATAGTGGAGTAACAAGTACAATATTTGTCTCTGAGATGTAATGGAGTAGAAGTAAAAGTAAAGAAAATTTGAAATACTCCAGTAAAGTAAAAAAAAATAATATTAATAATTGTACAGTACTTGAGTAAATGTACTAAATTACTTTCCACCACTGGTCCTTATAGACCAATTATTTGTTTACTAACATTGAGCCTGGACGCACAGGTGATTGTTTCACGCAATCAATTCCCAACCTGTTTCGGGGTGCACTGGTTTCAGCACACCCCAACCCCCTCTTGTGTGTGTTGGCTAGTGAGACGCGTCCTAACGAGACCTGATATAATGGGTTTCGTTGCGCGCATACTGGCTGCGTGCAGCCAGTGTGACGTCGTCTGTTAAGGGGTCTATTGCTTTCCGTAGACGCATGTAAATGATGTCATTCATAAAAACAACAGTGGCTCCTCCTCCTTCCTTGGAGACGACAGACGCTACAATGTAGCAACCTGAACAGAACAAATCTACAATGTAGCAACCAGAACAGATCTTAACAATTTAACAATGACAAAATCCTTAACGTGAAGCACAGTTTGAGCCAAACGGACAAGGACTTTCACATCGCTGATCGCAGTCTTGTGGATTTTAATGATCCCAGATCCCAGTCTCTTCTGTGATATGCGATTTAAAAGTTCAACTCTATACAGGCTCTTTGCAGCGTCTTTAAAAGGCTGATTGAATGTAGATCGTGTTAAATGTGAGATTGTGTGTTTTAAACATGTGGAAACGTGGTGGACGAAGCTTAGCTTTAGACCGCGCTGAGGCTCTGCTCTCTGGGAAAACAACTCAAAGGGAAGCAGTAAGTCTAAAACATGTATTTACCTTCTTCTGGCCAGTGTCAAAAACACTCCTTTTACAAGCTTGATGTCATTGTGAACACAGAGCAGTGGTTTTCAACCTTTTTTTGCGTCAAGGACCCCCAAATTGACACACATTATCCCAGGGACCCCCATTTGAAAAGAGATGCCACTGGCATCTCAAAATGGTTGAGTGAGTCCCTGGCATCATGCCAGGGACTCACTCAACCATTTTGATTTCTTGGGGGTCCCAATCTACACTGTAGTATCATCATCAGTGTTCATTTAACTCTGAGAGTGTACCAAATGGAACCAAATGGACCCGTGAGGGTCCATTTGGTTCCATTTGTACACTCTCAGAGTTACAGACACACAAGGTTCAATTTGGTTCCTAACTATTAATTTCTCTGGGGACCCCCTGGAACCCCCTCAAGGACCACTGGTTGAGAACCACTGACATAGAGTATTTGCAGAGTAACTAATCCCCACCCCTTGCTCTAGAACAGTGGTTCTCAACCTGTGGGTCGGGGTCCCCACATGATTTTGAGGGGGTCCCCAGATGACAGTGAAGTGACAATTCAAGGACTTTTAAGACCTTTTTAATACCTAAAAAAAAGAAAGGAAAAAGACCATTATTGTGTCAAAAGTAATCAACAAACTATAGTATACTTAAACTGGTCAAACATTGGCCACATTGTCAAATAATATAAGAAAGAGAGAAACATTTTGAAAACAGCCGATTGCGAGGCGTTGAGAGCTTGTAGATCTGCTATTTTCACAATATTTATCTGTGGAAACAAAAATGTAATGCCTCAACTCCTTCATTCCAAGTGCTTATCAGGATGGGGGGTCCCCAGTTCAAATATTGACTTTTTATTCGGGTCACGGCCTGAAAAGGTTGAGAACCACTGCTCTAGAATGGCCACTACCCAGTGGTGGAAAAAGTAATCACATCAATATAGAAATACTGTTAATACTGTTACAAGTAAAAGTCCGGAATTCAAAATTGACTTGAGTAAAAGTACAAAAGTATTGGTATCAATGTACTTAAAGTACCAAACGTAGAAAGTACTCTTGCAGAATGTCCCATTTCCCAAGTTTTCTAATGTATACAATTTATATAAATCTTTTGAATTCTAGGACACACACACACACACACACACACACACACACACACACACACACCACACACACACACACACACACACACACACACACACACACACACACACACACACACACACACACACACACACACACACACACACGTGAAATGGAGGCTCTGCTCTTGTATTCGTTAAATCATCAATACATTGTTATCTGTTTCTTCTCCTCATCGTTGCGCCAGGTTTCCATAGATGAGTTTGACACAAAGCGAACAGCCCCCCCACATATACAGACTCCATCACTGAACCTGAGCGATGTGTCTTGGGTCAGATCAGTCGGTGATCATGGACACAACAACCCCAAGGGGTCTGCTGCTGCTGCTGAGAAGAAGTGGGAGAGAGAGGGGGGTCCAGATAAGGTAATTAATCCATTTAGACCGGGAAGTATCTGGGAACGCATCTGTGTCATTTTAAGATGTAATGTAAAACTGTTAGGATTTAGAAGACATTTTGTAGAATCCCCAGAAGCAATCGCTTTAAAAAAGTATATATTTTCAAAAGATTTGCACAAACTTTAACAATTTAAAAAGAAAATAGCAGATCTACAAGCTCGTAGCACGACACTCGGTGCCGCGCTATGAGCTTTTTGATCTGCTATGTTTGAATAGCCAAAGAAATCTAAAAAAGACACAGATTCTTTCCCCGTCTGAATGGTTAAAAAGGCTCTTTCAGAGGTTATTTGTAATTGCACAATTTGAATCTAGTGTCAATGAGCCTGAAATGGGAGAATTCACATTTGATGTTTGATTGACTGATGTTTTTATTTACAAAAAATGCATATTGATTGCCTGGGAGCTTGGCCTTTCTTTCTCAGACGAAGCATTGGCTGGGCTGCTCCTCTTCTTGACCACATCATCATCACAGAGTTTGATGTCCAATTTACCTCCCTATCAGTGAGCTCCTCACAGTGTTGATTTCGTCGACTAAAAATATGACGAAAAATGTTCGTCGTCTACCTTTTTTCACTGACGAAAACTAAATAAATACTAAGCTATGATGAATAAAACTATGACTAAATATATTGACAATTTCATCAACAAATAAAAACTAGACTAAAATGTTAGTGAGGGACGAGTGGAGAAGAGATCCAGTAGAACTAAAAGACAAGTCATTTTATGTTTGGTTTGCGCTCGGGTGTTGCGCTCTGAAAATAGCAGATCTACAAGCTCACAACGCGTCGCGCTGCGTCGCGTTGTGAGCTTGTAGATCGGCTATTTTCATCATGCAACTAAGTGTAAAATCAGCCATTACGACGCCATCAAGGCACCGCCAAAATACATCTTAGTCGACTAGATCAACTGTTGATTTAGTCGACTATAATCTTATGATATTTAGTCGACTAAAATTAGACAAAATATAAAACATTTCAGATGACTAAAATATGACTAAAACTAAATCAAAATTTGCTGTCAAAATCAACACTGGCTCCTCAGCACTGCTTGGGCCAGTTCCATCTATTGTTTGTTTGTCTGTCTAGTCTAGTGCCAGGAAGGTGTTAGAGCAGACATCTCTATTTCATTGGAAATGTAGAAAGATTACCTGCCATCACCAGAGATGAGTGAACAGGAGCATATAATCACAGGAAGAAAGAAAGGTCAAGCTCTCTCAAGAAGTGTGATCTTCTGAACTGTGAATGTTCACAGGTTTCTCTATTAGTCTGAACTCTTACTGTGACTGTGACAGTGTGTGACAGACTGGAAACACTGCTGAGGTGACTTCACACAGGACCCAATTTGCACCCAGTGTGCTTCAGCACCCCATAAAGGGGCTAAACGTGGTGCAAATCAGGCAACTGCAAAGATATAATGCTAATTTAACCCTCTGGCGTCTCACATTTTGTTTTATAATGCAAATTGAGTGAATGCAATTTGAATGGGATTAAATCATGTTTACAACTCCAATTAGGGACAGGTATGAGTGAGCCCATTCACCTTTGTGTTTGATCAGTTGCCCAAATACTGTTAGTTCAGGTCCTTCCACTCCAAATCCATAATACTGCTTCCAGCCTGTAGTGTTTCTATTTGGACAAACAGTGGGGAGGCAGCAGCTTTAATTATTCTGTAGGAGTCTCACTGAAAACATTAAGTGCCTTAAGCTGTCTGTCAACAATCCAAATCCACACTGAATGCAAATCTAAGTCACTCCCAATGGGTGCAGAGACCTGACCACTGTAGCTTTAGTGGCTAAACAACCATTAATGTTTATTACAGTATTAACACTGCTAGTCTCACATGATGCTCGCTGGGCTCACAGGTAAAGGGCTCCTTTTTTCCTGTAATATCACTGTGCTTATATTTATCATTTTACCTAGACTATATCATGGTTGGGTATATGATGTTAGCTTGTGTATGGTGGAAAGGCAAGCTCTACCGCCGCTGTGTCTGACCTCTTCATTTCTGATCCAAGGATCCAAGACCTGAAACCTCTCTTGGAGGAGGGAGCAGGTTTCTGAAGAAGACTGCACCTCCCGTTTCAACCAGCAGCCAATCTCCAGCTCTCATCAAGAACCAGACGGAGCAGATTTCTGAACACCGGTAAGAGTGTTAATTAAATCAATTGGTGTGACATAAGTCGAATTGTAGAATGTGTCCTGCTGGAGTCAAAACTGAGTCTAGACTGATATTACTGATCATGTAATGCTCCAATGAGATGTGCACATTTGCCAGTAATAAAATACTTAACTAAATAAATACCTTTGTTTCTCTCTGATCTCTTTTTCAACCCTGTCCTCTCCCGTCTATTCAGGTATGTATCATCTTCCCAGCGCAGCTCTCAGAGTGCTGCCCTGAGCAGTCTGGATTCAACGGAGGACAACCTGCTAAGGCCGAGGGGACATTCCTCCATGCAAAGAGCTGGAAAGGTATGGTAGATGGATGGATTTACTGATGTCAATTTGCAGTTTTTTTTTATTGGTGGAACAGACGTGAATGAGAGATGAAGATTGATGCCTTAAATGATTTCAATTTATTGTCATTACAGTCTGCATGTATCACACAAATCCATGTATAATAATGCTTTTTTTAAGGGTTTGCTGCCATCTAAAGGTTCAAAATAGTCCAAAAGGGCTCGGCTGAGCTCGGCTTGCTATTAGCAATGCAGCTAATATAATTAATAATGGGTGTGTTTAGATTGAAGTGTGTCAAAATTGAGCTGTGTCATTGAGAATATCATTGGTTGAGAGAGATCGACAGGAAAGATATGGTTGGAGCAGTATTACTAGTCTATAGCGCAGCCTTTGATGTGATTGACCACAAACTGTTAATCAATAAACCCGGGTGTTATGGTTTCACCCCAACAGCGATATCATGGTTAGAGAGTTATCTTTTTAATAGAGCTCAAAGACTCTTTTTTTTTAAATGGCAGCTTCTCTGATGCTAGACGGGTTGAGAGTGGAATTCCTCAAGGAAGTTCACTTGGTCCTTTACTCTTCTCCATTTTCACAAATGACTTTCCTTTAGTGCTTGAAAAAGCTAAAGTTTCCATGTATTCTGATGATACAACAATATACAGGCTCCCACGGTTGGAGAGATCAATCAGGTGGACTGAATGGGTGACTAGCAACAGATTATTTTTAAACATACAAAAAACAAAAGGCGTTGTATTTGGTACAGTACAAACGTTTCATTGAGCTCTAAACCGTAGTTAAACCGGAAGCTGAACAATGTAACTATTGAGCAGGTTGAGGAAACAAAGCTCTTAGGTGTCATCTTGGAAAGCAATCTATCATGGACAAGGCATAGATTCAGTGATTGCAAAGATGGGGAGGAATAATATCAGTGTTTTTACCACCGCAACTGACCAAACAAGTCATTGAGACACTGAAAACAGTCAAAACAGCAGCTCGGCTTTCCCTTCTGTGTACATCAATGTAATATGTAAAGAAGATGCATGTCAAGCTCCCCTGGACGATAGTCACAGAGAGGCTGACAGTATCACTCCGTGTCCTTTTAAGAAATATCAATGCGTTAAAATATCCTACCTGTTATACAATCAGCTAACATTATGGTCTAACACACATGCATATCAGCCGAGACATGCCACAAGAGGTCGCTATCAAGTCCCTAAAGCCAGAGCAGGGTCAATGCAACGAACAGTGTTGTATCTAGTGTTGATTTTGACAGCACATTTTTATTCAGTTTTAGTCACAGTCTTTTGAATAAAATTCCATTCAGTTTTTGTCATATTTTAGTCATTTGAAATGTTTTAGTCTAGTTTTAGTCGACTAAATGTCATCAAATTATTGTCGACTAAATCTACAGTTGATTTAGTCGACTAAAATGTATTTTGGAGGTGCCTTGATGGCGTCGTAATGGCTGATTTTACACTTGGTTGCATGCTGATAATAGCCGATCTACAAGCCCACAACGTGTCGCGCTGTAGATCTGCTATTTTCAGAGTGCAACACCCGAGCGCAACCAAACATAAAATGACTTGTCTTTTAGTTCTACTGGATCTCTTCTCCACTAGTCCCTCCCTAACATTTTAGGCAATTCTTTGACGAAAATGTCACTATATTTAGTCTTAGTTTTAGTCATCGCAGCTTAGTTTTTATTTTGTTTTTATTTCGTTTTTGTCAGTGACAAAAGGTAGGCTAGTCGTCGAAACATTTTCGTCATAGTTTTAGTCGACGAAAACAACACTGGTTGTATCGAGCAATTGTAGCATGTAGTAGTTTGACGTCAGATCTCGCGAACGTCCTATGATCACTGTTGCTGATCACTGTTGATCTCGCGAGAGTGTGCGATGACAGACATGTCTCGAACAAAGAAAATGTACTCCTGATTTGTCTGTCTGAAAAAGAATTTAGTTAGGAATAGGCCTAATATTTACTTTTTCATTTCTCCCATTGGAATGAATAAACTCATGATGACCTACAGTACTTTATGGTCTCCGAAAATGGGCGGGCAGGACCGGGCAACTATGTTACACAGATATAGAACGTCTAGTGAAGTTCGGGGGTCTTGCGCTTTATTGATTTGTGTTTTACTTGTTGCGTTTAAACCAGCCTAGCCCTTTAGATGATTTGTTTACCTTTTAGATGGCACGATGAAAGCTCACAAAATTGCTTAGGATTTAACTCGGGAACACATCTGTGTGTCATTTTTTGATTTCTTTGGCTATTCAAAAATAGCAGATATACAAGCTCATAGCGCGGCACCGAGTGCCGTGCTATGAGCTTGTAGATCTGCTATTTTTGAAAATTCGTGGCAAAATCTTGTATTATATATTTTTGAAAGCAAACCTTTGTAACATATTTAGTTCCAGGAACCGCCAGAATCAAAGATTTGAGTTACAAATGTCCGCCAAAAAAAAGGGGGAAAAAAATCAAACATTTGCACAACTTTTCATGCTATGAGCTTGTAGATCTGCTATTTTTGAATACCCCAACAAAATCTAAAAATGACACACAGATGCGTTCCCGGTCTTAAAGAGTTAATGTCTCAGGGTATGACAATTTTTCTTCTTCTGCATAGTCATTCAGAAAAAGCATTCAGAAGGGCTCCTCCACTCCTCCTCTGGCTGTCCATCCCACAGTCTCCTTCAGTAGAGGCGCGTCCCACTCTCCTGCCTCTTCTTCTCAATGTGGTTCCCCTCATCGCTTCACCCAGCTAAGCCCGTCCGCATCAGTCAGCAGTGCGTCGGTTGCGCCATCTCCTTCTCCTCCCCCCTACGGCTCCCCCTCTCCATCTCCAAGCATACGAGGCTCTGTGTCCAGGTCTAGGCATCTCCCACTCTCCCTCTCCTTGGTCTCAGGACACAGCGAGGTGCAATCTCTGGAAGAGCTCTTCCTCGTGGCTCCCGGTTCAGATGATACTCAAAGCGAGAGGAGCGGCGCTTCCTCTGAAGGTGATAGCATTTATGCATTTAGGATGTTAAAGGAATAGTTCACCCCCAAAATGACTTGTGACTCAAAGTGTCTCCATTGAGTCTCCTCCGCCGGTCATCAAATTATTGGCTTACGAATGCGACAAAAACAAAAAAACTCCATGAATTCAAGGCTCTATGGGGTGTGTAATTGATAGAAAATAAACAATTCTTTGGGTGAACTATCCCTTTGAAGGAATGCCTTACTATGCATCAAAAGCACCATGTCAAGTGTTAATAACATGGACAAATTCCACTGACTTGTTAGTATTGTGCAGGATTGTGACCCTGAGATATGTTGTTATTGCAGACTTCAAGATGAACATCATGACATTAGATGACCTTGGACCTCTTGACCTCGGAGTTACCAAGGAAAAGAAAAAACAGGTGGGAATGATGGCTTACAAATCTATACTCTTAACATGATAAAATAGTACCGTAATAAAATAATGTATTTAACATGGTGAAAATATGAATTCTAGTCCTATAGAGTTGTAGTGATATACATTAGTTGATATACTGTACAGAACATAGCATAGTACTACCTTGTTTGTGCGTTATTTTAACTCTGAAAGTGTAGAAATGGACCCATAAGTGTTTAAAATGATGAAGTACTGCTAATGGGGATTTGGTTAAAAGCAGCAACTATGCAGCGAGTGTACTTAACCCATTTAGACCGGGAAAGTATCTGTGTCATTTTAGATTTCTTTGGGCTATTCAAAAATGGCAGATATACAAGCACATAGCGCGGCACCGAGTGCTGCGCTATGAGCTTGTAGATCTGCTATTTTTCAAAAAATCGTGAAAATGTGTGCAAATCTTTGAATATATATTTTTTAAAGCAAACATTTTTTACTCAAATCTTTACTTCTGGGGGATTCTACAAACGTCTTTTTATTTTAAATTATGTTTCTATAATCAGTGGTTCTCAAACGTTTTCATGTCCCAAAATGATATGTATTTGGCCGCGGACCCCCCAAAGATTTTAGTTAAAAATGGTCGCTTTAAAAAATCTATATATTCAAAGATTTGCACACATTTTCACGATAAAAAAAAAAAAATGCAGATCTATAAGCTCATAGTGCAGCACTCGGTGCCGCTCTATGAGCTTGTATATCTGCTATTTGTGAATAGCCAAAATATAAGATAATGGTTAAAGTGGTTACACAGTATGCGTTCCTGGTCTTAATGAGTTAAACAACAAGGCATGACATTAGACTGATGCGTTTGCTTGTTGTTTAGCCTAAACGGAAGGAAACCAAAACATCTCAACGCAAAGGCGGTGGTGCTGGAAAATCGACCACAGATCAGCAGCAGACAGGAGATGAGGAGGAATTTAAAAAAGAACATCAGGAGGAGGAGGAGGTGGGAGAAGAAGAGGGTCTGGACTACCTGAGTGACTTTGAGAGTGAGAGCGGGGCCGAGACGGAGCGCAGTGCGATCTCAGAGCGCCTGGGAGGAGACGGAGAGGAGGAGGAGGAAGTGTCGGAGGTGAGAGAGGAGGAGATGTCTGAATCGGGCGGATCCCGTGGGAGGAGAGAAGAGGATTATTCTAGCTGTTTCTCCAGTGTCACACATACCTCGGGTCGCAGCAAAGCGTCCAGGTCGCCTACGAGGAGGAGCAGAGATTCGTACAGCAGATCACATTCTGACTGGTCCTCCTCGTCCGACACGGTGACATCACCACCTCACAGGGCTGTGAGAGAGGCCGCCGTGCAGACCCAGCCTGATGTTCTGGCTTACACCTGGTCAGCAGGTGAGCTCGGCATTTCATTGGAACGACATAGAAAGGGCAGTGTAATATTTGGAGAAATAATGATAAAAGAAAACAAAATAAAATCTGCCCATAGTACCATTCCTACCCTACCAAACAACACTTTGGTGGAGGAGGTTTGGGTTGCCATGTTGTATCTCCAAATACTGGTTGAGGTTTCAATATGTGCTCTGTTTATAAAAAAAATGATGATGCAAAAAATATTCTCTGCAACAGGTTTTGATGTCACTATTTTAGAATACAAACGAACACAAACAATGCAGATTCTGACAATATATAAGTATAACATTACAAAAATCAACACTTAAGAGCGGCAGGTTTTGCGGTTCGATTCCTCTCATCTTTCGGCTTTGTGTCGGACAAAAGAAAGGGTACTATAGAAATGCAAACTATTTACAATGCAGCCCAAAATACAAACTAGTTAGTATTTATGCAGCACGCAGAGAAACCTCATTCCAAGTTTTATCTCCATCTCATGAGACAAAACCTGGAAAAGAACTACTACCGAAGGTGTCTAACCGCAAGTACAGGAATGACATGGCTATACATTGTCCAGCCTACCGGAACTTCCTGTAGCTCTTAAGCCGGTGTACTCCCTGTACTTTCAAGATTCAAGATGTTTATTGTCACAAGGATGTACAAGTATATGTACTGTGAAAGATTTAAGTTGGGGGTGCTCCATAATACACAGATATTGTATTAAAAAACAGTACATAAATTACAATACTAAACTTATCTAAAAGGTTAAAAACTGTTTTAAAAACGAAGGTCCAGACTGTTATGGGGGTGTGTGGGGTCCTTGATGACCCTCAGGGACTTCATGAGGCAGCGTTAGGTGTACAGCTCCTCCAAACTGGGCAGCTGACATCCAGCGATGCGCTCGGCTGTGCCCTTCTAAGAGCCTTATGGTCCCTGTCTGTGCAGCTCCCATACCAGCTGGTGAAGCTGCTTGTCAACAGGCCCTCGATCGCCCCTGGGTAGAAGGCCTTGATGATTTGTGGACTCAGGCCGAGCTTCTTGAGGCGTCTGAGTCCATATAGACGCTGTTGTGCATTTGTGACCTCTCCACCGCAGAGATATTTGCATACACTTGGAAGATCACCGGAAAGAAATATGTTTGACTACTATGTTTATGCTGTATTAATCATCCTCTCGTTGACATTCTTTAGGCATGGCTGCGATGGGCCCTGCAGTGGGCATGGCCTATGTGGACCCAACCCCTGTGGCCAGTCACACTGTCAGTGCAGAGGCTGTGGAGGGTGAGACCACCTCAACAATCCCCATTCTTATTACCTACGCAGTTTCCTTTTTATTTTGAGTCAATGTGTTGCCGTGCTCAGAAGAATTTCACCGATACTGGCTTCAGTGGAATGTTAGAGTACCATTGGTCTGTTTTACAGGCCGTTCCAACATGTTTTGGTGCTTGCATGCACAAAACGTATTTGTAGTGTATATGCCAAGTTTCTATGTATTGTATATGACTGTCCACGGAAGTATAAAGCAAGCAGCGAAGCAATAGATGATCATATCTGTGTGTGTGTGTGTGTGTGTGTGTGTGTGTGTGTGTAGCCCTTAGTGCCTACAGTCCAGCCGTGTTTGCCCTGAATGACATGCTGAGACAGCAGCTGACCATGACCCGACATTTCATCCACACAAGCAGCCATCTGCACTCCTGTTTAGTGCAGAGCCTGGGACCAGCAGACTACTCATACACTACACTGGAGGATACCAAGGAGGTAGGCGTTCTCCCTTCTGACACACACACACACATACACACACACACAGGATTTTGTTGAAATTACACACAAACGTGTGAATCTAAGAATATATAATTTATAATAACTAGACCATACCCGGTCGACGCATCCGTGGGGGGATATGCGCACATAATCTGGCAACCCGGGAGGCAGTTCGTCCCATAGCTGGGCAGCCCCGTAACCATGGCGACAGTGTTTGAAACCAAAACGCTAATAAGAAGCTGAGATTTGATGAAATTTAAAAACGGGCTTCACAGTTAAGTTCAGATGGTAATGGTCAATGGCTGTGTGCAAAATCAGAGCAATTGGTCCAGCCACTGAGGAGAACCGGGTAGCTTCACCTACTTACTCACTCACTCACTCACCACTACAGACGGACAGAGGTTACTAGAATTATAGTAGGATACAATGTTTCTGTTTGCAGTTCATCCGCAAAAACAAGCCTCCCACACTGACAGTGGAACAAGCCCTGGAGGAGGTATTGCAGGAGATGAGGGACTACCATTATATCTGACTACAATCTCGACCATTATACCTTACCTAACCGTGCCAGTCACCACTCACCACCAACTTCATGATGTGGGGTCAAAGTTGGAAAAAGTCCCATCTGCTAATGGAACTACTTTGTGCCAACTATTATTGCAGAAATTTGGTGTCGTGACATTTTTTTCTCAGAGACTATTTTTCTATGCATGAGAATATGTTATATCATGTTTTATTAAGTGTTGAAAGTGGCCAAAAGTGTAAAAGTGGTGCTTGTATAAATGTATCTTATGTCACGATCGTGTACCTTTTCAGACACAATCATTTCACACATTTTCGGCGTAGCCGGTGTGGGCCACTGTGCTGTATGACTGTTATATTATTGATTGTTAGTTTATATGAACCTTTACCTACTTCATAAAGACACGTAAAGATACTACTACTGTATGTATCCTTGATTAGTGTTTCATTACAGTATATGTGAAGAAATCATGCTCTGGTTTTTGAAGAGACATTTTAGAAGAAAAATGTCCTTTTGCACACCTATGGAGATGGACAGATGTATCGGAGTAATGAACTTGAATAGCAGAAACAACCGAGTCCTGCACACGGTCTTCAATTACAAAAAAATGTATTGTTAGTTACGTTTTCGTACCTTCATCAGGCATTCTGGTGCCTGATGAAGATGCCAGATGACCGAAACAAGCTGTGTGCGGGCGGGACTCCCCCTTTTTTCTGCTATTGAAGAGACATTTAAAAAGGTTATTTAATAATAAAACAATTTAGAAAATGTGATACAGGTCTTCTCAGACAAAATTATTAGTTGTGAAAATTAACTATGGATTATTCTTTGCAATCAAGTTACTTAAAAAGGAGTAGTTCACCCACAAAATTACTTATTATTTTCTATCAATTACACACCCCACGAAGCCTTGAATTCATGGAGATTCTTTTGTTTGTCACATGTCTAAACCAATAATTTGATGACCTGCGGAGTCTCCCCGGTCATCAAATTATTGGCTTAGGAATGCGACAAAAACAATCTCCATGAATTCAAGGCTTCATGGGGTGTGTAATTGATAGAAAGAGTAAAAAACATATATATATTTCCTTTAACCTATTAAGACCTGAGGTCGATACTACAAAATGTCTTCTAAATCCCAACAGTTTTCTGAAAAAACGTATGTTTCTATATTAGTGGCGCTCAAACTTTTTCATGTCAAGGACCCCAAAAATTATATGTATTTTGCCGCCAACCCCATCTCAAAATGTGTTGTTCCAGGAACCCCCCAGAAGCAAAGAATAGAGTTAAAAATGTTTGCTTTAAAGCTTTTTAGCTCAAATGAAAAAGTGACACAGATGCGTTACAGGTCTTATTGGGTTAATACTTGGTCCATGTTTATTTTGGTTCCCCCATTAGGTGTCGCTGGAACTACCCGTGGCATTTCACATAGTCATGCTATCTATTGATTGAACAGCATGAAAACCAGTTTTTGTAAATTGTTAACATTTTTATTCACAGTGCTATAGGAGTTCACAAATGGGTCCGGTGGTCAAATAATAAAGCACTTGCATGGGAAGTAACAAAAAAGGTTTATTAAAAAATAACAGTATGTGTACAATCATACCATATTTTGAATGTTTCATAACAAATGGTAATCTGAAATGTCTTACGATAAGTGCAGGATTTGTAACATAACCCAATTAAGACCATTTCAAATGTTTGGGCCCAAGGCCATTGTGAATAACAAGGGGATGTGATCAAGGTGACGATGGAGGTGTTCCAAGGCACAGAAGCAGACAGCAGTGGGACTCATCAGTATGGGTCATTGAAGGGGTAGTGTGGATGTCCAGCATCCCTGGGTACCTGCTTTCCTTCCACCTAAAATGATCAAATCAAAGGCTGTTAATATTTCCACTGTTGGTCAATGCATCTATTTATATACAGTATATCTTTGTGGAATGCCATGATGTTTTCCATTTTAGTCTCATGACACTGACAGCTAATTGGAAAAAAAAAAAATTCTCAATGAAAATAATGGGCACTGCAGTGCTAGCACCAAATTGCAGTATTGAGCTGGGTTTCATCATCTATCGGTAATTTGAAAGAGGGACCATAACAACATCAATAAGTAGTCTTTTTCATTTAGTAAAAGCATCCATGTAAAAGGGTTTGCTCTACTTTATTGGAAGTAGAGCAAATTTGGGGATTTGGGTTTGTTGATTTTCTTATCACATGTCAATGTATTTCTTTAATATAGTGATTTATTTTTAAATGCAACATATTGGATAATCATTGCTAATTTGCAACGGTACGTTGAACAAAAAGTATGGTGGAATGCGCTGAGAGATCACTTACTTGGATCATTGGTACAATGTAACGCCAGCCTTTATTCAACTCTGTTATACTTTTCATCTCCTCGACTTCAAGGGTGAAGTCAAACACCTGATAACAAACAAATGCCAACATCTCAGTGTGTCAGTGCCTTCCTTGTGATTTAGAAATACAAGTGATCAAAATTGTATTTTCTCTTTAAATATTGACCGTCAGCATAAATATATCGACAGATAATTACTGGTTCCAAACTACCTGTAAATTCTCTTTGATACGGGACTCCGTTACACTTTTTGGGATTGTCACTACTCCTCGCTGTGTCTGCCACCTAGAAATGGAAGACAAACAGTTAGCATGGACAGAAAATTATTCAACAAAGGCAAAAGAAAATTGTAAAACTGATACCGTTGTTAAAGTGATGTTAAACTTTGGTAGAGCTTTGGCTTGTACCTGAGTATGATATACACGACCAAATATTGTCAATCATGTTTATCCATTGCTTCTGTGTGCCATGAGCAAGAAACCGGGTCTCAAAATCAATGTATAAGAAATTGGTCCTGGTAATTTGTGGAAAGTGAAATGGCTATACATCTTATATTACCCTTGACAGAAGTTCTCTCACGCAACAAAAAATAACTTGTTCTTTTATGTATTGGCAGAATCTGATTTGTTTGTGTTTGTTTATGTGCTAAAAGTGTGATTCCGAGACTCCTTTCCCTTTAAATGTGAATGAATGGAATTGCTTCTTCCGGTTCCCCGATCAGAGTACATAAACACAGATAACGGTGATAGACAATCTTTGTATATCATGCCCATGTAGCTATACAAATAATATATTCAACATTGCTTTAAGATAATGGGTGATACACAAACGTTTTAGGTATCAATAGTGATTTTACTTTATCTTTGCAGTGTGATAGTGTCATTGAAACTAATGTCATAACATTATCGGCCTAACATCATTCTAGTGTTTTCTCTGGAAGAAATAATATGTCGTCACCTCAGGATAATCTGAGCAGGTGACTTGCTGTATTTCTTTGCCAGGGTGGCTAGAACTGGCTCATCAAGCAGGACGGGCTCATCTGGATGTTTCCATGCTCTGTCCGGAGAGCCCAGTGGGCTGTATGCCGTCATTACCAAGCCCCTGTCCCGGCAATGAGCCTGCAGCTCTACCTGGGCCAAGTATGGATGGGACTCTACCTGCCAATGACAACATGCACACCCATGCACACAGATGGAGACAACCACACAAAGTCAGACTCAGCACAGCCTTATGCATGTCTAATATACATTTTTGAAATAAACCCAGAGTGGTTCTCCGCTGGATGAGACATAATTGTAGACCGTATACGCACAAATCTGAGAGAAAAATGATATACTAAATGTCACACATTCCTTGAAGGACTGGGGTTAACGTAAAGTGATCTATGCTGCTGAAACCAGACAGTAGGGTTACAGTATATATGTTTATATAAATTAGATCAGCAAAGCAAAATATGACATGACACTATTGCAGCTTTTATTTTTTTTACGAGAACAACAATTCATTCATACGCAGCTAGTTAACCTGAGGTGAGTTTTTCCCCCATCTATGCTAACTGTTTTCATGGAATATATGGCTGTTTGCATTATAACCAAGCGCAGTTAGCGATTATAATTTTTCCACCTTTTGTAACATAGTGTGACATTTTCTTGCCCCACCCACCTGTAGGACAGTGGGTTTGATGCTGGCAACAGAGAGAACATCATCTATCTGCCGACTGTTGAAGTTTGACAGGCCAATGGCTCGGACAAGACCCTTCCCCACCAGTTTCTCCATGGCCGCCCAGGTCAAATTGTAGTCGATGTCATCATACAGCATTGTGCCAGCTTCTGATTTGGGGAAAGGGGCCTCTCCACGTCTATGTTTACAAAAGGAGAAAGCTTGATAGATTGACGACAACCAAGAAAATACTGAACATAGAAAGATATTTGGTACCACCCTACTAAAACAACAATTAAATGTAGATGCCAAATCTAAAACAAATAAAGCTTTAATTTAACATTTTAAAATGTCATTGTTATGTTCCAGCTAAAGCTGATGTCTCAGTTTTTATTCATTGATAGGCATTCTAACTCAATTCCTTAGGCGTGACTAAGGCTTGTTTATTTGTACTCATGGGCTGCTGGAGGAAGCAAAAATGTGCACACAAGATAAGACATTGTTAATATTAAGGCATCGGTTGCACAATGTGTTTGTGTTGTGGGCCTGGATGTGATGGACGGTTTGCTCACTGGAAGGCGTAGGGCCAGTGGATGAGGTACAGGTCCAGGTACTCCAGCTTCAGATCCTTCAGGGTCTTCAGGAGTGATGGCTCCACATCCTCTGGATGATGTCGGGTGTTCCACAGCTTGGACGTGATGAACACGTCCTCTCGTCTCAGGGCCTGATGCACATGGACAGAACACCAATACAGACCCACAACAAACACAAGACGCTGGGTAAGCAACTCAATGCAAGTAGATGGGCCAGGATTTCCAGTGCCCTCTCTATTATTTTTAAATCTATGGGTAAAGGGTAAAGGTCAGCAGCCCTATTTTATGAACTAAAACTAAAGCGAGAAATGCATAAAGATATATAACCAGGGGGAGCCACTGGTGCCACTCGAGCCACGCAAGGCGCATATAGGCTCTAATGCCGAACCCAACGACCTTTGCTGCGTGTCACTCCCCGTTTTGTGTCTCGCTCTACTGTATACTATCAATAAAAAAATATCTTTAAAAAAAAAATATATACTGTATATACAGTATATATATATAACCGAACTAGACCTATTGGGTCCAGTTTGGTTAATGAATAAATGCTCTGTAAAGATTTAAGGATCTTTACAGAGCTGTTTGCTGAGCTTCATGTTAGTTTACCTTGCCAGGGCCAAGCATGTCCTCCAGCGCTTCTCCAATCTCAACCTCATTGCCGTAGATGGCAGCACAATCAATGTGACGATACCCAGTTTGCAATGCCCAGGTAACGGCTTCTTTCACCTGTAATCCAAGAATGTGGGGTGGAAGAAAATGTTATGGGTCACTCTAAAATGCCTATTAATACTCATCAATTATTACTTATTTATTCTGTCTGTATCATTATTGGTTTACATGCACACATGGAAACAAAACAAAAAAAAAGAAATATGTATTGGTCAGAAATGTAAAACAGCATTTTGTACAGTAAGACATTAAAGCTACTGTAAATGGATAAACACAGAAGTTTGGCACTGATCTGTCCAGCACACACAGGCGGCTAGACTCCTGCAGAGTGATGCTGTAAAAATCTAACCAAAAAACAACAAAAAAAATGCTCAGATGATCAAACAATGACCATAAAAGTGAAGGATCTACCTTTCCTGGCTCACTCTTCCATGTTCCAAGTCCAATGAGGGGCATTTTCCGTCCCGTGTTGAGAACTGCAAAGTCATTCATGGCTCTTAGAACCACCTTAATAAAAGACAAAGGAAAAAACATGTCAATCTGATACTAGAGGACAGGGTTTGCATGCAAACAGATAGATCGATATATTGTTACACAATTATTAGCTTTTTAACACAATTTTGTTTAGATTACAGAGACGCTCTAGTTAAGTTTAGTTATTATTTTCATTCTCAATGGCCTTACCGTACTTTGAATTCCTCTTTAATTATCAATCCTGTCACGACAGAATGTCCTCACCGAGAAATGGGGTGGGTGGGTGTGTGTGTGTGTGTGTGTGTGTGTGTGTGTGTGTGTGTGTGTGTGTGTGTGTGTGTGTGTGTGTGTGTGTGTGTGTGTGTGTGTGTGTGTGTGTGTGTGTGTGTGTGTGTGTGTGTGTGTGTGTGTGTGTGTGTGTGCGTGCGTGCGTGCGCGCACACTTAGGCAGAGGTACAGTTATGTAAAAGGTAAAGCTACATGGTTATGGATGCTTTTAGTCCCATCAAGCATACCTAGTATGTTCCCTCAGCCCTATGTTCCGCCAAAACAAACAACTGTGCTCACATGAATGTGTGTCTGACTGGTTATTTGAATGATGATGTCTACTTTTGTATTAATGTACTGTCTGGGTCTGATTTTGATTATGTTCATTATTACTATTAATATAATTTATTTTTGGACTAGATTGGGCTTTTAGATTAGTGTTATTCTATTTTAGAAAAGCCTCCTGAAAATTAGCACTCTTTTAAGCAATGCATCTGGTTTGTCCAATGTGATTGTGATGTCCATGTCAAATAAATAAACATAAAATAAACCCCAAATTGAAGGAACATAGGGCTGAGGGAACACAGGCATGACTAACTAAAAGTTAGTGAAGCTGAGCAGGAAAAAACAGATGGAAATGTCCCGTTTGTCCAGTGAGTGACGCGCACAGTCAGCTGATTTCCTGACAGAAATCACGCGCACTGAAGTGACCACAAAATAAATGTTGACCAGTCACCACATCTGCTGATGTAATTTTATCTATAGTGTCAGGATTACGTCTTTTTTTGGAATAAGCTTCTCCAATAAACCGCATTCTCTTGACTGGATAAACCGTAGTGAATTCAACACAAAGCTTCTTGTCAGGAATGGTAGACAGACACTGACTATACGTGTGGCAAGTGGTCTTCAAGTTGCTGCATAACAGCCAGTCATGGATGAACTTTAACCTGGTGTTGCTCTTTCTTCATTTACGGCCCGTGCATCTACTTTAAAGTTCACATTTTAAATATAATGTGCTTACCTCATGGCCACGGATGTTACAATTATGTACGGGCCCTAAGAAGTACCCGTATGTTCCGTATCGTTCAATAAAAAGCATTTTAATCCAATCGGTGGCCATTTTTTCATAGTTATAATGTATCAAGAGTGCAATACATCTCCCAACCAATAGGGTCACGTTATTGAAAGCCTATGGAGAAAATACGGAGAAATGGCCACCGATCGGATCAAAATGCTTTTTATTGAACAAAACGGAAGGTACGGGTACTTTTGAGGGCCCGTACAGTATTGCAACATCCGTGGACATGAGGTAAGCACTTTATATTTGAAATCTGAACGTTTATGTAGATGTACGGGCCAAAAAATGGAGAAAGCGCAAACACCAGGTTGAAGTTCATGATATGACAGTTATGTATCAGGGCTAACCCACAGACATACCCTACTAAAATGAACAGAAATCCCGAGATGTAAGTAAGGCAGTGCTTTTCATTCGTTATTAAACCCTATTATCTACCAATTCGGAAACATGCCATCGACGTACGGTACTCACCAGCTTACATGTACTCTCACGATATAAATGATGAAACATGTGTGTGAATTTAAATAATGACTGCATGGCTGCTGTTAAAAGTGCTCACTTACAGTGTTAGTATTTATATGTGGAAATCCAAGTGTCCTGTTGTCTCTGTGCTCCTGCAGGGTAAAGAACACACCGCTGACTGCCAGCCAGAGGTTCAATAATAACAATTTTTTTGTAATTTTTTTTTTTTTTTACAGACCTTTCCCTTTCCGGGATGTAGTTTTATTCATTTCCGGTTTCCGTGAGATGAGCATTGGTGGTTTGCAGCGCCATCTGCTGGGCAACAGCTGTAATTTAATTAAGGCCGTGACTGGAATAAACCAGTGTTTCCCAAACAGTGGGTCGGGACTCGGGAGGGACCCATGTTTGGGTCGCAGACTAATTTTTGTACGCACGCGCGCACACACACACACGTGTACATATTTCTTATGTCTCATACCAGTAACCTGTAAGCTGATTGTATGACGTTCTGTCTCTTATATGTCACCTGGGGGCGCCCCCCCCCCCCCCCCCCCCGCACCCCTACTTCCCGCGCATGGGTTCCCAAACTTTTCAGCCCGCGACCCCAAAATAATGCGGCCATTGACTCGCGACCCCACCTAACCCTCGAGGTAAGTTATTCTGAATGTGGTTTGTACGTGACCCATGAGTGGGTTTTAGCAGGTGGGACCTGCCATTTTTTTTTCTTTTATGTAGAAGACAAAATAGTATGTAGTTGTGAGTATTGTATGCTTGGCAATTTTAAGGCAAGCTATGTTAAATGCATTTTTATTTACTTTATTCTGACCCATAGCACTTTATTTTGAATGTTATAATATTAAACACATTTAAAGGTAGGGTAAGTGATATGTTTTGGTTAAAACAAAAAGTTTTCTGTTAAAAGGATAAAGTACTACTATATTATACTAGTAGGCTAATCATTGCTATAGAGTGTTTGTTCAGTAACATGGGTCTCCCTGTCTCTCCAGCTCTTTAATAACAGAAAATACATTTTCAAGTAGGTGACAAAATGTCAGACAATCAGGAGAGAGTACCAATTTATCAGTTCCAGTTCCAATTTTGTCTGCTCCTTTCTTTGTGTCATCACTTCCAATTCCACTTGTTTAATATGTATTCTGACTGAGTTCTCTATCCTGATTCGATCAAATTGGTATCCTGACCTATAAATGCATTTTCTGTTTAATAAAGAGCTGGAGAGACATGGAGACTCCTGTTACTGAACAAACACTCTAGCAATGAGTAGGCCTACTATCCGAATATAGAGCTATTTAATAATTATTTTAACCAAAGAAAATCACTTTAATACCTTAACTTTAATTCTACATTATTTACAACATTTTAAAACCTGCCTTATGTTTTATTTGATCATTAGTATTGAAGAATGAAAATGGGAATGATGGCCAATAGGCTACATAGAGAAATGTTATTTTTTTTCATTTGTACATGGTAATGAGAACGTATTGCTTATTTTACTGCAATTTGCACTGATTAAAGTCTCACATGGACTGAAGCTCTCAAATGAAATGAGTTACCTTGCCCTCATCTTAAAGTTAACATGTTTGTGGTATTTATTTTAGTTTTATTTTGTAGAATCCTGTATGATGTCCAACTTACTTACGTAATCCTCTTTGGTCCCTGTGGAACCATAGAGTTAAAAATAAGTGTGGAACATAAGGCTGTGACTATCTGCTTCCATCTGGTCCTATCTCGTGCAGCATGTTGTGCCTCATTTCCTCATTTAGAGTTAATGTAAAACATATATATATATACACATATACATATATATGAGAGAGAGAGAGAGAGAGAGAGAGAGAGAGAGAGAGAGAGAGAGAGAGAGAGAGAGAGAGAGAGAGAGAGAGAGAGAGAGAGAGAGAGAGAGAGAGAGAGAGAGAGAGAGAGAGTATGCATGGTTAAGGTTAATACCATATTTTCAATTGAGATTTTGATATAATACTGTGATTTTGATATTATGTTATTGTTATTGTTTTACATTGTCATTTGTATTGTTCCAACTAAGTTCAAGTTGGTAGTTTGTGTCTCAACCAGTAAAGCCCCTGAGGAGCAGCCGATTCACTTCTGTGTTTTCCGTTTATTCTTTCAGAATAAATAACTTAAAAAATGTGTCACCCTTGAGCCAGTCAGCACTCTACAGGTGTAACGAATGCATTCAGCAAATTTCATGGCAAGCTGCTCAATGCTCAATGCTCATAAGCAAGTAAGTAATAGTGTGTGTGTGCGTGTGCGTGTGCGTGTGCGTGTGCGTGTGTGCGTGTGCACACACTCTCATTAGCTCTCATTATTTCTACTGTCTTTGCTGACTTCATTACATCCACAACTGATAGCTTTGTCGTGTTGTGTTTGAGTCAAGAACCCCACAACAGAAAATAAATCCTGCAACAGAGGTTGCGATTTGTGTTGACAGTTTCACAAGCCCATTAAGACTTAAGTGTTTGGTTGACTGTGTGAAAATGTGAAGTAGTTGTAGAGAGGAACACGTGTTCCGAACACATGTTCGGGCCCTTGGTCTCTAGGGAAAACTGACTGAATACAAATACTTTCAAAGTCCTCAGGTTGCCAAGCAACAAAGTGACTCTTTTGTACTGTTAAGTGGCACGTGGTTTCCTGAGAAAGGAGCGAAAAAACGTCATTTGATAACTACTTAGATGATATTTTCAATGTGAAGAAAATACAAAATGATCCAGGTGTAAGTAAAGCTTGTGTGCTGCCTCACCTGACAACTTAATGTGTGGGTGGACTCTATGGTCCACCTATCAAAAATAATGTTATTGTACCACCGTGTTTTCAGACTGTTACCACAGTCATAATAAATGCAAATGCGTGTGTGTGTGTGCGTGTGCGTGTGCGTGTGCGTGTGCGTGTGCGTGTGCGTGTGCGTGCGCGTGCGTGTGCGTGTGTGTGCGTGTGCTTGTGCGTGCGTGAGCGCGAGGGCGTACGGGTATGGGGCTCCATAGTGTTAAAGACTGCATCTGACACACTGACCTTATACTAGGTGAACACTGAACACCACATGGTGTTTCTCTGGAAAGTTGACCTTTCCATAGAAAAGACAGATGAGACAGATGAGACAGAATGTAGCAGTTCACCGTTGGTCAGTCCCATCAGCCTGTGTCATTTCAATATCATGATTCATGAGCAATATAGGACCCTCTTCCATCGAGTCTATCTTCATTTTAATGGATATTACCGTCAACTATGTCTTATATTTTATTAATATTACTGTCATTACTTTAATGTGTGTGTACTGTATATATATATGTTATGTATTAAGGAGGTCCCTTGGGGAAATGTGTCCACAAAATTTGACCCAACTCCTAGCTATACGGTATATATGGCAATGGCAGGAGTATTTACCTCCTACATAATTTTGTGGTTTTCAGAAATAAAAGGGGGAGCGGGGACAGAGAGAGGGAGAGGAAGAAGAAACATGTCAAAAAGAACAAAGATATGTACATAATATCTAACATAGCATTAAAAAACAGAATGTGCATCAGGTCAACATAACGTGCAAAAAGTGGCAACAAATCGGCACTTTCTAATTACATACGTGTGTGTGGGAGTTAGAGTGCCCCCCCCCCCCCCCAAGATGTAGTGTCTGAACCACAAAACTCAACATAGCTCAAAACGTTCACTCCTTTTTTTGTGAAAAAGGGGAAAATATTTGATCATAACCCATTGTAATTAGCTAGATTTGATCATGTCACAAATGTCAAGCTTTGCTCAAGAATAATTCATACAGTATGTGTAGGGTTTGTTAGCTTGAGTGGAACCATGCACTGATGTCCACAATCTGTAGGGATCATATTTTCCAAAAGTTCTTCTCTATCTCTTTTAGGAAGCTATTGGAACACAATAGCTTCCTGAAATTCCACAACATTTCTGTTTGAATGTGAGCCTCTAGGAAACCATTAGCAACAGAAATGTAAATCTTCCAAATGAAATGTTGAGATTGAGAATGGGAATTACTGCTGCCCTATTTCTCTTTTCCTTGTTTCCATAGGAAAGCTTGAGGGGAGAATCGCATCTTTACTTTCTAGTTGACGCAGATTGGGTGTATTATGCAACAGAACAACTACATTATATATGTGTATGAACATAGGCAATGGTATGTTGGCTTACTAATGCCACGTCTTAAATTGTCTTTTACTCCACTACAATTATTTGAAAACTTGAGTTACTAGTTACTTTGTAGATTTGTATTATTATTACAAAACATACATTAACCACTTCAGCCCTATATAATGTACATTTCGGCCATATGAAAATAGCAGATCTACAACCTCTTGTAGATCTTGTAGATCTACTATTTTCAAAAGAATTTTATACATTTGAAAACTTGAAATAGGAGATCCTGCATAATGACTGCTTTATGACTTATTTTCGATCAATTGCACACCCCATGAAGCCTTGAATACATGGATTTATTTTTGTTTTTGTGGCATTAATTCCTAAGCCAATAATTTGATTCCCGTCTCCTACCGGCTAATGTATCCGGTAGACACAAAGTAGATCATTTGTGTCTCACACCGGATACACACCCGGTCATCAAATTATTGGCTTAGGAATGCCACAAAAACAAAAATAAATCCATTCATTCAAGGCTTCATGGGGTGTGCAATTGATAGAAAATAAGTCATTTTTTGGGTGAAGTCCTCCTTTAAGTACATTTTAATGCCAATACCTTTATAGTTTTACTCAAGTCCATTTTGAATTCCGGACTTTTACGTAGAGTATTTCTATGTGGCAGTATTGATACTTTTACTTTTACTTTTTCCACCACTGCAGAGAACACACAGTGGCAAAATGCAAAGTGCCTGAGCACTGTGACTGATCCAAAACGATGGCCATCCTCTTGACTACAGTATGTACCAGACTCATTGAACACCATGGAGAAAGGCTGACCTGGCTCCCAGGAGAAGACAGAGGGTGCGCTCACTGCACACAAGATGAGCTGGAAACTGACTGAGCTGCACTTTCTAACTACTGTACTACCTGCCAACTGTACCAGGACATCAGAGACACATACTGTACCTCCCACAGATTGAGATTACAGACACCCAGAGAGAGCTTGAAAACTTGACCGATAACAAAAGCTCCTGTATACCTGCTGGGTGAAGCACAGCAATGTGAAAACACAGCATTAAGATGTATGAACTGTTGGGACAGGAAAGGGACATACAATGGAATACAGCCACCATAAAGACAATCATAGACTATAATGTATATTCCTGCACCACCATACTGATGTCAGTAGTCAGTACTATGGTATACAACATAAAGTATCTGATCTGTTCATATTGTTGTATATGAACAGATCAGATACCTTTAAATAGGCTTTGTTTCCTTTCTTTTGGGGGGCTATTTTCTAAAGTTGTATTATTCAGTTATCTTTACTTACATGCATTTATGTATTTTTACAGCAAAAGCACAATTCTTAGGTTTGTATTTTAAAGTTGTCTACTGCATATTTCTCTGAGAGAGAGAGAGAGAGAGAGAGAGAGAGAGAGAGAGAGAGAGAGAGAGAGAGAGAGAGAGAGAGAGAGAGAGAAGCAGATGGTGGATGTGGCCGCTAGACGGCAGCATTGCCCTTTGTTTGCCCCTGTCTCAATCACAGAAATGGTTTTACATGTGTTTGTCTGTTTACCCAAACCTAACCCTGCTACACCTCTGTTTTAACCAACGATATATTTCTCTGAAGTGAGATACTTTCAATGAAATGTATACACATTTTACATTTTTACAGGTTTAGTTACTAATTAGTTACTTTGTAGATTTTGATTTTGATTACAAAACACACAACACACACACACGCACGCACGCACGCACGCACGCACGCACGCACGCACGCGCACACACACACACACACACACACACACACACACACACACACACACACACACACACACACACACACACACACACACACACACACACTTTTGGTAGGCCTACTTTAAGTATATTTTGATACCAATACTTTTGTACTTTCACGCAAGTCAATTTTGAATACCAAACTTTTACTTGTAACCGAGTATTTTTTACATTGTGGTATTGATACTTTTATTTACCACCACTGCTTACCGGGGGGAGGGCTGGTACCAAACAGATCTCACCCCTCCTACAAACGTATGATGCGAGTCAGTGTTCCAATGAAAACAGGTGGAATCCCCAGGTTTCCTCCAATCACACACTGTGTTCCCGTAGAGCCCTGTGTGGAGGGAGAGAGAGAGGAGGCTGGACACATAACAATGCTGGAGGGAAGTTCACCACGGAGGGGAAAGTAGGAAAACAGCGTTTATTTCTGCGCGGATCGGCCCCGCGGACCCCCTCCACGCACCCACACCACTCTTTGGAGCACACACACCACTCTTTGGAGCTCTTCTCTTCTCTGGGTTGTTAATGTAGACAGACGGCAGGTCGCAGTGGGTCGTTGCTGCTTAGAGATCAGCTGAAACAAAGTGTGCACTAACAAGATACAAAGTTGCCACTTTGTCCGCTTTTAGACTGTTACATTGTGGTTACATTGTAGCGATCCTCCTTCCTCCACCCGGGATACATTGTAGCCTCTCTCTCTCTCTCTCTCTGTGATGGATGACTAGCAGCAGCACTACCGAGCCATCTGGGACTGCTCTCTGGATCTCTTTATGTAACGGATTTAGTTTTTGTCCATTTCCCCGACATTCTTCTTTTATCTTTTCTTCTTGAAGAAGGATTATTATTATTGTTGCCACCATGCCTGGAAAAACCAAGTACAACCTGGTGGATGATGGCCATGATTTAAGGATTCCTCTGCACAACGAGGAAGCATTCCAGCATGGGATCAACTTCGAAGCCAAGGTGAATTCATTCATGTCAGCTGTGTGTGTGTGTACAGTAGCAAGGGACTCCCTCATTGGGGTTTCGCTTTGATTGCGTCTAAACACTAACATTTAATTTGACTTAAACTATGCCAAAACCTAACCCTAACCTCACAGAAATGATGCCTAAACCTAACCTCAAACCCCTGTGTCTGTCTGGGTGAAACACCGCCGGGGGAAATAGACTCTGTCGTCCCTGTGTTGCACCGCGACAGACTAATTATGAAGTCAAAGTTGACTTTAGTTTTTCTCTTCTCCTGCTGTTAAGTGGTATAAAATAACTAAGTACATTTACTCAAGTACTGTGCTTAAGTACAATTTGTAGGTATCTTTTAGCTTTACTTGAGTATTAACAAATAATTACCCCACGACATCCCAGAGGCAAATATTGTACTTTTACTCCACTGATTTGAATACTTTAGTTACTCGTTACTTTGTGGATTTTGATTATTATTACAAAACATACATTAACCACTTCATTTTGGCCATATATATATTTTGGATGGTGACACATTGCGTCGCGCATTGTGAGCTTAATTGTAGATCTGCTATTTTCATGAGATTTTTATACATTAGAAAACTTGAAATGGGACATTCTGCATAATGAGTACTTTTACTTTTGGTACTTTAAGTACATGTTGATGAAAATACCTTTGCACTTCTACTCAAGTGCATTTTGAATTCCGGACGTTTACTTGCAACAGGGTATTTCGATATTACAGTTTTGATACTTTTACTTAAGTAAATTTGAGCACTTTTTCCACCACCGCTGCTGTTAAGCTGACCAAAAAATATGTGGCTTATACAAGTTATGGTAGCTACTACTTAACTCACTGTGTGTCTGTCATTAACCGTCCACTACAGTGACACAAAGTGTTAGTCTAAATACGACAATTTTGTGCCCGAAGAGTTTTTATTTTACATTTTTTTAAACTGAGACTTGACTTTGACCGAACTTTAGCCGATATAGGCTCTATGCACAGCAGCCATATTCATATTGTGAAGACTTTCACAGGTGTTACCAATGATGCTAATGAAGGCTCTGTTACATTCTGGTCAAACAGAGTCAGCGTGCTGATATTATTGTGCATGTTGGCTCACTGGAAACACTCTGCTACACCAAGTGGGTCTAAAATGTGGGTCCAGGGACCCTCATGGTTCCATAAGGGGTTTCCAAATGGCCCCTTACGAGCGTGTAACTCTGAGAGTGTACAAATGGAACCAAATGGGGCCGTAAGGGTCCATTTGGTTCAGGGACGCTGGAAGTCATTTATGCCAAGGGGTGCTGGGCATGGCGGGGGACTCCGCACGCGCGCGTGATTTTTTTTTCACATTTGTCCCGCGATTTCTTTCACCTTTTTCATGTTTTTTCACCTTTTTCAACAAATATTTTATTCCCCAAAGTTAAATACATCATTGTTTTAATATATAAGTATGTATATAGACTTAAAAAATGCTATATATTTGTTTTAATTTACAAAAAAATCAAAAAAAAAAAATCAATTTCTTTCTCTTCCCCACCACTTCCCGCTTCCCTGATTTGGTTCCATTTGTACACTCTCAGAGTTATGGCGGTCGTAGAACCACTGGCAGCGGTGGCCTAGTGGTTAGAGGGGCGGCCTTGATACCGGAAGGTCCCTAGTTCGATTCCCCAATTCATCACATCAATCATGAATCACCGCTGAATAGCCCTTGAGCAAGGCTTCCATGCAGGGTCCGGCTGGAAACAAGCTTCGTGCTTAGTCCGACACCCTGGGTAAACAACAAACTTTGCTTTGCTTTGCTTTGCTTTACTGTACTACACTAAATGGAACAGAGCCTTCATATCATTGGTAACACCTGTGAATGTCTTCACAATATGGCTGCTGTGCATAGAGCCTATTTTTTTTAAACTGAGACTTGACTTTGGCCGACCTTTGGCCGATATTGAATCCATGTTTAATGAATGGTGTGTTCACTGTGTTGTGTTTTTTTCCAGTACATCGGCAGCCTGGATGTGACCCGACCAAACAGCAGAGTGGAGATAGTGGCTGCGATGAGGAGGATACGGGTGAGTGGCTCTGAAACTATATCTGAGGCTTGTTATTGTATCTGGATACAATTTTAAGAATATCTGGATACAAGTATCTGGATACAATTAAGAGGAGAATCCGGGTGAGTTGGTCTGGAACTGTTTGAGGCTTGTTATTGTGTCTGGTATATCTGGTCATGTTCAGAATGATATCACATCATCATCACTGGTGGAAAGTAACTAAGTACATGTACTCAAGTACTGTACTTAAGTACCATTTTGAGGTATTTTGTACTTTGTTCACTATTTACAATTTTCAATACTTTCAGAGAGAACAGAGAGAGTATATCTACATTGCAGTATTGATACTTTTACTTAAGTAAAACAAAAAAATGTGTACTTCCATCATTGCACATCATTTAGTTGTGTTGACTGACTGCCGGTTGCTTCAACTGTTGGGTGGTCCTGCCATAAGAGTGTTGCATATCATCACATATAGGTATTGTTGCAGATTATAAGAGAGAGAGAAACACGAATGAATGCGTAGACTACTAATAGCTGTCATTTTAGACTTACAACATAGTGTTTCAATGTGTGTAGCCTTAGGAGACATTCATAGGTCTCTCCCTCCCATGTGCTCCTTTAGAGATGTGGCTGGTCTTTTGAAGCAGTGCACTGGACTGGAAGACATGCAGGATTTTGGCGCTTTCTTTCTCTCCCTCTCCCAATTGGTTCCCCAAAATAAAACAAATGTCCTCCTCTTTCTGGAAAAGCCCCCTAAGCCACTTCTTTACTTCTAACTCAAGGCTGACCTAATATTAAAAAAAATACTTGTACGCTCTCAGTTTATACCTTCCCAATTGTAATTACGCCATTAAGACCTGAGGCGATTCTTATTTTTTTTTTCTAAATCCTAACAGTTTTTTGAAAAAGAAAAAAAAAAAAAATAGCAGATCTACAAGCTCATAGCGTGGCACTCGGTGCCGCACTATGAGCTTGTATATCTGCTATTTTTGAATAGCCAAAGAAATCTAAAGTGAAACAGATGCGTTCCAGGTCTTACTGCCACTAAGAATATGTGCAAGAGTTGACTTTTTGGCAACTTGACCCAGATTATGTTCCTGACACAACACACGCGTAACAGACCGCATCATTTTTGATCGATATTTCTATTGTAATCGTATATGCATAATGCGACTTCTCTCAGATAACTTTAAACTTCGTAACACAAACGTTTTTTTGAATATCTTTGTGTATGCTCCTCACAGCAAGTAAGCGCAAGTGAAGGAATATGGTATGCGCTATGCATGCATGTTGTGGAAGTAGTGTTCAGCACACACACACACACACACACACACACACACACACACACACACACACACACACACACACACACACACACACACACACACACACACACACACACACACACACACACACACACACACACACACACACACACAGTACAGTATGGCTACAGGCAAGCATAAATGCACACACATAGATAGGTGACATACTAGTCAAGCAGAAGCTGCACAATTATCCTATTAACCTTTTATAGAGACAGAACCCCCTGCTATAAAGCGGACCTCCCAGTGTGCTGCCATGGCAGCTGTTGTTGGCAGGAAAACTAGCTTTGGTTTGGCTCCTTTTAGTGAGAAAACGTCCCAAAAACACAGACTTGATTCGCTCTCAGCCACAGGTATCACTGTAACTGACGACAAGTGTCACGTTCTGATTTCAGCCGGCTGTTGAACGTGATATTTATATTGCTAAAAAAAGCTAAAAGATTCATGAACATATTGTTCTTCTTTATTATTTAGTCAAAAAGGCAGTGATAAACATTTGTGAGGAGTACTGTTGTTGTAGTTTCATCTGAAGGAAGTTAATCAAAGAGCTACTTTGTCCAGACTAGTATATTCCTTTACGACTTCACAGATATGTAAATACCTATACTGCAGCCTTATGCCTCTAATAATAACATATAATACCCCTTGCAGTGTTTGCTGATGCATTACGGTAGCCATACGAATCCAGGGAAACATACATTAACCACTTCAGCCCTATATACATTTTGGCCATTTGAAAATAGCCGATCTACAAGCTCACAATGCGTCGCATCGCGACGCATTGTGAGCTTGTAGATCTGCTATTTTCCAAATATTTTTAAACAGTTCGAAAACTTGAAATGGGACCTTCTGCGTAATGAGTACTTTTACTTTTGCTACTTTAAGCTTATTTTGATGCCTATACTTTTGTACTTTTACTCAAGTAAATTCTGAATACCAGACTTTCACTTGTAACAGAGTATTTCTACATTGCAGTATTGCTGCTTTTACTGAAGTAAAAAGTTATGAGTACTTATTCCACCACTGATACTCTGGTATGGTCCTCTCTCATCCTACACACTCTAATGTTACTCTGATCCCCTCTGGAGTGTTGTGGAGCGGGGGTTAAAGGAATGCAATGCTTCCCACTGGGCCTGCTCTTTTCCAAGTTTCTCTCTCCGCCTCTCTCTCTTGTCTGTGGAGTCGGTTGGAGTCATGTGGGTTGCTAAGCAACTTGTTGATGAGAGAAGTATCATTGTTCATTGTGTGCTTGAGAGTCACCTTTTTGTGAGCCAAGACCTGGTAAAAAAAAACAATCGCGTGTTAAAAAGCAGGAAAAGGCCACCTCTTTGGAGCTAAATGCAGTTAGCAGCACAACTTTCTCTTTGTGTCTCAATCTCTGTAACATGTTTCTCATATGCACACTTGCACAATAGCCTGGAATCCAGACTGATTGCTACGTCCTTTTTTTTTCTTTTTCTTTTAGATTTTTGCGTGGGCTATTCAAAAATAGCAGATCTACAAGCTTGCAGTGCGTCACTTCGTGCCGCACTAAAATCTGCTATTTTTGAACATTTTTTAAAAATCTTGAAGGAAGGAGCTACTGGTTTAGAAGGCATTTGTAGAACCGGCCTCAGGTCTAAATGGGATCTTTTTACAAGATGCGCTCAGTAGAGTGCAAATCTCCACCGGGAGGCATGACCCCACCTCCCTCCATCTTTCAGTCTGTCTAGACTAGGGCAGTGGTTGTAAAAAGGGTCCCCAGGACATTTGTAATAGGGTCAGTTTAAAATCAGTTTAACCCTACGTCGGCTATTTGTAAATGGCCGATCCCCAAGCTGGCAACAACGCGTTGTGAAACTTGTAGATCAGCTATTTTCAAAAAACACTGGTCTAGGGAATGTGATGACAATTTTTGTTGGGTTCGCGTGTGTATGAAAATGTACAAGCCAGGTAATGGGGCTAAGGACCGTCATTACATCATTACGGTGCAACCAGAATTACAGGCTTTACGGAGACAAGTCCTTAGGACTGTGAACCCAACGAAAAGTAGTGTGGCATGCAGCTAGCTGATTTATTTTCCCCTTCGGTTCTGTCTCTAAATATTGGATATGAAAGACATGGATTCCTGGGTATTCACTGGGATTTGACTGGAGAGGAGTTTCTGAAAGAGAAAATAATCTTAATGGAAATTATTCTCTGCTCACCCGAAACTCACCAATCACATTCAGTGTGTAGAGTCTGCTGAGATAGGCTCTGTAATGAAAATGGCGTTATAAATTAAATGAGCAATTATCGCCATCCAGGGAAGTAGCCTACAGTAGTAGCTTATCTGCTCAACAGGAGAGGAGACCTTTACCCCAAATTAAAGGTATTATTTTCTCATTTATCTGCCTTTGCTGGGTTAATTGACTGTGGGAGGATAATGTGGTACGGGAGAGCCAAAGGAAAGGGTATCGGAAGATCCCAGCTAGTATAATCTAGCCAGTGAAGATCAGGACTTTTAACCATATCTGGGCCCATTGGGCAACAGTTTTCCAGTGATAATAAACACATTCTCGTGGGAAGTACTGATCATTTCCATTGACTTTTGGTACTGCTGTGGGACTGTTCACAATCTGTTAGATTTGGAGTACACATTTTTTGTTTGTTAGAAATTGACATATTTATTGTCTGAAAACATTCTGATGGATGGGCGGCAGACAATAAGTAGAAAGCATGCACTAAATGTCTGTAATAAAAATGTCATAGCAACATCACATGGTAGCCCCCTTTCGTCTAAGTGCAGCTGGACTAACTTGACTTGATTTTACATTCGGTTGAATACTTTATTAACAGTTTGCAAAAAGTACAGATGTACAGTTATACAATAATGTGAGAATGAGAGAATTTGAGGAAAGCGTTGCACTTCTAGTGCAACAGTTACTCACGGAAGGACTAACTTGATTTGAATATCCTCCACTTGCTCAGCAGAAAATTTAAGCAAGTGCCCATTTGACAGCTAATGGTATTTTTTATGCTGTTAAAAAAACACAATTTACTTACAATCTGTCTCTTATTGATCTGAGTATATTTAATAGAATTTCTTATTTGTGTAAGCATACAACATAGGCGTTTTCACCTTGTAGATCTTTATAATATGGTGCTGTTTTGTGATTTTTCCCCCTAGCTCTTTCTTTTTTTTAACAGTAAATGTGTTTGGATCACTATGTTGAGGTGATGTTACAGTTATTACATAAGAGCCACAGCTTTGTTGACATTGAATGACTAGCTGGATTAATTGGCCTACATGGATATGTGTTTCACTCTTCAAAGGTCCTCTGACATGTGCGTGCGTGCGCGCGCGCAAGCACACACACACACACACACACACACACACACACACACACACACACACACACACACACACACACACACACACACACACACACACACACACACACACACACACACACACACACACACACACACACACACACACACAGTGGTGTAAAGTTACTAAGTACATTTACTCAAGTACTGTACTTAAGTGCAATTTTGAGGTATTTTTTACTTTACTGGAGTATTTCCAATTGTCTATACTTTTACTTCTACTCCACTACATCTCAGAGACAAATATTGTACTTTTACTCCACTACACTTTGAAAAATTCCGGACTTTTACATGTAACAGACTACTTCTAGATTGCAGTATTGATACTTTTACTTAAGTAAAACATTTGAGTAATTTTCCCACCACTGCGGGCACACGCACACACAAACGCATGCATGCATGCATGCATGCAGCTGTGTTTTCTCCTGTTTGCCCCTCATTCTCTTGTCTCCTGCTGCGTTTAATTAGTGGCAGCTAGGGTTTACTTGTGCACCAATTTGATCAACACTAACGGGGTGTAGAGGCTTGGCGCCTGTCCAATTAATCCATCCTTGTTTAATAAATAGCTTCCTCACCCAAGACTCTTTGTGTTAAGTCTGATAGTGCAGGATGCACGCACAGAAAGCGCTTCAAGCACTTTGTTTTGTCGGCTTGCTAGACTGCTGTTGAAGAGCAAAACAAACAACTAGGTTGTGAAGTAAGGTTTTAAGGCTTACCTGTGGACTGGGACCTATTTCACAAGCATGCAGCTGCATCATTACTATGGAGCCTCATCTACTGTGATTACTCACCTACTGCTTCTTGACACAATGCATCTGCGTTCTTCAATTTACTTTTAACTTTGGTGAAATACCAGTGCAGGTTGGACTCGGGGACCCAAATTGGATCACACCCCACACACCCAATCCCAGTCTGTCAGCACCTCGGTGAACACATCTGACTTAAATTCCGTCTAGAACTGTTTTCTCACCACAGAAACTCTGTGGCCTCAGGGAAATAGCAGCACCGTCCGTTGAAGGGAAATTCACTCAGACGAGTCAAAAGTACTCTCACAGGAACAATAATCCAGGCTTCACATACAGAGACAGGAAGAGACAGTAATGGAGGCTCAATCCTGACTCTTTCAACTGCACACTATGACAGTCTGTCTGACTCTTTGTGTGTCCCCAACACACACACTCGCACGCACGCACACTAGCATGCGCGCGAGCACACACGTTAAAAAAGATTTACCTACATATTTAAGCTTGCTGTAAAATATTTGCTATTTAACATATAGGGCTACTTTCAAGAACATTCATTCGTTTTCTGATCTTGATTAATGTAATTCTCCTCCAATTCAGTGTCAAGTGGATGGTACGTTTAGTGAAGGTCCCTTGCAATTAGAGAGGGAGAGTGGCTTTGCATTTCCCTCCCTGATTGAATTCCTGTTCACTGACCCTTACTGCCGGCAGTTGTAGTTCCTTTGTCAATGGGTGCCAACTGCGAAAATCATTAATAATTGATAACAACTGATTCTACCTTGAACTGAAATCTTTACTGGCAACAGTCAGGAGGGCTTTCTTGTTGGCAACATCACTTCGGCTTTTAGTCCTTTTCTGCAATATAATATGCAACTGAAGCAAGATACATGCTTCTTGTGCTGCCATGTTTTATTCATGAATTCCCATGTCGTACGATTCAGGTGCTACAGGGTCCACACTCAGTGTTCACTTTTTATTCAACAACAAAACATATGGCTATCATTACTTCACTAATGTGAGTTTCAATTTTAGGTTTCACAATGATATGATTATGAGACTTGCCAATTAATACAATCATTTTATTTTGTCAGCTGTGCTGCACCTTGCCTTCGTCTCAACCAGAACACTGTAACCCGGCCATCTCTCCACTAGCCATCAGGCTTATAGAGGAACAATACATTCACACAGACATATATGTACTATGTACTATTTCACCAAAGATATGACACTGACAAGCACCAGGCTGGGACGGTTGGTTCAACTCCCAATCCCGACAACCTTTGCCGCGTGTCACCCCCCCATCTCTCGCCCCATTTCCTGTCAGTCTACTGTTCCTACCAATAAAGGCAGCCTAAAATAAAATATCTTTATAAAAACAATATAATTGCCACCCAAGGGCATCATCTTTGTGATTATGTGTAATTGTGATTGCAATTAAATAATCAGGTTTATAACTTTAGTAATAACTGTGGAGCCCTACTTCAAAATGTGTTGCTAATTCCACAAATGAAGCTTTCATATATGAGAATGTTAGGCGTACAGTGGAGGGGGGGAAAAAAATGGAAGTTACAAGAAAAGATGATCCAACAGGCAGAAATAAGTGGAATTTTACAAGCGGTTCCCTTAACTAATACATGATGAGTCAGTGATGTCAGGATTAGTACAAGACACATAAGGGAGAAGATGGGTTCACGCACTCCTTTCAGGAGGAATATTGACTCAGTCTCTTCATAGCTTCTCAGTTGGGTTTCTTACTTTCTTTAACAGCTTCCCTGCTATGTAGAGAATGATTAATTTCTAAAAGCTTTTCTTTTTCAAAACCTTTTGGATGGCCTTCTCAAACATCACTTTGCGCTCTGGCAAACCCTTTCTGTTTTTGTTGAGCTCGGGTAGTTGGGGATGGTGCGTTGTTCAGAAGCCTTTCTTGTTAAGTGACAGGCTTAGAGCGGTGGTTCTCAATCTTTTTAATTTCAAGGACCCTTGTACACTCCCACAGTACACAGACCTTTTTAAGGGTCCATTTTAATCCCCTCAAGGAACCCTGGAGTGTCCCTGGACCCTACTTTGAGAACCACTGGTTTGGAGTTTAAAAAGGTCAGATCGCAAGCTATTCTGCAGTAATGATTGCCTCCACTCAAACCGATCTCCCTCTACTTTGTCCTTGTAAAGAGTATGATAACTATTGGGAAAGCTCAAGTTACTGTAGTTTGATTTAAAAGTAATTGCTCATGCAGTTAAGTCGTGTTTATCTATTGATTGTGTACTGATTACCGGTACTCTCTGCCCCTCTCTCTCGCTCTGCTATTGACCAGAGATCATTGATGTAGCTGTGCGGCCAGGATGTAAGTCTCAAATTGGAACGGTATCTTTACTCACTGGTTAATGGTTAACTAGCTTTGTCATTCTCCAGCTGCTGAGCGGGTTTAAGCATGTGGGCCATTAAGACACATGACATGGCATGATAGAGAAATATTAGCACAGAGTAGAAACCAACAGAAAGACAACTGACCTGGATTTGTGTAACAGTGCCAATACCTTAGCAGGGTTCCAGAACTTCCAGACTGCAATCAAAATGGTCACACATGCAACCTTTGTCTTGCGTGTGCAAGTTAACCACTAGCGTTACGTGGTTGACTTGTTTGGTTCTCGTCGCTGAAAATAGCTGATCTACAAGATCACAATGTGTCCTATTGTGAGCTTGTAGATCTGCTATTTTTTTTGCCCAAATGTTTGCCCCAGTATTGGGACACTATGGTTCATGTGGTTAACCTTTCACGTGGTCACATGAGGATCATTAAGCTGTTTTGGTGCTCCTCCAGCATATACTGCTGGTAGCCATCGTGGAAGTACTACTTTTCTCTCCTTCGCTGGCTCAGCCGGTCTCTCCCTGCCTGCTCTTTCATCATCACTGTGCTGTGCTTGTATGTAGCACCGCTGAAGATGAAACGCGCCAAACAATCCTTCTATTCTTCAAAGCGCCCCCGCCCGTCGGCAGTACTCAGACTGGAAGCACAATTAGTTCTAATCTAAGAAGTGCTTGGTTATAATAAAGGACACACTCTGTTTTTTTCTACCCACAAGTCTGAGGCAACGCCAGGCTTTAGGGCTCGTGTAGGCTCGCTGCGTTCAAGTACTGATGTCAAGTCAATTGCACTACGTACAATGCCAGGGTTTAGAGCTCATGTAGACTCTGACTATACGGTACAGAGATGGTTGGCTTGTCCACTCGCTGGCATTCAAGTACTGATGTCATGTTATACAACTCAATTTGTCAACTGAGGGGCAGTAAAAACAGTAACACGATCAAATACCCAAGACAATTAAATATAACCTGATAAAAAGTAAAAACAGTACAAGTAAGTACATGCATTGCTTTTATTTGAGAATTGTTTTTGCTTTAAAGTTTTGTTCCGTTTTCTTTTAAAATTATATAACAGAAGATGACCTACTTAGTCAGCCACTGCTCATGGCATGTTCAGATTAATATATTTTGCAAATATCAAGTCACTATCAGTATTTACATCAATGCAAAACCAATGTAGCGAGGGTAAGACTGATCATCAACATGCAAGGTAATATCTTAATATCTTGCTCTACCAAACGACAATGACCTCTGTAACCAAACGTGATTGTGTGACCTGACCATCCGAGTAGGTTAGTAGCACCAGTTCTACCAGTGGGAAAGTTAGTCTGGAGCCCATGAACTTTTTTGCTTGTAATGTGGTACTGAGAGGTGCTCTACTCTCTCAAATGTTGTATGTTATAGAACTCAAACAACCTTGTTGAAGTTGTTGAAGTGGTTGATAATACAGTCAAGGACCAAGTAAAGAATGATTGTATATTATACATGTTTTACTAAGTGAAAGGTTTTGGTTTAAGTTTGACAATGCAATTGAATGATGTATGAGCACTCTGCTTATTACACATGATCCGCGCAATGAAAGTTGACCCAGTTTGTGTCTATTCTGTGATATAATTGAGTAAACACAGTAGAACTCTGCAGCCTACCAAAGGTAATCGTGCAGTTTCTGAAATTAATTAGCCACTGAAGTCACAATATGCAACACTAAAAAGAACAACAACAACAAAACTGTATTGACCACGGTCCCCTCTTTTCTTTCTCCTCTACACCAAATCTCTTTGCCAAAAATAGCCGATCTACAATCTCACCACGTGGCGTGTTAAGACACGTTGTGAGCTTGTAGATGGGCTATTTTCACACAATGTTTGCCTATAAGGATCATGTGGTAAAATTAACAATTTAATAAAACCAGGCTTGTTAGTGTATAGGTTGGTCTTTGGTATCCTTTTGAGAAGGTGCTGCAGCAACAGAGCAAACCAAACACCCCGTAGTAGTGTGACTCCTTCACTTGTGCTGTCGTGGGACACACATCCCTCATCCCTGTGACCCTCACCCATATTCTTTAATTCACCATTACTTTCCAAGAGAGTGCTTTGAAAAAAAAAAGGCCTCTTGAACTTACAGGGAAGGAAAGAAGGGCTATTTGGCTGTCGGCTCGATATCATTTCAATGACCATCATTCCCACTTTGGCTGGTGGGTGTCAATTTCCTGTTATGAAAATGACTTGCTCTTGGCCAGCCAGCACCGCTATCCTGTTGTGTGCGGGTGCGTGTGTGTGTGTGTGTGTGTGCGGCAGCGCGTGCACGTGCATGAATTCCTGCATGCTAGCACTCTTATTTGAAGCCCTCTACTTGTGGCAGACTCAGGCCAACAGCTTTCATGTCAGAGTGCCCTCTCTCTCCTCAAAGAGCTGTTTGTGTATCTGACTTGACTGCAGCTCTGTGCATCACTGACACACAGACACCCCACCCACCCCACACTGCCCCCACCTCAACTGCATACTTGACTGGTTACCACAATACAACTCGGTTCTTCTTCCCATCTCTTTTAGTCTCCGCCAGGCCAAAGGCCTGTCCGAGTCTGTTTTTTTCACCTCTGTCCGTCCGTCGTTCTACAACATGTCTTCTAAATCAGTTCTAAAAACAGTTTTTTGAAAAAACTTATGTTGCTATGTCAGTGGTTTCCAAACATTTTAATGTCAAGGACCCCAAAATGTAATGTGTTTGGCCGCGGACCCCCATCTCAAAATATTTTGTTCCAGGGACCCCCAGAAGCAAAGATTTGAGTTACAAATGTTCGCTTTAAAAATACATATATTCAAAGATTTGCACAAATTTTCTAGATTTTTCAAAAATAGCAGATCTACAAGCTCATAGCGCGGCCGCGCTATGAGCTTGTATATCTGCTATTTTTTGAATAGCCAAAGTGTAAAATAATGCTTTTGTAGCTCAAATCAAAAAGTGACACAGATGCGTTCCAGGTCTTAAAGGGTTAAGTGGTTAACTCTCCAGCTCTTGCTCCTCCTTCTCCTTCTGGGAGACCCTTCCCAATGGAAGGACCCTTCCCAATGTTTGTCATTACTGTACTCATACTTTCGTCCATCTTCTTCGTGCCCTCCTCTTCACGTGCCAGCCTGTCTTTCTTTTCCCCTGCCGTCCTCTCTCTCAGCATTCTGTCCAGCCAGTCACTTTAGTCACTTTAGTCCTACCCTTCATCAAGTGCTGGAGTGAAACTTTGGGTGATTCACTGCTTCTTTTCTCAGAAACGGGAGGGGGGGGGGGTTTGTTAGCCCCAGCTGTAATTAATGGAGACGCCGTCTTAATTTGACCACCCCCACCTCCTTTTAATTAACGTCTGCCGTGCCATGGATATTATAACTCATTCCACTGAGTTTATATTAACATTTTAATCTTAGAAACGTTAAATAACCCAGAGATAAATATCCAGGAGCCACACCCCTCTTGGTTGCTCCTGGGGGGGGGTTGGGCAGGGGGAAGGGGGTTGATGATAATACCCATGTAGCCAAGAAGTCACTTAATTCATTAAAAAAAGGGGGTTAGACATTTTCGTTTTATTCCCCGACCCCATGAGGATATATGGCTGGGTATAAATGACTATAAATCTCCCAACCGTTTTTTTTTTTTTTTGCTAACGCTGGCTTTTCATCTCTGCTATGGCAGTGAGCGGAGGAGTGAACGTGATGAGCACACGCGTGCATAGATAGATAGATACACCTGCTGTCTGTGCATTAGGCCCGATTTTAAAGCCCTATTCGCACGGGCGGTGGTAGCGAATAATTAATCATCATGTCTGTAATTTGTAAAGTAATAATTACAGGCCAAATTACCGACCATATTTCAGCAAACACGGTGGTCCTGTGATGATAGTAGTCCAGTCCCGTCCATAACACATCTTTTCTTACAAGCAATCTATCGGTCGGTAAATAACGCACAAAACATTCACATTCAAAATATGCGCTCCGTTCTCTTTTGTCATTATTATCCTTTTATCATCGCAACCAAGGGTGCACACATGTTTGTTATATAGCTTGTAGATCTGCTATTAATATGCAACTCGTCTTCATCCCATGATCTCCAACGCCTCTGGCATTGATCATTAGTTTAATTGGCTCGTTGGGACTCTCAATCAGAATCAGAATTATTTCAATCAGAGTGATTAATACTGTAATATTAAATAAATACTGTTCATGTAAACACTAACTCAGAGAGTGTACAAATGAATGGTCCTTTCCTGTTTAAGGATGAATGGATAATGTCTGTAATTTCAAGTAAAATACAGACTTCGCTTATCCAGTGCGATGCAGCAAAAAAAAAAACACAGACGTCAGGGGGTAATTTGATTTCTAAATGACCAGAGGTCCCCACATAATACTAGGGTTTTAGTTGAATGCGAGGTCGCACGCCTGAAATAGCCAATCTACAAGCTCAAGCTGTGAGCTTGTAGCTTGTGGTGCGCGACACGATGCGCAATTAAGTATAAATCAGGCTTTAGGTGGGTGCGGGGGTCCCGATCCGATGATCTTTACTGTTTGTGTATAATAAAGACGCATAATAAAGGCATCCTCCCATTTGGGGAGAGTGGATATAGCAGCCCCCCCTGGAAAGGACTTGTCAGCAGACCAGAATGAAGTGTGCTCACATTCTGCCCCTACCTCCTCATTTAGTTTGCTGGCTGGTACGCTGACTCAGGCTGTGATGTGCTTTTAGCTAAGAGAATCAGATAGGAATGGCAGGAGGTTGAGTGCTGTGTAGATGGCTGCCGCACAGCGATACCATGGAAACCTCAGGAGATCATGTTGAGAGACATGACCCATTCTACTAATATTACACTTTTGTCTCTTGTGTTTTCCTCCCACTAGAATACATTCATTCTGTTCAATCTGTACTTCTTTACTGTGCTGTTCTTTCCTCTCTCCTTCTCATATAACTTCTGTCTCTCTTTCTTTTTCACTGTCTATCTATCTTCTCGCTATCAACAGACAGACAGATTCATCATGAGCTCGCTGAATCTCTGCCATTTTTACTTATTAAAAAGGTTTTGAGGATTCTTCTGACACTTGGAACTTGTTCTTTTGTCCAATGGTTATAGTTGTTTAGAAGAGAAGCCACTGTCATGGTCTCAGCTTTGCCACCAGTGTCTTACAAGGTGCTTAAGGTCGAGACACATTTGATGCTTGTGCCTGGAGTTGCCCTGCGGCCGTGTGGCCGACAATAGTGCTTTCTGATGGTCTGTTTTGTCTGTCTACCAGCCAGTGTGGTCTGACTCTGTGGCTTTACCATGTTTTTAAGTGCTTTTGTGCCTTTCTAGGGATCAGTCTTATGTCGTCGTCCCCCTGAGGCGCAACCGTGAAGACGAATGAGATTGTGTAGTTGTTTTGTCCCTTAGAAGCTGCTGTTATCCAATGACTGACTGCACTTTGCGACCATTCTTTTACACAATTCCTTTCACACTCAAAAGATGACCCTGTGTGTGTGTGTGTGTGTGTGTGTGTGTGTGTGTGTGTGTGTGTGTGTGTGTGTGTGTGTGTGTGTGTGTGTGTGTGTGTGTGTGTGTGTGTGTGTGTGTGTGTGTGTGTGTGTGTGTGAGACAAGAGAGACAGTGGGAACGAAAGATGCTGAGAGTGAACGAGAAAACATCAGACAAAATTAACGCTGACACACACGTTGCATGCAGGGGGAGCTGGCACCTCTAGCTCACTGTCATTAGAGGATTACAGCCAGCTCACAGACCACACACACAATGCCTTTGACAGCCAGCGTTCCACTCTGCCAAGCAGCACTGTCTGGGCCTCAGCAGTCCTCACAGGACAGCCACCTCTCCCTTTCCCGCTGCCTTCTTTAGCCTTCAGTTTATAAAGTGGACGTGTTCTTATTGAACACCTACAGGGGGCTTTTGGGGAAACAACACGTTACAGAAACCAACTGAACCGAGGTTCTCCCCGCTTCGGCTCTCTCTTCTTCCTTCTCATCCTTCTTTTCTGTGCCATTTCCAAGCCCCCAGGACCAGGAGGGATTTTTGAAGCAAAAAGGGTGGCCAACACTGGCCCTGCAAAGCTTGGGGCCAAAACATGAACAAGCAAAATGGGCTTTGCCAATGGGCTCGACTCACAGGCTTGCGTAGGGAGGTAGTTTTGTAGTTTGCGCATAAAGGACACTAATGTGCATCATGCTTATGGGCCCATGATGATGTCATCAAACCCATCTGCCCGAACCCGGAAGGATCGGTACTTCCGGGGAGTATAATAATGATAAACTTTATTTGTATAGCACCTTTCATGACATGAAATGCAGCTCAAAGTGCTTTACAGAGCAAGAATACAATTACAGTTACAACTAATTTAACAATTAAGCAAAAAAGAAAAGCATGAAACAACAATAATAATCGCAAAAGGCAGTGAATCAGGCAATACAGTGAGGACATGGATAACAACACAGAGATTTAAAAATCAACCAAAAAATCTGCTAGAAGCAAGAGTGAAGAAGTAGGTGAGCGCTGGGTGAGCAAGTTTCGTTGAAATGATTAGGTGGGGATTTTCAGTGCACTTAACAGATAATATGTAACCCTATGATTCCCTTAATAATAATAATAATAATAATAAAAAGAATATCTCAAATTTATATAGCACTTTTCTAAAGAAAACATTATTAGGAAAAACACCAAGAAAAGGCTAAGACTAAGGAATCATTGAAACAGCGGTGTGTGTGTGCAGTTAGCTGGGGAAAGCAATATTGAAGAGGTGGGTTTGGAGAGCGGATTGGAGGGTGGGGGCTTCTCTGATAGTAATGGGGAGTGCATTCCACAGTTGTGGGCAGGGTTAGGGTTAGGACAGCAAAAGTAATGTGGTCTTGGGGACCTCCAGGACGTTGGCGGTACCAGACCTGAGGGAGCGGGAGGGGTCGAGAATGATGCCAAGGTTGTGGACGTGGGTTGAGAGTGTGACAGTGGTGCCCTTGTCTTGTTCGTTCCCTAGTGCTCGCGTCTACTCCTTTGCCACCTCCTCCTCTTGTCTGGTCCTTCTCCTTCCTTTCTCTGTTCTTCCTCCTCCGTGCCTTTCTCCTCCCATCTCTTTATATCCTCCTTCCTTCTATACCCACTTCCCCTTCCTCCCTGCCCTCCTCCTCCTCCTCCCTCCATCTTCATCTGCTTCGTATCCACCTCCTTCACCTGTGTCATGCTCCTACACAGTGTTAATTTGAGTGTAAAAATGCGGCTCCATTTGGACACGTTACAGTGTTAATTTATCCATTTTGTAACTGAATAAAGTGCATTTGTACACTCTTCAGAGTTAACCCATTCAATTCAGGAAGAACTGCTATTTTTGGGGATAAAAAAAAGTGCAAATATCTGAATATATATATGCATTTTTAACTCAAATCTTTGCTTCTGGGGGTCCCTGGAACTAAATGTTTTGAATTGGGGGGGTCCTAGAGAAGCTTGAGAAGGGTTAGGGTTTAGAAGACATTTGTAGTATCAGAAGCGAAGATTTGAGTTAAAAATGTAGAAGATGAAGATTTGCAAAAGACATTTTTCAACAGAACAAAAAGATCTGCAAGCTCGTAGTGCGGCCCTTGGTGCCACGCTATGAGCTTGTAGATCTGCTATTTTCAAGTATAAAATAACTAGAGTTTCGGGGGGCTACGCCCCCCTCAACCCCAGCCGCGCACGGGGCGCAGCGTGGCCGTGTGTATATTGGGGGACCCAAATTGCCGGAGTAAAACTGTGGAAAAGTTTTTTTGAAAAAGGAAAAAATTTGAAGAAATAATATTTGTTATGTTTCAGGGGGTCCACAGGGGGTCCGCGGACCCCCTGATGGACCACTGACCCCCTGTGGAGTGTTGGGACGCGCGGGGACACCCCTGGAACATTTTTTTTTTTTTTCATGAAGGTGGTTGCTTGTTTCTGGCGCTGGCTGTGCAAACCTGGCAACCCAGCGCATGCTGGCGCACAAACGTGGCAACCCAGCGCATGCTGCCGCACGTTACACCAGAAATGGTGCCTGGAGAAAATGGTGACCAAAAAAAAAGTTTGGAAAAAACAGGAAAAAACCCCCGCAGCGGCTGCGTGCTGTTGTGGTGATGAGGTCGTGCGCACGGTAAACGGTACGAAGCTGGCTCCCCTTCCGTTTTGTCCGACATTTGGTGAGTAGAATTAATTATGTTGCGCGGTGGAGAAGGTGTAGTGAGCAGTGAGATGTCCCCTACGCGAGGCGTAAATTCAGCGCGGCCGCCGTGGCGAGTCAGTTGGCGAGATGTGGTCTGGCGGTGCGTTGTTTAGTCGATAACAGAGCTGTGGGGTGTGGACACCGAGGGTGCGGAAGTTGGTCGCCATTTATATAGTTAGATGGTTATAGCCAAAGAAATCTAAAACGACACAGCATGCGTTCCCGGGTTGAAGGGGGTTAAATGAACACGTGATCAGTGTGGCTGATAACGCCGGTGACTCACAGAGGTCACATTCCCCACATACTGGCTCTGCATGCTTAGCATACCTGTAGGTGCCATAGCTCTGCTCCTTCTGGGAGTGTCTCCTTCCATCAGCGCTGGTTTTCATTGTTTCCATGTCAACTGAAGGCTGACTGACAACATCTAATCTCGTTACTATTTGTTTTTGGACCAAATACCTCCTCGATATCGATATTGTGACAATATTATGGGGATGGCTTTTGGTGCTTTCACAAGATACTTACTTGACTAAAGGCCGATGCACACCGAATATACAGGCATGTAGAGAGAGAGAGATCCTGCACACTACCATGAAATTGCAAAACGTTACTTAATTAACCCATTATCAACCTGGGGTTGATTAAAAAAAATCTTCTAAATCCTAACAGTTTTCTGAAAAAACGTACGTCGGTAGAGTGAGTGGTGTGTTCAAAACCTTTTCATGTCAAGGACCCCCAAAATTATATGTATTTGGCCGCGGACCCCCATCTCAAAGTATTTTGTTCCAGGGACCCCGAGAAGCAAAGATTTGAGTTACAAATGTTCGCTTGAAAAAGATATACATTCAAAGATTTGCACAAATTTTCACGATTTCTAAAAAATAGCAGATCTACAAGCTCATAGCGCGGCACTCGCTATGAGCTTGTATATCTGCTATTTTTGAATAGCCAAAAGTGTAAAATAATGCTTTTTAGCTCAAATAAAGAAATGACAGATGCTTCTCCCTGTCTTAAAGGGTTAAAGAATGTGTTGTTCAGGACAAACACCTGATGAAGTACATGCACAAACATGGTCTGAGGCGTTAATACACACACACACACACACACACACACACACACACACACACACACACACACACACACACACACACACACACACACACACACACACACACACACACACACACACACACACACACACACACACACACACACACTCTGACAGTCTTGAGTGATAATTTTAATACAGTCATCTGCTGCTGCTCCTGTTGTGCCCTTGGAGATACCCTCATCCATCAGTTGTGGGACTTGGCTTTATCACAGTCTTCTCTTCACTGAGCTCCAGAACAGCCCTGCTGCTGTTTCCTCTCTGTCCTCAGTCTCAATAAGAAAGACAGGGTGCAGGGAAACCTTCCTGTTCTCATCACCTTTCCTCTGCTGTGTCTTAACCCATTAACACCTGAGGCCGATTCTACGAATGTCTTCTAAATCCCAACAGTATTCTGAAAAAATCACACCCAGTGTGAAGTGAGCGGTGTTATTTAAGGTCATCACAGTGATGGAAGCTCACTTAAAAAAAAAAGTATTTTTTTTGAAGTGCATGGTGATATTTATAGGTTATGAATTTCATCATGTGTCTCGCTAGCCAATCACAACAATACTGAGCAAAAGGTCTGAATACTTATCAGCCAATCACAGTACAGCGAAAGACACATTTTCACGACGGATGGGTCATGGGTCCCAACCCCACTTATAGGAGCGGCTACACCGCTCAAAAACGTATGTTTCTATATCAGTGGTGCTCAAACTTTTTCATGTCAAGGACCCCCAAAATTATATGTATTTGGCCGGCGACCCCCATCTCAAAATATTTTGTTCCAGGGACTCCCCAGAAGCAAAGATTTTAGTTAAAAATGTTCGCTTTAAAACAATACACATTCAAAGATTTGCACACATTTTCATACATTTTCAAAAATAGCAGATATACAAGCTCATAGCGCGGTACTTGGTGCCGCGCTACGAGCTTTGCCCAAAGTATGCGTTCCTGGGTTGAATGGGTTAATGCTGCAAAATGCCTTGCCCGACCTATCCCAGGGTTCCAGCGGGAGTCCCCAGCTAAATGATTGATAGTTATGAACCAAATGGAGCCTTAACTCCGATGCTGTACAAATGGACCTTTCCATTTGGTTCCGTGAGTCGGGGATTTCACAGTCTAGATTGGGGTCCCAGAGATTAAAAAATAAAATAAAATCTTCAAATTGGGGTCGTGGTCAAATGCATACAAACTAGGGATTCTCTTTGAAATTAAAAAAGGTTGAGAATCACTGATCTAAATAGCCCTCCTCCTCCTTCTCCTCCCTCCAGGCTGTCTCTCATCACAATTCATCAATTGCCCTCCCTCTCAGCACTCTCAAGATGCTTGGCTTCAGTTCACTTATTGAACAGACAGTCGGGGGCACTCATCCCCTCCATTATGAAGTTAGAATAGCTGTTAAATCTACCAAATAAAGATCAGATACCCTATATAATTCCCATTAAAGTGTTCAAATCTTTACCGTGTCACTGGGCCATCCCCTTGCAGCATTGCAGTTCAGGTCATAATAACAATGCGTTGCCAATAATGGCGTTTGAGAACATTATTACCTTAATGCTAGTAGTTAAATGGGAGCGTCCTCTCGTATTCATACTCATTAGGGTTTTACGATGCCAGTGCTCACTGATATCCTGCACGAAACACCCATACAAGCTTTAGAAGTCTTATTGGGGCCTCTACCCTTTTGAGTCGCTTCAAATAATTCACTTGCCTTTGGATCAGTAATATTAACCCATTAAGACCGGGAACGCATCTGTGTCATTTTAAGATTTCTTTGGCTATTCAAAAATAGCAGATATACAAGCTCATAGGGCGGCACTCGATGAGCTATTTTTTGAAAAATCATAAATTTGTGCAAATCTTTGAATATATATTTTTTTAAAGCGGGGAGGTCCCTGGAACAAAATATTTTGAGCTGGGGGTCCGCGGCCAAATACATATCATTTTGGGGGTCCTTGACATGAAAAAGTCTGAGAACCACTGATATTATAGCAACATAAGTTTTTTCAAAAAAGATTTAGAAGACATTTTTGTAGAATACATATTCAAAGATTTGCACAAATTTTCATGATTTTTCAAAAATAGCAGATATATATAAGCTCATAGCGTGGCACCGAGTGCCGCGCTATGAGCTTGTAGATCTGCTATTTTTGAATAGCCAAAGAAATCTAAAATGACAGAGATGCCTTCCCGGATTGAATGCGTTAAATTGAGAGAGTTGGATTGACAGGAATTTTCAGAATATTCAGAGTATTGTTGTGTGTGTGTGATGAAAATGAAATTGCGTTAGCTGATGTCACACTCCAATAGGGTTCTAATGAAACCTTCTCCTCCTCGCAGACACTTTGGCTGCTGTCAGCCTGGCTTTAGGCATAGAGCCCCTTGTTTTTCGGATTAACCACTTCCACTGGCCTCTCCAAGTCCCACTGTCGTTCTTCCAATCACATTTTTTAACCTTAGCCCCACTTCTACTTCTCTGCTATTTCTTTTGGGTTCTCTCACTGATCTACGCCCCTGTCACTCTCAACGTCTGCTTTGGTCCCATATCTGTCAATGACTTTCATCCATTTCCCTCTCTTTCCCTCTCTCTAGTCACTTTAACAGATGCACTGCATTATGGAAGTTTTCCAGACTTCAAACGGAGGGGTTGGATGTATGAATTGCAACATTCTGGCTCAGTGGGATCGGACATGCAACTGACTTTATGCTGGCAGGATCCTTGAGTTAAGTCCGGGTAATGTCCGATTTGGCTCAAACCGTTCTATGTGTGAATGGACACAGTGATTGTCCGGTGAATGTACATTTAGCAAGTGGACGTGTTGATGACGCTTATATTGTCGAGGAGAGAAGCCCCTCCCCTCCTCCCGAGGTGTTTGGAGAGAGAGACATATAGTCAGTGGTGTTTTGGTCGCTACACGGGATACCACAGCGTTCCACTGGTAAATTTTCACCCCCCTAGATTCACGAGTCAAGTACCCAAATGGCTACTTTGCATAACAGGTTTACCGGTGGCGGTGGGCATAAAATATCATTCCCTGGGGGAAAAATCACCATTACACCACTGCCCATAGTTACTTGAAAACATGTTTATTCATTCTGCTTTTTATTAGCATTTGTGTTGGAAATATTCACTGATCGTACTTCCACGATCTATGGCTCATAAGCGAAACAAAACACAAATGGGTCTCTAGTAATTACAGACAACGAGCTACATCTGTGCTTCCCTGTGCAGCATGCACTTGCCTGTACAGAGACCAATGTTATTTTTCCAGCTCGGAGGACAGCTTGTTCAAATGAAAAGTAGGTTGTAGCTCGTTGTCTACAGGCAAAAAAAAAAGTGAAGGAAGAAATATTAAATACACACATCAACAGAACATTAATTTATTTAGAGCCCTATTCAAAAAGTGCTGATCTACAAGCTTGTGGAGCTACGAGCTTGTAGCCAGCTAGTTGCAACTTTCAACCCCAGGTTGAAAGTTGCTAAAAATCGGGTCTTAAAAAAAGTCAAATAATGACAGACGTATCGGCCAGACAGATATATCGGTCAGGCTCTAGTTTTTACTGTGGCTGACATGACGGTCATTCACTCTGCCGTGCATGCAAGTTGCAACGGCGTCAGAATAGTGATGCGGCAGATTATATAGCTGGCTGATTGCTCCATTTTCACAGCAGGAGAAATCGCACCACTTAATTGGTTCAGGTTTAGTCGGGACACTGGAGATCACTGCCCTCGCTATCATTGTCATCCATCACACTGCTGCTAGTGAGAGGTTGATTGGAGCACAATTTCATGCATGTCCACGTACGCCCCGACAGTGACTGATGTGTGCGTTCTGTGGCAGTCTCTCTCACCCCCCAACTTTCCTCCATTCCATCCATATCACTGTCTTTTTCATTGAATTCAATTAATTCAAATATTTCTGCCTGCCTGTCCCCCCCCCTCCCTCTGCCAAGATGGTGTGGGTTATGCAAGGTGTTCCAGCCTGATGCTTGACACGAGTGAGCACTGGGACAGCAGCCTATGGATTTGTGTCAGCCCTGTGTCTTGATTCCAAATTATGTGTTATTTATGTGAAATATACATCAAGAGTTCATTCAGAGTTAGTCAAGTTCACTTGAAGCCAATTTTTTGACTGACCTGTGTCTGTCGAGGTGAGCATGTCAATTGCACAGGCCTTCACAATGCTGCCATATGCTTGGCACACACAGCTGTAACTGAACAGAGCCCAGGCATAGACTAGGTTTTGTACTGCACTGTTGGGCTAAGCCCTGGATTCCACCGGGTGTGGATCTATGACGTTGAGTCTGCAACGTGGTTTTGTTCCGTCATCTGTACACTTAAACCCCAACGAGAGCATTTCGGAAGCGGAGCATCTGTGGCGTGGAACAGCGGGCCTATACAGGGAATATCTTTCTACATTCAGTTTGCCTTTGATTATGATCATTAATCATATGGTTCGTTTGATGTCATTTCTATTTAGAGATAAAACAGTTACTGTAAAAAGTGACCATGTGAACAGTTATAAAGCTGCACATTTGAGTTGGGAGAACTATAGTCAAGAACTATAGATGGCCATGAAATCATTTTTAGATTATGACCAAGACCTAAATACAGTCATTTGCATTATCGGTGTGGCTCACACTGTGACCCAAAACTAATTTTGATTCCGATGTGTGTCTTGTCAGCTGCAGTTACATGAGCCAATCTCAATGAAATTATTCCAAATGATGATTAATTTAGATGAGCACTGAATAAAATAGATGGGAAGCTGAACAGTTTATTCACTCATCATGGATCCTTGACAACAGTTTCACTGAATAGTTCAGCTAAACATTTGCTTCATTTATTCGCCTGGCAGCTAGCTCGGGCCAATATGTTACATTAGTCAAATTATTGACTATTATTATAAACATATTTTATTGGTGACCATTTAAACCTTTGAACACAATTGAACAGTGACACCAGTTCTATCATGACTAATAATCTAGAGGAAATACTACAATAACAAGTTTACATTTGTATATACTTTGACCGTTGGCAGAAGAAGGTACACAGTAAAATTCAGAATAATTTACTCGTAAATGTAAAATGTTACACTTAGTTAAATTAACAGTAGTTGTAGGAGTAGTAGGAGTTGCTCATAAATTGAGTTTGGAGAAAAAAAACATGCCAAGTCCCATGATGATGAAGTTTGTGAAGGAGTTTTGGGCAGACGCGATGGGCGGCTCATACGAGTCCATGTGTTACACATGGACTCGTGCATTACACATGCATTGTGCACCACCAGATGCATCCGTATTGGAACAGGCGAAAGTGTTACATCACAATTCCCCACAGCTTTTTTATTTACTAGCTTGAGGGATAGGCTCTATGCACAGCAGCCGTATTGGAAATAAATTGGGCCTCTTCTTACTTCCTTCACAGGTGTTACCAATGATACTAATTAAGGCTCTGTTCCATTCTGGTCAAACAGAGTCCGTGCTGACATTGTGCATGTTGGCTCACTGGAAATACTTGAGGGGGTTCCAAATGGCCCCTTGCGGGTGTGTAACTCTGAGAGTGTACAAATGGAACCAAATTTGGTTCCATTTGTACACTCTCAGAGTTATGGGGGTCCTAGAAATTAAAAGGTTTGAGGAGCACTGTGCTACACAAAATGGAACAGAGCCTTCATTATTATCATTGGTAACACCTGTGAAGGAAGTAAGGAAGAGGCCCAATTTCCACCCAATATGGTTGCTCTGCATAGAGCCTATTTGGAGACTTTGACTTTGTTTGGCATTCACTGACAGATGTGTTGATTTCTTTTCCATTTCTCCTCCCATCTGAAGATATTTTAATTGATTGTTTCAAATATGACATCACACAAGTTGCCCCATGGTATCATTTTTTGGTGGACAGGATTCTTTTGTCCTAGTATCATACTGATACCCGAAACTGCATTATTTTCAGACTCCGTTTACACTCGGCTACCCGCATCCAAAGTTCCCACAAGTCAGTCCTACGAACACAATTGTGCAGTGGAATCTTGATTCATTACTGGCATATGGCCTTGTGGATGCAGCATTAAAGTAGACCTTGCAGCCTCGAGGAATTCACACAAGGCACTAACAGGATCAATCACTTAGCAGCTGGTTAACTGGCATGTTTGTTTACTTGTCACCTTCAGGTGAAATGTGCCGTTTTGAATCTAAAATAGGTAACCTACGTGATTTTGTGCGGCTCAAATGGGTGGGGGGTGGATGGGGGTGAGAGTCTACTCAAAGGAAAAGAGTGAATGCTTCTTTGATTGTGCGTGAATCGACTCTCAACAAAGGGCAACATGTCCCTGAAGAGGTAGAGCCAATCAATCAAGTGTGTCACGGTACAGCTTGAGCCCTGAAAGGCTGGACACAGAGACGGTCTGTGACCTGCATGAACATATTGTTAACTGGAAAGAGTGCTGCTGCTCGGAGCACAGGTTGCCATCAGGTCAGGTAGGTCATTGTGGGCCAGGGATGTTTGAAATTTCCCAATCGGGATGGAATATGAAAAATCAGACAGATCCGTCTTGATCATTTGCGTGATGTTTGGACAAAATCTCTGCTCTGGCATACAGAGTGTTTGCACAGTTTCACGTCGACTGGAGATTAGCTGCTCACGGACGGACGGACGGACGGACGGACGGACGGACGGACGGACAGGGTGCAAAACATAGTCTCGGCCATGCCTTCGGCCTGGCGGAGACAATGATGCACTGGTAGTAAAGCAGGTGGATGCAGGGATTTAGTGTTGCTGGTGACACTGATGACTGAAATTAGGTCAACATTTAGGTTAAATGGACAAGATCATTGAGGGATCTAATAGAGGGAACCTCTAAAATAAATTAAAGGTCATGCAAGGTGCATTCTCTGCCATTAAGAAATAAACTATGCAAACAAGGGCAGCCATGCTTTACTTGCACACTGCAAAACAATATGCACAGGAAGAAAGCAAGAAAGCCAATGATGTCATAATGACACAGTGTAGCCAGCAGCCTTCTACTCAGCGGGACAGGATAGACCCCCCTAGAGTTGGGACATACCCCCAGACCCCCACAGAGACAGGACATACCCCCAGACCCCCACAGAGACAGCACATACCCCCAGATCCCCCGAGACATGGCATACCACTGGACCACCGTAGAGACGGCTAAAAAACTATAACAAACAAACAAACAAACAAACAAAAAGTTTGCATTCCCTTGCATTTTTTAAATTTCCGTGAAATTTTGCATGCACATAACCACTAGGCCGAGGACAAAATGCCACCCTTTTCACATTGGCCTGTTATAGCGCCACCAGCAGGTCTAATTTAGCAAAGCACATTTTTGGAACAACATGCCTCAAATCATGAATGCAGTGTCCGATTGCCGTGAAAGGCCTAAGAAGAAATGGCACCCTTTTCACATTGGCCTGTTATAGTGCCACCAGGAGGCCACAATAACCTACCTGACCTGGCGGAGACCTGTGCTCCGAGGAGCACTTCTTCTAGTTTTGTTTTGTTTATTGGCTGATTGTGAAGTAGTTAGATTGAGATCAGCTCACCTCCGATGTTTACTACTGAGGGAGAATGAAGAATGAAGTACAGAGAAAAGAATGACAAAACAAATAACAAATCAACGTAGAATCTAGGATGGGGGTGGAAGTTGTCCGTAGGTGCAGACTCGCAATAAACAAACAACAAAATGTAACTGGTATAAATCCACAGACTGGCTGGTAAAATCTGATAGAGGGAGGAAGTGAATCACAAGTAATGCGTTGCCCTCCCTGAACATCTTGCAGTGCCTCGGAGCAGGGATTTGTAACCCTGCACAATAGGCCAGCAGCTAGAGAACTAACAGGGTCTTATTGAAATAACATTGTGCTCTGCTCAGACAACAAAGAATATCATCTTTGACATGTAGTATTTGTGTAAATGTATTGAAAAGAAAACTCATATGGGAGAACATCTAGCCACACATACTGTGTGCAAGCAACTGTATGCAAGTGGTGTGTGCAGGATTGTTGCTGCTTTTTGTCTTTTAAGAAGAGCTATTTCATGCTCAGGATGTGTGTAAAGTCAACATTTCCACTGACCTGCCCCTCTCAGCTGGAATCTGGAATGAGCGCTTTATCATTGGCAAGTGGGTTGTATCCAGGGGAGTGTGTGTTGGTTTCAGGAAGGGGGTTTCATAGAGGGGAAATGGGAGAACAATACATTTGGCCTGGGCTTTGCTTGGCCTGGTTCAGTATGGCTTTGAACAATGTACCTAAACTACGAAAATTATGAGCATAATTTGTTTTCATTAATGTTTGACTGTACGTGTAACTACAGTTTCATGGTCATTGTAGTGTGCTGCTTGCCTTTTTTTGTTTTTGTTTTGTGTAGTTTTTTAGTTTTCTTTGTATTGTATGCCTATAATTTAGTCCAACTTTATTTGAATACATTTGTCACACCTTTCAGTGAAAAAGGAAAAATGTGTACTCAATTCGGTGAAACATTTAATGACTGACAAATATACAATACTATGCAAAAACATCATATAAACTAGTAGAAATCGAAAATAAAAATATGTGCAGTAAACAAAGCTTGATAAGTTAATACAATACAAAGCCTCTTCCTAAGCTAATAATTGTTTACAGTGATTCGGTAATGGAAGCCCAGATGTTTGAACTAAAGGAAGGAACTCGACACAACACACAACCACTAACAGACCTTGAAGGAAGAAAAAAAGAGAGGGAGGGGAGGAAGTTGGCGAAGAGCATTGTGACGTCATGTTCTAAATATAGATGAGATACTGACAAAGATAGCTGGGCCACACGTAATGGGCCTAATGCTGTCGGTACGGTTAAAATGGAATCTGATTTCTGAATGGGGTTGAGAGTGACTTTTAGTTTTGTATCCCAACAAGTATGCTCTGCCGTGCTTCAAATAGGCTAATCTTCTAGAACATTTCTATAACCCATTAAGACCGGGAACGCATCTGTCATTTTAGATTTTAACCACTTTAACCATTATATGAGCTTGTAGAGCTGCAATTTTTTGAAAAATCATGAAAAGTTTTGCAAATCTTTGAATGTATATATTTTTTAAGCAAACATTTGTAACTTAAATATTTCCTTCTGGGGGTTCCACAGATGTCTTCTAATCCCAAAAAAATGATGTTGCTACAATCAGTGGTTCTCAAACTTTTTCATGTCAAGGGCCCCCCAAATATGCCCCCCAGAAGCTAAGATTTGAGTTAAAAATGTTTGCTTAATTTCTTTTTTATATATTCAAAGATTTGCACAAATATTCACGATTTTACAAAAATAGCAGATATACAAGCTCATAGCGCGGCACTCGGTGCCGCGCTATGAGCTTGTATATCTGCTATTTTTTAATAGCCAAAGAAATCTTAAAATTACACACATGTTCCCGGTCTTAATGGATTAAAGCCCATCACTGTAGAGACGTCTTGTAGAACTAAGCTGCTGGAATGCAACGTATGGTACAGTGTGTTTCTGATCCCCTTGGAAATGGAATCATTTCAGAAGGGGACTCAAGATAATTAGTCCCAATGAGGGGGACTACCTTTCCGGCCACTACACATTCATGTCAACCGGTGGCTGCTTCATGTGGCCTCAATCCTTGTTATGAAGTGACTGGCACTGAACCTTGGAGACTTAACTGGATAATGACTGTATTAGGACATTTTAGGACGCTAGCAGTTTTTTCATTGGAAAATCTCCCAGCGAAGCTTTGATCATAAGAAATGGCTTTCGGGCCAGCCCAATGTTTAGTCAGCATTTCGATTATGCAATATAAAGATAAAAGATAAAGACAGATAAAATGTTCTATCCCATTCTGAACACGTGATAGATGGAACAAACCAATGCTGATCAGGATTATGATTTCCCGAAGACATAAAAAAGAGTCCTCTATAGACTGAATCGCCTCCCAAAAGGAACCGATTTAAAAGCTATCGTTGTGTCACAATGCAATGTGTTGATTCCTTGTGGATCTGCTCTTTTTGTCAAGCAAGCAACACAGTTGCGCGATGGAGTATAAATTAAACTTGACGTTGGATGAAACGTAATCACTTGATTGGAATGTGCAAGGAAATATCTGTGAAATAAAGACTTGGAAGTTCCATCTTAATAATGATCTTGCATACAAAAAGAAGCCTCTGTTTTGCCATGACTCCGCGACACCGGTCAATCTCAAAGACACCAGACTTTGAGGTAGGTAGTGATATTGTATATTTTGAGAAATATTCAACACCATTGCTACAACTTCATCCTAGGGCAAACACTGTACTGCAGTACAAGAATAAAAAAAATCCTCAGTAAAAGGCAGCAGCAAACAGAAAAGTCACTGCCTTTTATTTAACACAATTGAGAGTTGTAGCTGGGAGTGTAGGTGTAAGGCTAGCTGCTGTGTAGTTGAAGGCTAGAACATCCAAAATGAAAGCCCAAATCACCTCAGGACTCATGTTTGTAGTTAGAGAACTGGGAGTAGGAACATTTTATCAATAGAATTTTAATACACTGTCACAGTAGATTTGGCTGTAGTGTGGTAATGAAGAGCGCCAGGGTGTAGCTTTTTAAAGTTTTATATCACAGTCTTCAAGGCTGACACTGTAACCGAATCTGTGAAATATTTATAAACCCTACAATCGGAGTGGTTTGAAGTATGGCTGCACCTGTGGTTTGAAATATGCCAGCACCTGTGGCATATTCTTTGGTGTATAAATGGATACTATTTAAAGTCACTTTTAATTGCTGAATCCATAACTGGAGGTAAAACGGAGTGAATTTTCTTGGCCGGCCACATTGACAAAGAGCCAGGGGCTACTTTCATTTGTCTGGTCCAAGACTGAGATGAACAACCTGAGGCTGGTCTTAAATTCTAAAAGTATGCCTTTTGATGGGCTGTCTTTTTTGCAGAAACTTTGGAATACTGCAACTATGAGACTAGACACATAAAAGTTGATTTACATGTCTAAAGTGAGAATTGCAAAAATTCTAATTCTTGGACGATACATGGCTTCTTTACCCAGTGGATTGTATGGGGATTTATTTTTCCCCTCCATTGCCTACACACACATTTGCATGTCCTCCTAGCCTTCCATCCTCCAAGGGTTTGTCCAGACTATATGGTTTGTCCACCAGCAGCATAATTGCCCTCTTTCATAACAGGAAAAGACCTGAGCAAACTGTGTAAAACAATGGTGTGAAACTGGTACACACTCTAAAATGTTCAATGTCAAAATCCTCATACAGGCATGATCGCCGAGCATACATACTGTACACAGATGCTGTATTCCTTTGTTCATGCATCAGTAGCCACTGGCTTCAACTATATGCATGGCTAATGGGTATACAATTCTAGTATTAGGGTAGTGTAGTGCATTTCAGTGGAAGATTTATCTCAGGGTTAAGGCTTTTCAACTCCACTTTACTATACTTATTATATGGCTCCACTGTGAAACAGTGATGGTGTGGTAATGAGTAGAGGAGGGTTGGGTTCTGGTCCAGCAGCTTTGTGGCATGATGATAAATGTTCTCATTCTGATAGAATGGTTTATTTCTATAATTATTTGTCACCATTAACAAGCGTCCTTTTGCAGTAATGATGCCCAAATGTTGAAACCACAGCATATTGCTTGGACTGCGGCTAAAATATTAGGCCTAGAGGTAGAAAAAGGACATTCAAAGTCATGCTGCACAGGAAAATCCTAAGTGTTCATTTGAGAATGTAAAATGAGGGTGTAAACATTTGGTTTAGAGATTACACTCTTGTTTGTGAACACATGTTTTGCTTTATTAGATAGAGTGAAGGGAGACAGGAAATCAAGTTCAGAGAGAAGAGCGACATGCGAAACATGATGGGAGTCAGATTCGAACTTGAACCCTCTCGAGTCGCAACTCAAACAAGATGTGGTCCGTGCACTAACTGGCTGAGCCACCAGGCACCCCTTTGTTGAGTACTGTTAAGAGTGTGTGTGTGTGTGTGTGTGTGTGTGTGTGTGTGTGTGTGTGTGTGTGTGTGTGTGTGTGTGTGTGTGTGTGTGTGTGTGTGTGTGTGCGTGTGCGTGCGTGCGTGCGCACACAATGTTTTGTGTCGGAAATCTCCCTCATGGCCAGAAGCAAGTCACCATGATTTATTTTAGAATTATCATGGACTCCAGTCCACTCAAGTCACCTCAGCCGTGGACTGTTCACTCTGTTAGCATCTGGCAAACAGTACCAGCATCAGGTCCCAATGCAGCAGGCTCAGGGACAGTGCTGTCCCCAAGCCATAAGCCTTCAACTCCAAACACTAAACAAAGTTTATGTGGACTCGCATAAACTGTTGCACATATCTAGCACACCATGTGCCCATCCACAGTATTCAGTATTATATTGCACTGTACAGCCACTTATGTGAGTGAGATATATATAAATAAATGCATGTCTGTTTGACAAAGCAATGTATGGTATTTGCACTGCTTTTCTTTTTCTTTTTGACCACACTGCTGAGGAGGCATTACATACAATATAGCTGTAACAACATCGCAGATAGTGAAATTCTTGTAAGTGCATGATGTGGCAAATACAAACATTGTCTGTTGATACAGTAGGTATGTCTTTGTGGAATGGAGACTGGCAATGATGTTGGTGCTACATAGTGCTGTCATATCTTCACAGTTACTCCTTGGTTCCATGGCAGAACAATCTGAGAAACCCTGCTGTGACAATAACACAAAACTAATAGAGAATGTCAACACGAAACTAATAGAAAATGTCAGCCTTTCAGCTTGTCTGATTGGACTGCAGAGATACAGATAATACCCTCCAGCTATGGTTGTACAAGAGACTCCCTCCCTTAGATACACAGCAAAATCCTCAGTGTTAATTCATGAATTTGTAACTGTGTATAAATGTAACAACATGGACCCTTCTGTGTCCATTTGATTATATTTTGTACATTCTCAGAGTTAAAGTAATGGAGAGGATTTTACCTTATAGAGATATTACCTTATAGAGATATCGCTCTGTGTCTGTTGTCCAGTCTCAAAATAGACAATCTACAAGCTCACAACGCGTCTTGATACGTTTCGAACTATCCCAAACTAGTGACGCCAGGGTGAATGTGGTTGATAGATAACTATTTCAGAGCCAACAATACTGTTGAAACTAGTGACTGACTGGTGGGTATATGGGTAAGCCTACCCGTCTCTTTATTATAATTAGCACGTCATAACATTGGACATTTATCTTGTCAAATACTAATTGATTCTAGGAGTTTGAGAACCCACTAGATGGATGGGGAAATAAAAGCCTCGAGGGAAGCTGTCTTTCTCTTCACAATCCACTATTTATAAAGTATATGCTTGTAAAATTGGACCTTGTTCAAAATATATTTCTCCACTGTCTTATTTCTCAATAAGATTGTTGACTGACATGGATGGACGTTTTTCAGGTCCAGTAGCGAAGCGAAGCGATGCACGAAAAAAAAAAGCTGTCACTCGATAATTATCTGTATTGGACAGATCAGTGGGCCTAATACATCATATCTTTTTTTTTTAAATGTGCACCCAGCATCAGTTACTTACTTACTTAGGTGTACGGCAAACCCTACTGGTGCAAACCGGTATCGATATCGTCATATGAAAATGATCGGTTATTGGCCAAAATGTCAATATTGATATCGGTTGATGTCACCATAAAAATAATCGATTATTGCAAATAAGTAAGCCTAATTTTCAATATTGTGCATCCCTAGTTCTGGTAATTATTTAGTCGAGTCTTGTAAGGTCTCATCCATCTTTCTGGTTAGTATTATTGCAAAGGCTTTTAATGTTATTGCTTGTTTGTCTGAATGAGGCCAATGATCATTGAATGACCCTGCAATTTGCACTCACATTGATATGCAAGCTAATCATAGTTTTCACATTCAGCCGTTTTAACATCTGGGGATAGGTGGAACAGTCATGCTTTATTTACCATGGATTATGTGGCTGTCAACGTGATTATGTGATTATTTATTTTTTATGTATCTAGTGCACCTGTTGCACATTTATTTGGTCCTTTCAGTCTCCCTGTAATTGTATACACAAACGGTGTAGAGCCTGATTTATACTTCATACTTGCATCAGTGTAACACACCGAAAATGTTCGATCTACAAGCTCCCAACACGTTGCGAGATTGTAGATCGACTATTTTCGGTGTGCAACATCATTCTCAAACAAGTATAAATCGGGCATAAGTGAAAGCGGGGGAAATGCAATCCTGATGGAGAAGAAACAATGTTATTCCCACAGTGTTGTACAGATGCTAGTAGTGGGTATAGTCACTCGTAAATTGTGGTCACTTGTCTATGGACTGTAGTTGAAAGTGACAATTTTAACACACTGATGACAAAGGTCACTTTAGTTTGTACACTTACTTGATGATAATATGTCAAAGTTAGTTGTTGTCTGGTCAATTGCTGTTGCTTTGTGACAGTGATTTTGAAAAGTGTTATTGCAATAGCAATAATGACTGTAGCAGTAATGTTAGTGTAATGTATACTAATTGTAAACTAGGTATGTGTTAATATGGAAAGCTGTCTGCACATGCTGCAATCATAATCTGACTGTAGGGCTGCCCAGAGAATGATGAAGCCAGATGTTTGCTCTATCTTTCTTACTCCTTTTGTGATCCCTGCCCCATACATTTTTAATGAAAGACAGCAAAATATGAAGCCAAAATTGACTAGTTTGTTTTTGGAGCAGAATGCAACCCCCCCAACCCCCTGACTTTTTCTGTCACGCACGCACGCACGCACGCACGCACGCATGCACGCACGCACGCACGCACGCACGCACGCACGCACGCACGCACGCACGCACGCACGCACGCACGCACGCACGCACGCACGCACACACACACACACACACACACACACACACACACACACACACACACACACACACACACACACACACACGTTGCTGACAGAGAAGATTGGCATATCCTGGGGGACTGAGCAGTACATTTATCCATTTATAAACTGGAACAAGTGAACAAATGTAACCAAATGAACCCGTGTTACATTAAGCCTGAGGATCTTCCTATGTATGCTGGTCTATAGCCTGGGTGTGTCTGAGGAGCCCTCTGCCTGGTTAGATGAGAACACCGACCTATGCTTCTATGGCTGCTCATAGAAGAACACCCTCTCAGAAAGTGTAGGAGAAACACCAGGAGGAAGATAAAGGCCAATAGAGTACAGAAGTCCTGACGTCACTCGTCCATCCCCTGGTTCGTAAAGTAATTTCTCTATGGAGAATAACATTGTGTCATCTTAGAATCGTCTCGTATAAGAATTGGGGTCCCAAAATAAACAAACTGTCTTGGCGATATTGTCAGGGATGAGGTTCTGTATCGTTTATGATAGTCAGTCACTCATATTTGATACAGTCTGTTTCTGGCGAAAATGTAACGAATTCGTCGGAAGTAACATTAGCATTTTCTCACCGTCAGTTGATGGTTCATATCCATAAGAGTCAAACCGCCGGGATCATTTGTTTATTTTTGGAACACAGTTCTTATTTGACGTGATATTAAACACGTCTATGGGAATTCTGAACGGGGGGGGGGGGGCGGGGGGACGCGACCCAGGTAGGATGTGTAAATTACGTTAGACTTCGGTGCTCTATACAATTTATAATTGTCTTACGACAGTGTCGTGTGCTGAAAAAACTTTATCAACAGTTTGCAAAGACTTAAGCACAGGAAAGTTAAATTCAGTTAAATTCAAGGTCTGTGAAGAGGATTTCAAACCCAAGAAAGCACCATGGTTTGTTTCCATTGGGTTCCTTTGTAATCAATTCATTGAAAATCGGAAGACAACATTACAGAGGGAGGTAGACGTTTATCAATCCCGCAGGGGAAATTCTGCTCATTTTCACCCAGCTGATGGCTGCTTTAGATGGTCATGATGAGCGTTCGGGGGGGGGGGGGGGGGTGTCAGGGGTTAAGAGTCATGCTCAGGGACACTTCAACATGTATACTGGGTGGAGCAGGAGGGGGGGGAAACAGTGAGATTCTGATTACCAGACAGTCTCTCTCAGGGTTGCCAGATCTGCTTATTATAATTTCCCCGCAAGATTTTATTTGAAAATAGCCGATCTACAAGCTGACAACACTGGTCTCTACCTACTACAATAAGCTGGGCTATACATACACAGCACAAATTGTTAGCATTGCCATCATGTGACTGTTTCTTTGTACCTCTAACCATTTGGCTACATATAATTTATTTAAAAAGTATCTACAGTATCATAAAGAATAAGAACATCTATATTGATATTATGATGTTAATTAAACATCAACTGACGCACAAACTTGGACACATCAGTGTTGTTAGCTGGAGTCACAGGGTGTTTCGAGGCTGACCAGACCCCGGCCTGTGTCCAAGTGGCATGCTACTGCCCCCGCTGTCTCTTGGGGGTTATAGACGGTGCTAATTAGGGGTTAGGGTTAGCCTGGCACTAGTCAGACCGACAACGTGGATATTCTCTGATTTAAAATATGTATGGTTGGGGTGTAATATTAAACAATGTTTGTCGGTGTGAGTGTGTGCATCAATAGCACAAGGAACAACACTCATACCTGCTCACATTTCATTTGATGGCAAACTATTGCATACAAAATAATCAGGATAACATTTTAGAGGAGGCAATCTGTAAACACTTTTGTTGTTGTTCAATATAGGCACAAAAAAAGGGGAAATCATTTAATGATTCTATTGATGCACACACTCACACAGACAAACATTGTTTGATATTACATTTGATATTACATTTGATATTATTTGATATTATAATGAACAACAACAAAATTGTTTACAGATTGCCTCCTCTAAAATGTTATGCTGATTATCAGACTGAAGCTTAGTTTAGGTCTAGGTCTGGAGCCAGGCTACTACAATGTGACTGTTTTGCAATCGCAATTGTTTAAAAAAATCTTAAATAGCAAAATAATACACTATAAGCATGTTTACTTTAGTGCCAGCAATTGCTCTCTAAGAGGAATTGACAATTTTTCAAATGAAACCCATTAGGCGAGTTTCCATAGTTTTGCTGTGGGGAGCGGAGGCGTCATTGTTTGTTCCTCTTTCCTGTCTACCCAGGGAAGTCAGGTTAACGTGAATGATTAACAACACCTGGAGGCAGGAAGGGAACTTTGTTTTCCTGCCTCTAAGCTCAGCATGTCTGATTGGCGAGACACTCTATAACCTGGCGTCCCACTTTGAAATGTGTCACAAACACCTTAACGAGCATGCTGCACGGTAAAACTGTCGGTGTTCATTTGATGCCAAAAGTATACAAATAGAACCAAAAGCATTTTTACACTCTGAGACTTTTTTTTTGTGTAGTGACATTTCAATCCCTGCCTGGGAGAATTTTACAGTGAATGGATTTTTTCTTTTCAGACTGGATAATTATTTTTTATTCCTGTTGTTATTTTCTTTTAAACATTTGACACCTCTTTGCTTTTTTGTGTAGTTTCCAGTCCAATAATAATCTTATCCACCTCTTCTTCATGGCCCGCACAGACTGTTCTCAAAACCAATCAGCCTGATTTTAACTCAAGGCGGGGGCCTAAATGAAATCCAATCGTAGAAGTGAAATGCAAAGTCCCCCTGTGTGTACGTTGGCTCTTTCCCTCAGGGGGAGGGCGGGCGGGAGTGTTACTTGGAACCGATGAGACCAACAGCCTCCCGAACACATTATTAGGAAAGATTTCTTTAGCCAACACAATGTTGTTGATGGAACGAACTATGGGCGCTGACTCACAGCCCTTCAGGCTATATACTGTAGATGTAATGTCTGGCAGAAGACCACGTGTATTATTTGACAGACAGACAGATATGAGAGAAGTGTTCACAGTTAAGTGGTTTGCAAGTGGTTGTAAGCCAGGATATTATAATTATTCAGCAAAGTGTATCTATCGTCCTCTCTCCTCCAGCTCTGAAATAACAATGGCTCTTTCTACAGTATCTCATTAAATTTCTCATTCTGTCACTTTCTTAATTCTTACGTTGTTTCTCTCCCTTCTCTTTCATGTGTAGTGGGATATAGAGTGATAAGTGAGAAAACTTGGCTCCATTTTATCAGTAGCACACAATTTGCATACTCCCTCTGTTTTTGAGCTTTGGTATGGTTTCTGATGATGCTAATGGAAGTAGACATCATCACTGATGTTGAAATAAACAAATGGTGTAAATGGTGATTATATTTTGTTCTTTCTTTCTAATTAAATCCCCCCCATCTCTTTTATTTATAGCCTATCGTGCTGTGGGTAATGGATTGAATGAATTTGTGAATCTGTTTGGTTGGCAAATTATATTGATAATAATAAAAATGCAACTATTTGAGTAAGTGACCTCAAGCTAAGGCCAATTGCAGAGTAACTGGTATTCTGTGAAGGTGAGTGTAGCTTTGTTGCCCGCCTAAAGTGAATGGCAATAAGCTCCATGCACAGCAGCCATAGTATCACTTCCTTCACAGGTGTTACCAATGATACTAATGAAGGCTCTGTTCCATTTAGTGTAGCACAGTGGTTCTCACACTTTTTAATTTCCACGACCACCATAACTCTGAGAGTGTACAAATGGAACGGGTCCATTTGGTTCCATTTGTACACTCAGAGTTACACACCCGTAAGAGGCCATTTGGAACCCCCTCAAGGAACCATGAGGGTCCCTGAACCCCAATTTTAGACCCACTGGTGTTGCAGAGTGTTTCCAGTGAGCCAACATGCACACTATCAGCACCCTGACTCTGTTTGACCGGAATGGAACAGAGCCTTCATCAGTATCATTAGCAGCACCTGTGAATTTCTTCACAATATGGCTGCAGTGCATAGAGCTTACATACGTTAACTGGCAAAACAGCTCGTCAAGGTTAGAAAGTTCCCAGTTTAAATGCCAAAGTCATTGGGAAAACGTGTTTGAGAAAGCACTGTAAGAGAACACCGTCCATAAATTACAAGACAGTGCATTGTTTATTGTCAGCGTTATCTGTTTGAACTCCAGGCGGACTCTGTTTAAACGTAATACAAATGGCTGGTACAACTAGAAAAACAAGCTGTGTGTACATGAGGGCGTTGAGACGAGTGTGTCTGTGGGTGTTCCTGTGGTTATATGAGTGTGTAAGCTTTTTATGTACATGCGGTACACAAGAATATAAATGTGTGCTAATAACTTACTGTTGGGCAAGGAGCCAGCTGTACATTATATATTGTACGCTAAAAACATAACTCTTCTTCGAGTCCTTTATCCTGACATGGCCCTTTAGTTGACTTAAGATTTTACAGCATCCGTTCTCTTTGATCGATTATGGTTTGCAGTATTGAGTAGTAGAGTAATAAAATAAACCACTAAAGTGTGTTGTCATTTTGTTGCTGAAATAAGAGATTTCTGGCTCCAGTCTCAATGAGTATATGTATACAAACTATATTTATTGCTAAAACTTGACTATTTCACTTCTGATGATTCAGCAATTTCTTTCAGCAAACATTCAGCAAAAATAGCAGCTCTACAGGACCCGGTCAACAAAATATATAGGGTTCAAGTAGTACTAGTCCAGTAGCTAAGTTTTGCAGGCGTTTTCTACTATATAAATCATTTATCTTTATCATAGCACTTAATATGTTGCGATTTACACTCATTTTGTACTTGACCACTTTACTACTTGATGATAATAAGTGGACTGCACTTAGAGTATATAATTGACTGAGTGAAAACCATGTCAAATGACTAAGTTGTAAATCACTCTCGCTGTGATTATCAATTCTCTCTTCACCACTCAAACTGCTTCAACCTTCCAGCTGAAATGGTAGAAATGAACAGTCCAAAATCCCCAAGTGGATGCCAATTGAAAGCTTCTCAACGCCTATTTATGACTTAATAATTTAAACCCGGTCCCACTGCAGGGACTGGCCCATTTGTCTGGAACTATACATATAATGACAACATTTTTCATTGGCTAATTTAGGGCCAGATCCTTGACTGGGCCAGAGTCCATCCATTACAAAGAGTCCAGACAGTAGTGTATCGGAAGTAATGTGCTGTTAATAATGGAACAGTTATAATAATTTTTACTGCCCGGAGTATTAACAGAGTCCATATATCATCTAGGACTATAGAAAGGCCTTCTTTGGCTAGTAGCCTTGGGCAGATGGGACGTCACACTGCATACAGCAGATAGCTAATGATCAAGATAAGAACGAAAAACGTAAAGGGTAAAGTGTGGAGAGAGTATGTGGAGTTTTCTCCTGTGTGTCAATTAGAGGTCAAACTGTCTTAAGGGTGTCTCAGACTTTTCCTGTGTTTCTCAGGGCAACTGGAAATGTGTGTGAGCCTTTTTGTGCAGGGAGGGAAGAGATATGAAGTGTGTGTGTGTGTGTGTGTGTGTGTGTGTGTGTGTGTGTGTGCGCGCGCGCGCGTGCGTTTTAAATATTGACATATCACTTACCAACACCAGTGAAGTCCAGAGTGTTCATTTAACTCATACACTGTAAAATAAGGTCCATTTCACACTCTCAGTATTAAATTATCACTTTGGTTTTCACTCTGCAGCTGTTTGGAACAAATTAATTAATTTAGTTCTGGTGACATTAAAACTTGTCACTGAGACCTAGACTAATGGAATTCTTTCAGGCAGGGTGGCAGCTCCTCTCTCCCTTCACAGCACTTTGTAACTTTTGTTTTTAAAGGTGCTTTGTAAATAAAGTTTCCCTTACATACTTACTTGCCCTCCCCCTGTCCCTTCCTTGTGGTTTATTCAGTCATAAACCAACACTGAACAAGTGAGCGTTGGCTATTCAGCAACAAGCCCCTGACAAGCATCACTGCTAACAAAACACAAACTTGAATGCAGGTGTTTTTTTCTCAAGTGTGTGCGTGTGACTACATGATCACATCACACACACAGGGTATTGCACACAGACACACGTGACAGAGTGATACTGGCACAGAGCCTTATCCTGCAATGTCGCTGCAGCTCTGGCCTCATACAGTATCTCTGTGGTGACACACGCAGGGGAGAGAGCTGGTTGGGATGGGAAAGTGACTTCACGGACAAGAAGCTCTGGGAATTTTGATAATGATATCTGTTCATATAGAAGCTCAGTGGCATACTGACAGTATTCTCTACGCTTCCCACTCACCACCAGTACTAACTACACACAATGCTAACACATGCTGGGTAGAAACGTAATACCTGCAGACTCGAAGACCGATTTGCATGGAGTGGCAGGACTGATTGGTTTTAAGAAATCACAACCAGTGTGAAGAGAGTGGTGCCTTTGATGAGTTAATTAGTGTAACTGGTTGCATCGTTGTGTTGCAATCAGCTGCAGCTGTTGAGGCCGTGCTCATAGGGACTCATAGCTGTTTAGGCTGTGCTCATACGAACGGACAGACGCACACACACACAAAGTCAGTCCTTGGAGTGGCTAGCACCACTCAAAAACAACACACTCACACACTTTGCCCATTACTACCACAGTACTTGTCATGAATAAAGCCTGTTTTGTAGCACAGGCGGCGACATTGAAGCTTCCTGCTCGCTCCGTCTCGCCCCCGCCGGAAAACGACTCCTTTTTCAATCTGACTGATTTTCCACATGCACACATACAGTATATATACAGACACACACACACACACACACACACACACACACACACACACACACACACACACACACACACACACACAGTACATAATACACTTTTTTAATTTATGTGAGGCTAAACATAGTCAAAGAGAAGTAATATCAAGACTAAGAGAGCGTTAACTTCCCTCATAAGCACATAACCACAGAGTCATATGTTGATCTATAGACCAACATTCAGACGTGCTTCCTCTTCCATTCTTGCAGTCTGTGTTGGCTCTCTGTCTGTGCATTATATGTGGAAACTTTCCTGACATCTAATCCTGCTCCAGAAGGCTTTTTCCCCCTTGGTGGTAGATTGTTTCTCACCAGAGTTGGTATGTTTATCCTGTCTTGGTGGCAGACGTGGCCCTTAAGGGCCAAAGCTCTCCAAACTTCACTCAGAGATACTAGACAGAGGACATGTGTTAACATTGTTGTTCAACCACAAGCACGTCTCTGTTCCGCTCTGCTGGGTGGCGGTTGACACAAGTTTTTGCCAATAACATGGCTTCTTGCAGACGTCGGAGCGTGGAGCAGGACGAGGGGACAAATAAAAAAAGTATTGCCAGACGTAATCCTTTTGGGACACACACCTAAACACATGTTTTTAATAGGGCTTAAGTGGTTAAATAAAATAAAGAAAAGTTCAATTTGTTTATTTTTTTCATCTATCAAAATGTTATTTGTGTTTATTTTTATTTGTTTGCTTCTAAGTTAAATGCTCTCAAATAGAAACTAATAAAAAAATCAATTCAAATTCTTTAGAAGATTTTGCACTGCGAGGTGTTGTAAGCTTGTAGATCGGCTATTTTCACTATGGTTGCCTCTTTCTTACGTGACAATTTGGTACTAAAAAGGTCTTAAAGGCAATTACATTGTCACTTTAGAAATGTACAGATACCCTGTATACACTCATACTGTATGTTAGTTTGTTTACTGTCGAGCGAGAAAATAATCTTAAGCTAATCATCTGGGGACCCCCCCAAAATAATTTGGTGGGTCCCGACCCCCAGTTTGGGAACCACTGATCTAGGATATAGGAGACAAATAAAAAAGACAAAATCCTTGTCTCTCTCTCACACACACACACACACACACACACACACACACACACACACACACACACACACACACACACACACACACACACACACACACACACACACACACACACCACTTTCTAGTGAGCACAGTCCAAACTTGTTATATTTTTCCCAATATCTTCTAAATTCTCCTTCCATGCATGGAATCCCCTCTAAGTGTCAGTGTGCCAGGCCCATTCTTGAAATTATGCAAATGAGGATCAGATCAGAGATTGGCAGTGGTTCAGGTGTCCTGCATGACGATGAAGGCAACAACAATGAAAGTGCAGTTGGTTGGCGGGCGTTACTATGGTTACTTTGAATAGGTGTAGGCTGGATAACGGTTGGAGCTGATGGAGGAGAGGTGTAATGACCACGTGAGAGACACGGAGAGAGGGATGAACACAAAGCTGTACACGCACACACACACACACACACACACTCTCCTTCAGAGTCCTTAGTAAGAGATTGAAATGCCTGTTTAATAACCTAGAGTGTGGGGCGCCGCTGGCCTAGCGGTTAAGGCCGCATACCACATATATAGGCTCTAATGTAGCCTAACAGTGAGACGTGGATTCGAGTCCCGAGCCCGGTGACCTTTGCTGCGTGGCACTCCCCGTCACTCTCTCCCAGTTTCCTGCCTATCTCTACTTCTTTAATATATAAATAACCATGTGTTTACCATGCTGCGCTAAAGAATATATTAACCCATTCAATCCGGGAACGAATCTGTGTCATTTTAAGATGTCTTTGGCTATTCAAAAATAGCAGATATACAAGCTCATAGCGCGGCACTGAGTGCCGCGCCATGAGCTTGTAAATCTTCTATTTTAGAAAAATCTTGAAGTTCTGAAAATCTCTGAATATATATATATATATATATATATATATATATATATATATATATATATATATATATATATATATATATATATATATATATATATATATATTTTTTTTTTTTTTTAAAGCAAATATTTGTAACTCAAATCTTTGCTTCATGTGGGGCCCCTGGAACAAAACATTTTGAGATGGGGGTCCGCGGCCAAATGCATATCTAAAAACGTTTTCTAAATCCTCTATGCATCCATGTCCAGTATGTTGCTATATCAGTCCATGTCAAGGACCAAAATGATATGTAGTTGGCCGTGGACCCCCATCTCAAAACATGTTGTTCCAGGGACCCCCAGAAGCGCAGATCGGAGTTAAAAATGCTCGGTGCCGTGCTATGAGCTTGTATATCTGCTATTTTTGAATTGTCAAAGACATCTTAAAATGACACGGATACATTCCCGGTCTTAATGGATTAACCTTACCTTATCCTGAAGTAGTCAGCAGGGATAAACTTGCATCGCCATGCAAATGTATTCAGCTGTGAACCCATGTTCTTGCCCTCGCACGCACACCCATTAAAACACATTAGCACTCCAGTCATGTAGAGACCCATCAGAAGCAGGCCTGTAATCCATTTCCAGTCCCACTGCAGATTAAGAATCCATTGTAGATGTTAATTAAAAGGTTAATTGGTATCAGTTATGCATGCTTGTAGAGCTGTGTTGTGTGTTCACTTCAAAAAGACCTGGCTGTGGGCAGAATACCCTAATCTTTCAAGATGGCTGCATGACTAATTGACCAGATCTAGTTGGATGTGGAAGTTAGACATGTGTTTTTTAGGGATGGGGCAAAAAGTTGAGTTCATTAGGCTTTGATGCAAATTCTAAAACATGATGGGTGCAGCAGATGTGGTGGTTAAAGGAAAGCTCAGTTTGTCTCTCCTCTTAACTGCTGAACAGCAACAAAAAAAAAGAAATTAAGAAAAGAAATGGATCGACACATCGATAAATGCCCTCGGCACGTCGACTCGCAAAATATGAGTCATTTCCCATCCCTAGACTAGTATTTTTATTCCATCAGACGATGCTCATTTTTATTCTGTTGTGAATGCTTTTACAAATGCATGTCAAAGGACACCTTTTACTTTTTTAATGCATTATAAATAAGAGGATAATTTATACAAATGAACTGTGTCACATTTCTTAAGAGGAAGCAATCAGGCTGTATAATTATACTGAATCAGGATAATGCTGCCATGAATCACTCATTTAATATAAAAGAAACTACACACAATACACAGATGTCACGAAAGTATCAGAATCCGTTTATTGGTCAGGTATGTTCTCACACAAGGAAGTTGACTTGTCTTTCTGGGGGTCCCTGGCACAACATATTTTCAGGTGGGGGTCCGCGGCCACAACATACATATCAATTTGGGGGTGCACAAAAAAGTTTGAGAACCACTGATTTCAGATCAGATAATATAGCAGTAATATTGCAGGACTTATTATGTGGCAGGTATTTTACACTGTAAAATGTGAAAACTTTCTTGGGGAGTTTCTCCATCACAAGCAGAGCTGCCTGTCTATCTGTGGAAAAGAGAGAGACATCTCCGCTGTCAGTGTCAGCTTTGATTGTGATCTCCTTTGCGAGTTTGAGGCTTTGATAAGCACTCCCAATGACAAGGATTTCTCAGAGCAAAGTTTGTACCATAACATAGTGTCAGTCGGCCTCTTTCTGTCGGGGTGCACTGCATGCACTGCATGCGTGTGTGTGTGTGTGTGTGTGTGTGTGAGACGTGTGTTTGCGTAACAGTGTGAGTGAGAACGAGTCCTCGTCCAAGTCTGTCTCCATGCATCATGGATACTGACACACAAGTAGTGACAGGGACTTCTGCCAAGAGGAGAGGTGTATGGTGAGGACACAATGTTAAAAGAAAGGAGTCACAAAGGCATAATTTCTTGTATTTTTCTGCCAGAAATGAGACGCACCCTCCAGTTCCTTCCAGCTCTTGTTTGTGGCTCGAGGACCTGCATACATATCTGCAACAACAGATGGCTGTTTGAAGCTGCTGTTGACACACACACACACACACACACACACACACACACACACACACACACACACACACACACACACACACACACACACACACACACACACACACACACACACACACACACACACACACACACACACACAGAGTGAAACAACTTTAGAGCAAAGTGGTGATGTTGAGTCAGGCTAGGCGACTCAACACTCTGAGTGAGTGGCCTTTGCTCCTCCGAGGAGCCTGGCTATTTTCAACCTTCCCAACCCCCCAAGAACCGCCACAAATATTATGATGAAAGGCCCAGTCTCTCTCTCTCTCTCTCCCTCCCCTGCCCTTTTCTCCATGCCTGGTCCTGCCATGGTAATTTACACACCTCCAGCACTACACTTTTGACTGCCTTAAATGTTTTAAACACATGAACCCTATAGGGTACCTATTCTGAGTATGTCATAGAGTACAGAAGTCCTGACGTCACTCGTCCATCCCCTGGGTCGTAACTCGTAATGTAATTTCTCTATGGAGAATAACATTGGGTCATCTTCGAATTTTGGTCCAAAAATAAACCAACTGTCTCGGCGATATTGTCAGCGAGGTGGCTCTGTATCGTATATGATAGTCAGTCACTCATATTTGAAACAGTCCGTTTCTGGCGAAAAGTTTACTAATTCGGCGGAAGTAACATTCACCGTCAGTTGATGCTTCATATCCATAAGAGTCAAACCGCCGGGATCATTTGTTTATTTTTGGAACACAGTTTTTGACGCGATATTAAACACGTCTATGGGAATTCAGAACGGGGGGAACAAAACGCGACCCAGGTAGGATGTGTAAATTATGTCAGACTTCGGTACTATATAATGGGTGAATGTTAAATAGTAGCAGATCTACAAGCTCGCAACACGTTGCAACTGAGCTTGTAGATCGGCTATTTTCGGTGAATAGATTTGGTGTTGGAGGGAAAGTACAGAGGGGCCTAGTATAGGGACCCTGGTCAACAAAGTATAGGGTGTACAGTAAGTGGTCATTGGTCTCCGCAGGGATAGAGTGATGGAGCTGTAATGAAGGAGACTAGTGGGTATGTGAGCATCATCGGATGTGAGGGAATTAATTTGTGATGAAAAGTGAGCTGGGGGAAGAAAAGGGATTTAAGCCCCAAACGTAATAGAATAGCAGAAACTTGGATTAATCCACTCCGCTGTGAGAGTTTGAATAGTAATGGAGCTGCGTTGGAGGAATTTTTAATTTGTTCTTTAGCGCTGTGTGACTCTTGTTCTTTTACCAGGGGACACTTTGGATACATGGAAGTAGGGGAAACATTTACAATACCTTTCTCTAATTGAAATTCCACCGACTATGAATGTTTTATATTCTTTTCTGAGGTAATGAGAAAAGTGTTTTGCGGAAGATTGCATGAAAGCATCAGTTAATTAATTCATAACTGAATTAAAAATGTTGGAACATCTTTGGCATGCTTACAAAGGTAAAATCCCCAATGTTTAATGTATCCATTTGCAACTCTCAGAGTGTTGTAACTAAATGGATCTGTGACATTTGTACACTCAGAGTTAAACAAACGGTGAGGATTTTACTTATATTCTGTCCAAATCGGGGTGCTCCTTCCATTCCCACATCTCGCCACTCCGACTAGTGGCTTCCACGTGCGGTTAGGGTTAGAGTTAGGTATAGGGTTCGTTAACGTCGGAAAGGCGACATGTCGGAAAGGCGACATGCACCCGTCCAAATGCAGTGCACAGCTCTTTTTAGTCTAGTGTGTGTTTCTCTGGAGGACGTCTACACATAGTATCACTGACGCCTTCTCGGTTCCGTATCTAATATTTCCTGTTCCATTATCTAATATTACCTGTTCCATATCTAATATTACCTGTTCCATATCTAATATTACCTGTCACTGGAAAGGAATTGGGAGACGACGGGAAGAAAGGCAGCTGAGGGCACCAATTTTCTGTCTTTCTCTCTGTCCCTCTCTGTCTGTCTCCCTCCCTCTCGCTCTCTGTCTGTACTTAAGTCACTCCAGTGAGTTATGTCTTTGTTAACTCTGCTCAATTTTATTTCCCTTCACTTCTTTTCCCTCTGCCACCTCGCACCACATCAAACCTGAGGACACTTTACAGACAGCAAACTCTCAAGCTCCTAGGTACCACGCCCATCTCCTCAAGCAAAGCTCATCATCCCCCCTTTTCTATTCGTGTCCTCCTACGGCCCCCTATTCAGCCATCTCTCCACTGAGCGACGGCCTTTTCATATTCTCTCCTCTGAGAAACAAGACGGTTCATCTTATCTCTTCTTTCTTCATCTCTCTTTCTCCTCCATCGCTTTCTTCTCTCTCGCTTGTGCGCATTTAACCCTTTAAGACCGGGAAAGCATCCCTGGGGGTCCCTGGAACAATATATTTTGAGATAGGGGTCCGCGGCCAAATACATTTTGGGGTCCTTGACATGAAAAAAGTTTGAAAACCACTGAACAACATAAGGATGTTAGGATTTAGAAGACCTTTGTAGAACCCCCCAGAAGCAAAGATTTGAGTTACAAACGTTGGCTTAAAAATATATATATTCAAAGATTTGCACACATTTTTCAAGATTTTTCAAAAATAGCAGATCTACAAGCTCATAGCGCGGCACTCGGTGCCGCACTGCGAGCTTGTAGATCTGCTATTTTTGGAATAGCCAAAGAAATCTTAAAATGACACAGATGCGTTCCCGGTCTTAATGGGTTAATCTTGTTTGGTCGAAGGATTCCTTCCCCAGCAATTCCATTTGAATACACCAGTGGGAAATCCAATTTTGTCTGGCAACCTATCGGTTGCCTGAACAAAGAGGCGCGTATGCATGGAGTGCAGGGGAAGTGGTCCGTGGTGTGTGAGATGAGGATGAGAGTGCTCTTGATTGCTGTACCGGCCAGGATATTGAATGGGCCGGGTGGAAATTAAATGAAGCGCTTGCAGACACCCTATTGGGAAAAAGGTGATAAATAAAACAATAATTGAGTTAAACAGGGATTCACAGTGGTGTTTGAAGCTTTGAAGACGTACTAAAAACAAGACCTTCCCAAAAAGAATTACCATTCACACCACCACCAAATGTTAAAGTACGGGTGAAATTACATTTTTGGTCATGATTTTTTTTGGTCATTATTTTGGAGTTTTCAGTCTGAAACGGTAGCCTGTATGTTGCTGAACCAATCGGAAGGTCCCATCCCCTTGGGCTATGGGAAGACATTAGCCAGAGAAGGCTATGTTTGTAGCTTGCAATGTTCTACATCTCACGCAGCCCAAGGGAGAATGAGAGGGGCAGTGTGAAGCCTGTTTATGTTTACTACGCAGCTTATTTCTCACCTCCAATGTTGTCAGTTAAAAGCGAGTAATGCACCGTCTGGCGACTGCCATCTTGAGTTGGATAAAGAATGTAGCAGCCCAATTGTGTCTCCCTAATTAAAATCAGGTGCGAGTGGAATAACGTGAGCTATGGGAATCAAACGGGTGAATGAAATGAAGATTAATTTATAATCAGGAAGGTCTATCTATGTCATCACGCAGTACATTTGCGTTTACAGGAAGTCATTAAAAAAATCACACCATGTGTGAAGGTAGCGGCGCCTTTGATACATTTTGTCATCGATATGTGTTTATAATGTGTTTATGGTCATGTGTCACGTGAAGCTTGACCAATCACTTTGTTGACGCACCTGACCAATCAGAACGTTGACGCACACGGACAAAGTCAGGTATAGAGCGGCTAGCGCCGCTAAAAATAATGTCAGGGACTTTTGATATAAAAATAGTGCACAATGTATTGATGGATATACCTCATTATGACCGCGGGTTTGCTCTAAAAGTGTGAAAAACATTTTTTCATTTCACTACATCTTTAAGCCAACAAAATACACTTTTTAAAGAAAAATCACTCCAAAAAGTTGTGCCTTGGTAATTACTTTGAGAATGCCTTGTCTTATATTTTTGCTGCTTTAATACTAAATGCAGGCCATTGTCAATGGCCCGCGCCTTTTTGATACCGTCGTTACTTTTTGGACTCTGCAGCATTCTATATATTTTCAGAATTATTCAGTCTTAAGGGGGGGCCTAATAATATGCTATCTTTGCTATTCCTTGTGACGGTGAACACCAGTTTAGCGTAAATATTGGGTCGGTCTTCACTATGGGTGACATTTTAAATAACAATGTGTTTCTATCACCTTCAAGATTCATTGAGGGCTATTATCAAATGTTCCAGTTGGTCCTCCAAGACATGTCGGCGGTATTGACAGTTATGTCTGTATACTATTCAAAGGTTTATGGAATAGTAATTTCGAGTAGAGACATTATAGACCGTGTTCTCTGTCTTGTATCTCGTTGAGAGAGTTGCCAGAGTTTGACAGCTAACTTTGCTATCGGTTTTTAGTACGGAATGGAACTTTTGAGTGGGTGCTGAGGCTTTTCTGAGGCTTTCAATGCTCTCCTAAAAGCTGATACCCAGAACAGGCCTACAGGTCATATTTGAAAGTATTTGCATGAAGAGGAAATGTTCCCGTTATAGGTTACAGTAATGTTCTGCACTGGCTTCATAAAATGACAGCAGAGGAAAGAGTTGAAGGTAATGCCTCTATTCACTGAATATAGAAACCAATTTAAACTAAAATTCTTATGACAGTCCAAAAAAAAAAGAGGAGTGCAAGCACAGTGCAAGCAAGCTAAAATATTTCACTGAACTATTAGCAAACTAAGCCCAATATCACCCACACCATGCCTCCACTGTGGGAAGCTGTAATGAACCCAGATCACCTTCATTTTCAATATGGCAATTCTGTGACACTTTTGGCAACCACAGCATGATTGTAGGATTTAATTTAGGTCACTACCTCAAAACATAATTTGGGATGCATTGGGAAGATTGTTTTTACAACTTTAATATAAATAAATGATCAGCTGAATGTGGATGCAATTTTCACCACTGACTAAAAAGAAAAATATAGAAAAATATATCTCAGAATTCACACAATTCTCAAGTTTGTTAGATAGGCAATCCCGAGATAAAACCTCAGAATCCTCAGATATGTCACAACTAGGAGAAAAGTATTTTTCTCGCAATCCTTACTTTATATTGCAGAAGGATTCACACAATTCTCACTTGTTAGACAGGCAGTTGTGAAGAATCAAAACAAAAAGCCCTGTGATATGTCACCACTAGGAGAAAATAACCTCAATTCAGTTTTATTTTTACTCTGTGGCAGTATGGACTGTGCTTGATACGGCAATATATCGATACGTAGTAGTCCTTGCTGATGTGCGTGTCGATACAGAGGCTGCTACTGTATGGATACGACAGTAATGCTGTGACGTCTAGGTGCACCACAGAGACTGAATTGGTCAGAGCCTAGACTAAACATAATTAAAATACCACAATGGCATAGTGTAGTTTCATTTTTGAGATAAAACAAAAATGCATCTTTGTTTTCCTTAAGTGAATTGTGTTCAAGTTTGAACATCGACCTCATTTTAATTCTGACACTGGCATAATTAAAATAAATAATGAGATAGACTAATGATGCATCTGATTGATTTATCCACTTTCAACCTGGCATGTCATTATAGGCAAAGATTTTCACACACCAACAAAATAAGAAAATAGCAGATCTACCAGGCTCATAACACGTTGCAATGTGATGCGTTGTGAGCTTATAGATCAGCTATTTCCACGTGATACTGTCATAAGATGAAGTGGGCCTAAGTGATTAAACAAAAGCCAAGAATAATTTCCCAATGGTGCGTAATCCATGTGTGCTACTAACTTTTATTTTTGTTTATTTGGATGGTGGCTGACATTAGGCCTGAGGAATGCCTTAGCTCATCCCTCACTCCCATGTTCAAGTTGATTACTCTTTTCTCCCCTACCGGGAAACTACTGGTACAGCTGATAAGATTGTAGAACTTTGAGCCCCCAGCCATTGCCTTGCCACGGCTCCATCAATAATAAACTTTAGAGCCTGTTACCATTATACCATTTAGTCTTGTAATGGTCGGCTTTATGGCTTATATAGAGTATGATAGCCTACATCAGATCTCATTATATGGCCTCAAAGAATTCTATTGGTGCTTGCTTATCCTATAGTGGTGAAAAAAGTCATCTTTTTTACTTAGGTAAAAGTATCAATACCACAATGTAGAAATACTCTGTTACAAGTAAAAGTCTGGTATTCAAAATGTACTTGAGTAAAAGTACAAAAGTATTGGTATAAAAATATACTTAAAGTACAAAAGTGAAAGTACTCATTATGCAGAATGTCCCATTTCAAATGCTTTCAAAGCTTTCAAATGTATTAAAATATTTTGAAAATAGCAGATCTACAAGCTCACAATGCGTCGCATCGCGACGCATTGTGAGCTTGTAGATCGGCTATTTTCAAAAGGCTGATTATTATTGTAATAATAGTCAAAATCTACAAAGTAACTAAAGTTTTCAAATAATTCAAGTGGCGTAAAAGTACAATATTTGCCTCTGAGATGTAGTGGACTAGAAGTAAAAGTACTGAAAATTGTTACTCAAGTAAAAAAAAAAGTATTTTTACTTTACTGAAGTACAGTACTTGAGTAAATGTACTTAGTAACTTTACACCACTGCTTACCTAGTTGCGTGTGTGTGTGTCTGCCTGTGTACTGTACGTTTGTACATGCCTATACACAGTGCATCAGTACAGAGATAGGAGAGATGGAGGGGTGTTTCGCCTCAGGGCCACACGTGTCTCCCTCTGAGTATAGTGAGATTGTGGCAGGTGGTCAGCAGTGCCAAGCCAGTAAAATAAAAAATGCCATTTCTTGCGGTGATTCTTGCAGAGAATGGGAATGCTGCAGCAGCTGGCCATGATTCTGCTACATTAGGGTTTATGTGGGGCAGAAATACTGACCCCGTGGTGGGATACCCGCTGTGTTTATGACTAGTGGATGAAGGGTATGAAAGAAATGGTGCTTTTGATGGAAAAAAAGAAATAAACAGAATAATAGAAGGAAATCTTTCCTCCTGCGTCGTATTATGCATTTAGATGTCCCTTTTGTGTTTTTTTATCCAAAGCACCTTGTAGAAGAGTTCATACATTCTATAGCAGGGGTGGGCAACTTTGATGATGGAGAGGGCCACTATATTTCCACACTCACTCCAGAGGGCCACATACATGCATACTGTACAGAAACTTCTTATCGCTGTATTTCAACTCGTAAATGAATGTCATACTGTACTTGCTCAAAACGCGTTGCAGCGCAACTTTTGAGCTTGTAGATCTGCTATTCTTGCTATTTTTTAATTGAAATCCAGAGTAATTTTTTTTGCAATTTTTCAATTGGAATCCTGAAAAGTATTTTTTTTATTTAATTCCAAATGCATTTAGTTATACTTATGTTAACTTTTTGAACTTAAACACAAATACATTGGACATTAAAAAGACACTAGAGTTTGAAATTTGAATACTAGTCATTAAGCTACTAATATAGACTGAAGTATTTAAAGCAGGTCATGTTTGCATGTTTGGAATTGTAACAGCTGAAATCAATAATATATCAGTACTCCGAATATTAACCTGCGGGCCGCATTAAGTGAAGGTGGAGGCCGCATGTGGCCCCCGGGCCGCCAGTTGCCCATGTATGTTCTATAGCGTTTGTCTCCCGTGTGGATGGAACTCCTACCACTGGCTTTATCATAACCATGATTCTCTACCCTCTTAACCCTGGCATTATCATAACCATACGCTAGTCACCACAGGGGAGCAATCAGAGATAATGCTACTAAGCTCCTGGGGGCAGGCTGCAGGCAGATACACGACTATAAACCGTATGGAAGACATAAGCAGGCATTTTCACATTTTCAGGCTGATGATCTCGAGGTCGGTAATAGAAGGTGTGACATCCAAATTACCCTAACAGCTGTTTTTGAGAGACGTGTTTGGACAATTATTGATTTGCCCTGGTTGTTGTTTTTCTTACGTGTTCCAGCCATGGAGTATATGGCTCATGGATGAGTGGTGAGACAAAATTACTGGGGGGAAAAAAAGAGGAACGTTGTTTTACACAGAGAGAAGTTTGTGCTGCAGACATATGAACAGGAGGAACCACGGCACTTCCTCTATGGGCCACTAAAACGTTTATTTTTTCTGCCTGGGACCTAAAATGGGAAATTAATTAGCCATGTCTGGAAGCTGATGTGGCCTATTAGTCATTTGCTAGCGTAGACTTTGCACGTTTTAACCCATTAAGACCGGGAACGCTGTGTCACTTTTTTAGATTTCTTTGGCTATTCAAAAATAGCAGATATACAAGCTCATAGCGCGGCACTCGTGCCACGCTATGAGCTTGGAGATCTGCTATTTTTGAAAGTGGTGCAAATCTTTGAATATGTTTTTTAAAGACATAAACATTTGTAACTCATATCTTTGCTTCTGGGGGTCCCTGGAAAAAAATATATATTCAAAGATTTGCACACAATTTTCACGAAAAAAAGATAGCCAAAGAAATCTTAAAATCACACACAGATGCGTTCCCGGTCTAAAAGGGTTAATATGAACATTTAGTTTGAGAAAGTTCAGTGAAGCAAATTCAAAATACATCAATTGTGGCGACACATATCGCTAGATTATGAATGACTGCATTGAAACATTAATTTTCTCTTTAGTAAACGGGAGTAGCAGGCAGCTAGCTTAACATACAGTACACTGTACACTGTGGCTTAGTGACATACATACTGTAGAGACTACTCCATCTGTTGATAAATCAGTGACCCGCCAGAAGTAGGCTCACGAGCCATCCTTACCCTAAGGTCTCTAAGGGGCTGGGATATAGGTGAGAGGCTGTTTATTTAGTTGCCCAGGAAACGCATGCCTCATGGGCTGATGTCCCAGTCTGTGTGTGTGTGTGTGTGTGTGTGTGTGTCTGCTGTATCCTGGATGCCCAGAGGAGAAGATATGTGTTGGCAATATATCTGTCCAGATGTTCCAGCCCTGTGTGATGAATGGGAGGGTTGCTGCCTCCAGTGTACTCAGCATACCACTGCTAGCTAGACACTGTGCCTAATGAAAACGGCGAGATCCAAAACATAGCACTCTCTCAACATTTTGCCTGCGTTTTGAATTAAGATTCAGAGTTTATTTAGTGCCGTCCCGAGTTCCCGATTCCCGTCTCCTTAACCCATTAAGACTTGAGGCTGATTCTACAAATGTCTTCTAAATCCCAACAGTTTTCTGAAAAAACTTATGTTTCTATATCAGTGGTGCTCAAACCTTTTCATCTCAAGAACCCCCAAAACTGGAACACTGCAAAACTGTAAGGCTGTAATCTGGGTAATGATAAAGTGGTTCATGTTAGTTTGCTAAAAGATTCACCTTTAGAACATAGAGGTGTGCGTAGTTGAGCTGCATATAGCTCATTGCCAGATAACCTCAGTGTCCTAAAATTGGCCTGAAACGAGCTTTCAACTCAAGTGCTGTCATTCTATGATGGTAATGTTCAGAAATTATGTACGACAATGTATTGATCAATCACCTTGACCTTTGATGACTAAACAACATCATATTTTTGACATTTAAATATTGAGATATTGAGATATTTCATCATGGCCGGTTGTTGTGATTTGATAATAGTGTATTGAGTCATTGCGGACAGAGCGGCATACACGTACATGCAATACAGACATACTGTCACCATAGTTTTGCAGTCGCTTCGTGGCTCAACTAATAACACTATCACAATTTGGAATTTCATTATTTAGCACACGTTCTTCAAGATCAGAGTAAGCATGGACCTTAACAAAATGTTCACTTAAATAGAGTGCAAAGAGAACAATGTATTGCCTCAAAGAAACTAGGATACCAGGTAAACAAATCAAAAAAGTCTGACGTATACCTATTAGGCAGATTCTCTGCTGGAGAATATAAGAACTCTTTGTGTGTGTGTACTCCTTTGTTTTGTCCTTTTATTATAGTTTATAAGAACTCTATTCACGTATCATACATTAGTGTATAATGTTTGTCTCTTTTTCATCGTGCATGTGTTGTGTCTTGCATTACACATGCATGTCTATTGTCAATGCATATTGTGTGTGCAATGCATGACAATGAATAGAAGACGGGGAAGATCTGTGAGATTAATTGCCTCTCGTCTCGGAGCCAGGCTCCAGATTACCCAGCAGGAATGTAGTGGAGCGTAAACTCATCTAGAGATTTGCTACCTTTTTAATAAACCGTGCAGATTTGCACAACGTAAATGCAATGAACTAGGAAATAAAATATGAAATCTGTTCCGAACGTTTGTTTTTGTTTGTTTTATACGTTAAGTTTTGCAAAAGTTTTTGCCAAGAAAATAGAGTTTCAGCAGATTTCAGAGGTGGAAACTTTCCATGAGAATTAATGGGAATACATGGGTATTGGGCATTAACAGGAATACAATGCAAATATAGGGATTATCAGAAAGTTGGGAATGAATAATTTGAAAGTCAGCTCAACAGTGTGTCAATCTTTTTTTTGTATTAATATATAATAAACATCTTTTGAATCTTACCTATTGATTAGAGGAGCTTTCGACATTATGTATTATATGATTTGAATCACATGTTGTGGGGCTCTTTTTTTCTCCTGCAATTTACAGCAGCCAATCATTTCTTCTCCCCATTTCAGGCTTTCAAATGTTTGCATTTTAGTGATATTGATGTTTTGGATCCAACATAGGTAATATCTCTCTCCATCTGTGTATTCAGTGCATGTGCATTTATTGAGTTGATTTTAATCAGATGTGGACTTCAACTGAATAGTGTGCGTGTGGCATGAACAAACAACCCCAGCGGAGAAAATATGATCTGCCGCCTGCCTTCAGCTTGCCCGGTGATGATAACGAAAATCGTTGTAAAATGCTAATTACCAGTGTTAAGCCCTGATTTAATATTTCTGGGCAGGTACGTGTTGACATTTGTTTTCACGATTGAATATGTATTCAACATGTGATAAAGATTGAATTGAATGTCAGCTCTCTGTGTGTGACCCTGTATGCAGTTGTCACCCCACAACAACCAACCAAACCTAATCCTTCATGTGGTCTTGGAACCGGATGCTGTTTAATTGAATACGGAGCGACTTCATTAAAGTGACAATTAAAACGTTAAGACCCGATAATCCTCTGCAGTGTCATCATGGAGAGCTTTATCGCAGCAGACAGAAACCCCTCTGAACCCTTGCGGTAATTTAATTCCAACCAACCACCTTGTCAACAGCGAAGGGTGCTATCTTTAATTGGTTGTCAGGAGACTCCCATTTTGTTTATGTTTGTGTTTGTTTGCATTTGTGTGCGTGTGTGTGTGCTCGTGTGTGTTTTTGTAACTTTTTTTTCATTAATGCATAGGGCATTGTTGCATGGAGACCTGATAAACTGAGGGATCAGGGAGTATTGTTTGTTTGGGAGCATGGATGTGCATGTGTTAGTGCTTGTGAAGGCAGTGCTCTGGTCCATTGAATTTGAGGCGTTTTAAGCTAAAATTAAGAACACAAATTGTGAGTCCCAGGTAAAAAAAAAAGGCTTTAGAAAATGATTAGTGCCCTGAACTGATACAACTCCATTCAACTCAACTTGACATAGGTTTACAGGTGTAAAGAAATGGCTGAAATGCTTTGTCATGCATCATCACAGTGTCAAGAAAGGTGGAAAGGGGAAAAAACTGGGGAGGGTAAAATATACAGTATACATAAGGTGCATAGTTAGAAATAGCAATGGCATGAGGCAGTTAAAGCAGTAGATGTAAAAACAGACATGTACATAACTTCATGGTTTAAAGAAAATATCAACAAGGTGAGGTAGTTAAAAAGCAGCAGATAACAGTATAAGAGTATACAGTCACATATAGACAGACAAATAATACTGTGTGGTGGCCTGTGTCGTCAGGACAGGCTGTCTGTTTACAGGCGTTACATTATTTATTTTACATGAATTGTGGTCATTAAACTGGAGATGTTTATCCCACAGTAAAATCCTCTGTACACTGAGGATTTTACTGCGTTCTGTATAACGTGGATTTCCCCACACATAAACCGGTTATGTTATGTATGGTAAAAAAGTCATCCTCAGTGTCTAGCCAAGGTTACGTTTATGATAAACGTGACCTTGTCTAGCCACTGAGCATAACTTTTTTTACCCTCCATTACACTAGGCTGAGTGCTCAAGAGTGGTTGATTTCATATTACCATCTAGCTGCCCTCCCCTCTGCGTTTCTTTCTCATTTTAATACTTGACATTCAGACTCGCACCCGGATGCATACAGACACGCTGTGTACTCGTCAGGCTGTCTAAAGCCATTGTTGTGTAACGGCCTCTGTATTTCTTTCTGAATATATTATACAGCTATGCTTACTTAAAAAATCAATAAATGCAGAATGCAAGTGGCACTGTGGGTCTCGAGTTGGCCTGCTGGTTGAGTGATAATTGTCGTTAGCAAAGTTGTTGAAAATGTCCCGTTCATTACAAAAAAAAATCGACGATTAACATTCACAGGATCATCATTATGGCCTTTTCACTTTAACCCATTAAGACCTGAAGCCCATTCTACAAAATGTCTTCTAAATCTTCTAAAGTATTCAGAAAAACGTATGTTTCTATGTCAGTGGTCCTCAAAAATGTTCGTGTCAAGGACCCCCAAAATGATATGTATTTGGCCACCGACCCCATCTGAAAATATTTTGTTCGAGGGACCCCCAGAAGCAAGGATTTGAGTTAAAAATGTTCGCTTTAAAACAATATTCAAAGATTTGCACACATTTTCAAGATTTTTCAAAAATAGCAGATCTACAAGCTTGTAGCGCGGCACCGAGTGCCACGCTATGAGCTTGTATATCTGCTATTTTTGAATAGCCAAAGTGTAAAATAGTGCTTTTTAGCTCAAATCAAAAAATGACACCGATGCGTTCCAGGTCTTAAAGGGTTTAATGTTTTATTCAGTGTCCATTCTCTCTCTCGTGATCTATTTTTTTTAAAGAGACTTTTTGCACCCTGTGCAAAAAGCACCCTGTCCGCACCATCTTTGCAAAACACACTTTTTAAAATATTACTCCTACACATTTTGTCCAAACATCACGCAAATTGAAACGCATTATGCCTGTGGTCATGACTGAATTCCGAACATTTCTGGCCCACAATATACCTGAACCTGTGCTCCGAGGAACACTTTTTCTACTTTCTCTCACTTTTTCTCTCTGACTTCATATGGCTGTATGTGGCCACTGTAGACTACAGTGGAGTCTTTTAGCTTTCAGGAGATTGGCTAAGAAATGGCCTACATGTTGAACCAAAATGCCTTAATTAGGTGTCTGGAGAAATGGCAAAAACCAAACCCTGTCCCACGTGACATTTTAAAAGTAGGCTGAAAATGTACAAAGAAGGAAAGTCCACCCACACTACAGATAATGTTCTCTGGATTCCTGTCTGCCTGGTTACACTTTGTAAACACACATGCTAACATGCACGTCAGTTTACACATACATACACATACATACACATACACATGTGCTGCGGAAAGTACTGTACATTCTCACTTAATGTGTTTGATTTGCAGGCTCTGACATGGTAATGACCGTCTCTGAAATCTCTGCCCACTAATGCACAAATCTCTGCCCACTAATGCACAAATCTCTGCCCACTAATGCACAAATCTCTGCCCACTAATGCACACATTATCCATACAGATCTACACTGTAAAATCTCTGTATTGAAAAAAATAACTGAAAGTGTACAAATGTTATATAATGTATACATATGTTATATATAACAAAGATTTAAACATTTCATCCAGGGGGACATTCGTTGTGCAGAGATTTCTCTGAACATAATATTATTATGATGTATTACAGAGACACCCTTTCCAATTAGTCCTTCCAATTAGTGCCCTTTGTTCCAGTGAATGATCTTAATGCTACAGCTAAAATGACATTCCAGGCTATTGTGTGCTTCCAATTCCCAACCGTTTTGCAGACGGCCATTTCAGAAGGACAATCGCTGCATGCCCTCCCATTCAGAAATGTTTTTTTTTAATGAGGGAGGAAGAACTTGATGACCCTGAACTTAACCCTATCAAACACCAAAACGAGATGATCATTATGCCGATCAGTTAGATCCTCTTGGCGGCGGTGGTGTAAAGTAACTGAGTACATTTACTCAAGTACTGTACTTAAGCAAACTTCTGAGGTATTTTTTACTTTACTGGAGTATTTCCAATTTTCAGTACTTTTCCTTTACTACTCCACTACATCTCAGAGGCAAATATTGTACATTCACTCCTCTACAATTATTTGAAAACTTTAGTTACTTTGTAGATTTTGATTATTATTACAAAACGTACATTAACCACTTCAGCCCTTTATACATTTCGGCCATTTGAAAATAGACGCTCTACAATAGCAGATCTACAAGCTCGTATCGCGGCACTATGTGCGATTGTAGATCTGCTATTTTTGAATAGCCAAAGTGTAAAATAATGCTTTTTAGCTCAAATCAAAAAATGTCTCTCTGGCTGCCAAATGCAGACAGAGACATGGAGACACAGGTGGTGGTTGTTGTTGTTGATGGAAATGCTTAATTTGTCACTCAACACTTATTCACCAATGCATGAATTAGGCTTGAGAGAGAGAGAGAGAGAGAGAGCGAGAGACTAAAGGAAAGCAGCACCTCCAGACAGATGTCAGCTTGTTACTGTTATTGTGTCTGCCTCCTTTTAGCGAGAAGTAGTCAAAGAGCGAGAGAAAAGGTAAGAGAGGCGGAGAGACTATGCTTAATTCATACTGCCGTCACACGAGGGTGTCCGTCGGCGAAAACGGCCGATCTACAAGCTCTCAGTCTAAACGCATCGCGAGCGACTAACGCTGGCATGCAACGGAGTATAAAGGAGTCTTTAGAGACAGAGAGGTTCAGAGACATGGGGGCTGTTAGAGGGCTCAAGGGAGACACTAGAGAAGACAGGTGGAGCACATAAGCAGTAAAAACCCAGGAGAGACGAGAGACGAGGGGCCAAAAGGAGAACACAAGAGACTAACGAGGACAGACCTCTGGAGACGGAGAAGAGACCATGCATTTAATGAATCAATGAATCCTATCATCCTGATGGGTTACTACTGGCTTTCCACTGCACTGAGACACTATGCAAACCCCTGAGTGTTACTTTAACTCTGAGGTTGAGCAAATGCAACCAAACATTTTACACTCTCTGAGTTTACATACTGAACATAATTGAACACCGAGGATTTTATTTTAGCAGTTAAATCTTCATACCCGTACGGGTCCATTTTTATACTCTCTGAGATAAATGAACCCTGAGGATTTTACAGCCTATTTCATAAAGGATCTTCGGATGCAACCTAGAGAAATGCATTATCAGTTTATTTTTCCTCCACACTTGTTTAAGGGCAAGATAAGATATAAAGGAAAACCATGACTATCTATGGTGGTCTCTCGGCGCTCAAACACACAAAACAGAAAAATAAACAAGGTAACACCGCAGCAAAATATTCACTTTAATCCGACTTTAAAGTTCTTATATCCTGACAAGCGGAGAGATAATATAATGAATAATCTTGGAGGCTGGCATGTGCCCGTGCGTGTGCTATGGTGTTCATGTTATTATTGTTACTATGTTGCGTGTTACTAAACTGATTTCCTTTACATGCTCGTCTCTGCTTTCACACACGGCTGTCTTGTTTTTATTTAGGTTGTGGATGATACTTAACCCTTTAAGACCTGGAACGCATCTGTGTCATTTTTTGATTTGAGCTAAAAAAGCATTACTGTATATTACACTTTGGCTATTCAAAAATAGCAGATATACAAGCTCATGTGCCGCGCTACGAGTTTATAGATCTGCTAATTATTTTTTAATCGTGAAAATGTGTGCAAATCTTTGAATATATATTGTTTAAAGCGAAATGTTTTAACTCTATTCTTTGCTTCTGGGGGTCCTTGGAACATATATTTTGAGATGGGTGTCCGCGACCAAATACATGTCATTTTGGGGGTCCTTGACATGGAAAAAAAGAACCACTGATAATATGTCGACTTAAGTTATTTTCAAAAAACTGTTGAATCCCCCAGAAGCAAAGATTTGAGTTACAAATGCTCGCTTTAAAAATATATATATTTAAAGATTTGCACACATTTTCACGATTTTTCAAAAATAGTAGATCTACAAGCTCATAGCGCGGCACTCGGTGCCGCGCTATGAGCTTGTAGATCTGCTATTTTTGAATAGCCCAAAGAAATCAAAAAATGACACAGATGCGTCCCAGGTCTTAATGCGTTAAACACTTTGCTTTATGAAAATGAAACATCCCTATGCAAACAATTTTGCTTGGCAGCCATTGAACAGCCAGGGAGCGAGGGAGGAGACTAGGGAAACCGTTAGAGCAAAGGGGGGCTGAGACAGAAGTGAAAGAGACTGAGGAGAACTGATAAAGCGAGGATGTAGGAGACGTGTGTGCTCTGTACCAATATGACCATGGAAGAGGGTGTCAAATATGATGAGAGAGAGAGAGAGAGAGAAGAAGTGATATGCTTGAATGCACAAAGGTGAAAGAATAGAAGATTAAGATAAATGCTGGAACAAAAAGAGGGTAGAGGCTGGTTCTGGGCATATAATGAGGCAGGGGAAGAGAAGAAAGTCCTTCGGGAATTTAAGTTTGAAATAAGCTCAAATATAATCATTCGTTGACGCTGATAAGCACTGAACGGATACTGAACATGGTACTGTATGTTGCCTGCTGGGTCGAATGGAAACCTTGCAAAGCATGTCCGGCTTTGACATAATTTGACCCCAATTCAAAGAAATACGTGTTCCCTTGCAAGGTGAGAAAACGGACGCTCAGTGGTCACTTGTAGATTTCTTTTAACCTTTAAGACCTGAAGCCGTCTCCTAAATTCCAACAGTATTCTGAAAAACTTATGTTTCTATATCAGTGGTGCTCAAACTTTTTCATGTCAAGGACCCCCAAAATTATATGTATTTGGCCGCAGACCCCCATCTCAAAATAGTTTGTTCCAGGGACCGCCAGAAGCAAAGATTTGAGTTAAAAATGTTTGATTTAAAAATATATATATTCAAAGATTTGCACACATTTTCACGATTTTTCAAAAATAGCAGATCTACAAGCTCATAGCGGATAATGTGTAGAGGGGAAAAAGAGCAGACCAAGTACAGAGCCAACGGTCAAATTGACTTAGTATTGAGGGTTTCGAACGTTAACGTTAATTGTCATAAAACACACATAAACACGAATCCAACATATTAATAGTAAAGATAATGTATGTCAAAACAAGTCAATGAAGCTATCTATGAAATCTATGGAAAAAAAAGTAATCTGCAACACAATTTTATTCAATATGTAGTGGAGGTCCCTGCTTTATCTCTCTCTGCTAGCGTGGGGTCCTTTGCCTGAAAAATAATATTATGATATTTGATTTTTTATCCTCTTTTCGCACAGACCTACTCAATACCCTGTTATAGTCTGCTATCACACCTATAATTGGACACTGGTATCTGCTCTTCACTTTTAGCTGTGGTGACAAAATGATATTTGCGGTGAGTGTCAGTGTGTGTGTATATAACCCTCCATGACCCTGTCAGGTGGTCATTATGTGACTATCTCTGTCCCTCGCCTTTCTCTATCAGCCTGTCTACTCCTCACTTTTACGTCCTTGTCACTCTCTCTCTTTCAACCTCACACTCCCTTTTCTCTCTCTCTCTCTCTCTCCGTCTATCGCTGCTGTTGCCCAGAAACCTCTTATGTCCATATTTTAAGACCGGGATCGCATCTGTGTCATTTTAAGATTTCTTTGGCTATTCAAAACAATAGCAGATATACAAGCTCATAGCGCAGCACTCACACTATCCTGAAAAGTAACAGTTTTGAATGAGGTTTCCTCCTGACAGCATTGCTATCTCCTCTTTGTAGAGGTGTCACCGCTCTGTAGATCTGTGCCTGAGATGGGCGAGCACACAGAAAACGCCTGAGTGTTCATTTTAACCCATTCAATCCTGGAACGTATCTACAAATGTCTTCTGAATCCTATCAAGTTTTCTAAAAAACGTATGTTCCTATAATATCAGTATTTCTCAAACTTTTTCATGTCAAGGACTCCTAAAATGATATGTATATTTTGCCGCCGACCCCCATCTCAAAATATGTTTTTCCACGCACCCCCATGAAGCAAAGATTTGAGTCAAAAATGTTCCCTTTAAAAAGTATATAATTCAAATACTTGCGCGAATGTTCGAGATTTTTCAAAAATAGCAGATCTACAAGCTCATAGCGCGGCACTCGGTGCCGCGCTATGAACTTGTACATCTGCTATTTTTGAATAGCCAAAGTATAAAATAATGGTTAAAGTTGTTACACAGATGCATTCCAGGTTTAAATGGGCTAACTCCAAGCGTGTACAAATGGACCCATTTGCACACAGGATTTTACTGCGTATAGGCCAAGCAGCCCTAATGGCGTTGGTTAAGATTGATTGAGTGCAACTCTGTGTGTGTGTGTGTGTGTGTGTGTGTGTGTGTGTGTGTGTGTGTGTGTGTGTGTGTGTGTGTGTGTGTGTGTGTGTGTGTGTGTGTGTGTGTGTGTGTGTGTGTGTGTGTGTGTGTGTGTGTTTGCGTGCACATTTTGTGCATGTTTATGTCTCTGTGTGTGTGTGTGTGTGTGCATCTGACCAGGTCAGGAAAGGTCCGGCTGATTTAGCAGGGTCCAGACACAAGGCTGGCAGAGAGACCGTGTTCTCTATAAACAAGATGGAGGGGGAACTCGCACATAAGGCCTTTAAAACAGGCCTTTTGTCAAAGAGCTAAATAATAGGTTGTGTAATTCAGGACCTGGCACCTTTTGAAAGGTCTCCCCTGGCTGGCTGCGGTGTCTATACCGGTGTGAATACTATAATTGACTGCCCCTGCTCTCTATGCCATTGTGTGTGTGTGTGTGTGTGTGTGTGTGTGTGTGTGTGTGTGTGTGTGTGTGTGTGTGTGTGTGTGTGTGTGTGTGTGTGTGTGTGTGTGTGTGTGTGTGTGTGTGTGTGTGTGTGTGTGTGTGTGTGTGTGTGTGTGTGTGTGTGTGTCTGTGAAGTCTGTAGTATATCCCATTAAGACCGATTCTACAAATGTCTTCTAAATTCCAACAGTTTTCTGAAAAAATCGTATGTTTGTATATCAGTGGTGCTCAAACTTTTTCATCTCAAGGACCCCCAAAATTATATGTATTTGGTCGCCGACCCCTATCTCAAAATATTTTGTTCCAGGGACCCCCAGAAGCAAAGATTTGAGTTACAAATGTTCGCTTGAACGATATATTCAAAGATTTGCACACATTTTCACGATTTTTCAAAAATAGCAGATCTACAAGCTCATAGCGCGGCACTCGGTGCCGCGCTATGAGCTTGTATATATGCTATTTTTGAATAGCCAAAGCGTAAAATAATGCTTTTTTAAGCTCAAATCAAAAAGTGACACAGATGCGTTCCAGGTCTTAATGGGATATGTGGCAAAAACGTGAACTTTGCCTCTGAATGCGTTCGCACTCGCAGCCATCATTGGGAAATGCAAAAACCTTTTCATGTTGGCCTCCTGGCTCCGGGCTGATATTTTCTTGTGAGTGAAAATAGCATTTTGTTCGGAGGACACCATTGTGTCGGCGTGGTGCCTTCTTTTGTTGGCAAAATGATGGATTGCATGGAGGCACCGGAGGTAGAGACCTTCAGGAAATAATGACTTGTTTATCAGGAAATAATGGAAATATGGACTGTAAACGTTGGCTGAATGACAAGACAAAGCCAACAGTGTTTGCGTGACAGGTAGAGCCTATTCTTGGTTTCCACTATTCATCTTCATTGTGTTGTTTACACACACACACACACACACACACACACACACACACACACACACACACACACACACACACACACACACACACACACACACACACACACACACACACACACACACACACACACACACACACACACACACACACACTTGATACTTGGCAGTGTCAAGTAGTGCTTGTGGTGAGTTGGCACATGTGCAGCATAAGTAACATACTTGTAATGGAAGTTTTGCCTAAGTTCAATCTTTTCTTAGCAATGCACAGGATATTCATGCCTGTTATATTCATGCTATGATGAAATGTACGCATAAAATGCAACATCCTATCTCAGTTCATATACATCAAATTAATTAAATGCTTCTACTATACCATAAATTAGCTGTTTATAGCATATTGTAGTTTGTAGTGTTTTGCAAATTTGCAATACACAGTCCTCAGCGTTAATTTATCCATAAACCTGAGAGCGTACAAATGTAGGGGCGGCAGTGGCTCAGTGGTAGAGCGGCCGGATGGGAACGGTGAGGTTCTCAGTTCGATGCCGGGCTCCCCCAGAGTTAGTGTCTAATTGTCCTTGAGCAAGACGCTGAACCCTTAATTGCTGCCGATGAGCAGGTTGGTGCCTTGCATGGTTTCTTCCGCCATCGGTGTATGAATGTGTGTGTGAATGGCTGAATATAATGCACAATCTATGTAAAGCGCTTTGGATAAAAGCGCTATATAAATGCACCTTTTACCATTTAATGAAGATAACATTTGCGGCTGCTTCAAATGGTAAATGATAACGGCGATGGAGTTCTACGTCCTCTTAATGGACATCTTGTTGGTTGATGGGGACTGAACGATGTGGTTGGAACACACACACACGCAGACGAGCCCATGCTATTTGTCACATTACGGCACATTCGAGACGAGCCCGGGTTTGAAATCTATCAAATAGCTGCTTTGGTAAATGGTCTCCGAGGATATCAATCAGTCAGTGTAGCAGACACGTCTTGACACATTCTCATACCGAATACATCAATGTCTAACATCGTAGACAGGTGCATTTCTCTGTTCGCACATTCTTTAGATGCACAAACACCACTCCGTCTTACTTTGAACTTATTTGCACACTTTTGCAGACTCGGTACTAACACTCATTGGAGAGCTGTCTGTCTGTCTGTCTATCTGTGTCTCTCTCTGTCTCTGTCACTGTTTGTTTGTCTCTCTCAGTCTCTGTCTCTCTCTCGCTCTCTTTGTCTATCTTCTCATGTATACACAAATCTCTGAAGGAAGGCACATTTCTCTTGGGTTTGCTCATACAGGTTTATTGATGGATTTATTGACTGCGGACAGGAGAATACTCTCCAAAGAGCAGCACGTTTTGTTATTGTATTTCTGTCATGTTCTACTTTTTCCCCCCAGATTTGATCTATTTGATTTCCCTCATTGTCTCTGTCCTAATTGTCCTGTTATCTTCTTCCGTTAAGAACAACACACAAGTGTTGCTGCTCGTCTGTTGTTTGTTTTGATCCTGATTTCGATAAAGCACTTTGTTTTGAAAAGTGCTGTACTAATAAAAGCTTGTGTCTCACAATCGGCAGTACATACAGAATATGAAAAGCTGAAGTGATTTATTCTCAAATTGTAATCGTTCATGTCAGCTGAAATGTTTTACTGACTCAAACACACTCGCACACGCACACGCACACACACATGCACACACACAGAGCAGCAGCAGCGAGTATTGTGGTCAGCACATAGTTGTAACCTGGGGTGAAGGAACTGATTGGATTGCTGGCTAACCTCAGCTTCTTTCAGTGTTAATGCGTCTCTCACTCTCTCATGGAGTGATGCTGACTGGGCTCTGACCTCAGCCTTCGTACATGCCACACACACACACAGGGCGCACACTCAAAGTAGTTATTTACCAAAGCTACGGCTGGATGTTATAGAGTAGGCAAAACCAAATATCACTATTATTTGAGAAAATACCACAATATAAATATTTGATAATATTGATATAGATATATTGGCCACATTACAGACTGTTATAAATTATTTAACTGTTTTCCTATACTGTCATATGTTTTCATGTAATGCAATTTCTTTTTGTGTGGTCACCCCAGGAAGAGTCGGTAGTAGGGGGGATAAGGGGGATCCAAATAAACAACAGTACAGTTTCACGCGCAAACAGCGCTTTACTAAGGCTTCGCAGTAGCGGGGGACAGGGCCAGGAGGACAGCTTCTGTGCCTATCGGTACATAACTCAGACGGGGCTGAGTAGGCTCAAGCGATCTTCGATCTTCAGCACGACAACTTGCGCACTTTAGCGCTCGGTGGTGCTTCTCGTGGCTCAAGTTCGCTTGAGACTGCGCCCCTCCGCCGTGGTCCAAAACTATACTTTATCGGCGTATAAAAAAAGTAGTCCGTGGTTGTTGGAGTAATGTCTTACCGCCAAACCCGTGAGGTGCGGGTTGAGAATCTAGTAATTAACGAGGCAAGCCACTGAGGCCGGTGCTGTGATTGGGTATTTGGGATGTATTAGAATTGACAACACCCACCGTCCCCAACTCTGCTAATGTAGTAAGGAAAAATACTGCGAAGTGATAGTAAAACGCTGTTCGCGTTTCACACACTGGCACACAAAAACAGAAACTATGCTCACACACACACACTTGACACCTTGGAATCTATCTCGCTAAATTTTCTATCCTATACTGACTGACTCACAGTTGCTACAGCTGAAAAAACATGTACAGTTTACACCGCACACACACACACACACACACACACACACACACACACACACACACACTACTCCAGAGAGTGTCCGCTTCGCTACTCTCCCATGTTTTCCTGTGATATCGACTCAATAAAACATTCACCTTACGGCACTAGTGCAGTGTTGCAGGTAATACCGTGTTTTGTAATTGGCCAGAGTAAGGCAGCTTGAGTCTAGCACCATGTATTCTACGTTAGATGGTAGCTAGCCTGTGACATGCATGACAAGTAAGTACTGTGTGTAGAATCATGTACACAGTATACTATATATCTTAGTGCAAACCCACTCAACGAGCACATAGTCTGTCTGACAGGCTGTGGCTGACAGACTGTGACAGACATAGACACAGAAATGGGTGCAGTAGGAATACTGATCAGGGCTGCACCATAGATAACTGTATATAAACATATGTATGATGTGTGATTAAGTTGTTGGACATCGCAACGGTGATGTGCAATTCGATATTATAGATCTATATTGAACTGTGCTACCCTTCAGGCTATCTTCGCTGAGCATTCTTAACCCATTATAACCGGGAGCGCATCTGTAATGTGAGATTTCTATGGCTATTCAAAAATAGCAGATCTACAAGCTCGTAGCGTGGCACCGAGTGCCGCGCTACGCGCTTGTAGATCTGCTACTTTTGAAAAATTGTGAAAATGTGTGCAAATCTTTGAATGTTTATATATTTTTTAAGTGAACATGTAACTCAAATATTTGCTCCTGGAGGTCCCTGGAACAGAATATTTTAGAAATGTTTGCTTTAAAAAATACAGACAAAGATGTGCACAAATTTTCATGATTTAAAAACAACTAGCAGATCTACAAGCTCGTAGCGCGTGAATAGCCAAAGTATGAAATAATGGTTATAGCTAAAATCTGACACAAACGCGTTCCTGGATTGAATGGGTTAATATACGTGTGGTTGTATTCGAGGTGATGATACACAGTAAAATCCTCAAGTGTTTATTTATATATTTATATGTGTAGGTTTGTTATGTTTCCTCTCCTTGTCCTCACCAACTGCTCTCTCTGCACAACATTTATGCACAATATTGAGATGGGTCATCTCTTTGGGTCATCACGACTTATCCACTGCCTATTTTCCACACAAAACATCCTTCTGTGTTCTGTGCCTTCAGTCATTCAGCTCTGTTATCATCACACGAGGCCCCCATCCCATTCTGACCGTTGGAACCGATCCTGACTGAATGACAGACACGTCTGTGACATTTATAGACAGATGGACAGATATTGGCTCTCTGATTTGTAAACAGAACCAATGTTCTGCCAGACAGATGGTATTTACTGGTATAAGCAGACTGACAGACTACTGTAGCTGAATATCTATATTCTATATCTATATTCACCAGGCTCTATAGCCTGGCTATAGCCTGGTGAATAACAGAAAAATGGATGACAAGATGGACACAGGTTGACCGACTTATTAAATAAGAACACATAAATTGGCTTGCGTGTCCGTGTGGCACAGAGGTAAATAAATAAGTTCCTTCCAACCTCTGTGGAGACGGTTTAGAATCCTCTGAGGTGCCTCTGGCTTGGCCAGGCGCTCTAACGAACACAATTGGCAGTGTTTGCGGGTAGGAAGCTGACAAGAGAAGCTTATCTCTGTCGCTGCACTAGTGTCTCTATACAGGTTTGTCTGGGTGCCTGTTCAGCAGCAGGGAGCAGAAAAAAAATCTTTATTTTTATTGATTGAATACTTTATTAGTAGTTTGCAAAAAGAAGGCACTCTGGCACAGATTTATACTAAAGAATGCTGCCGTCCTCACAGTGAAACTCCTCACTGTCAGGGGAAAAGAAGCGACTGACTGACTGATTGATTGATTTGGTTTTTGATTGAATACTTTTATTAACTCATTAAGACCGGGAACGCATCTGTGTGTCATTTTAAGATTTCTAGCTATGAGCTTGTATATCTGCTATTTTTGAATAGCCCAACGAAATCTAAAAATGACACACAGATGCGTTCCCGGTCTTAAAGGGTTAACAGTTTGCAAAGACAATCACTGGGAAGTACAGTGCAATAAAATCTCTGTTAAAGAGGATTTTAAACCCAAGAAAGCACCATGGCTTGTTTCCTTGGGGTCCTTTTTATGACTCCGTGTATCGGCGGAAACTTGGTGGTCCATACCCATCTCCCAACAACAACAGTACGGGTTGGCAGGCAGTGAGTGACAGGGACTATACCACATGGGGGAATTGGCACCGACCAAATTGGCAGGATAATAAGATAAATAAATAAATACATTGCCTGGATTGACAGACGGAGTGACACAGATGGGCAGATACATAGCTACTCAGAGACAGATACAGCTCATACATAACTTATTTCTTTTCCAGACCGTGTGTCTATGTGACCTCCTGTAAAAAGTGGCAGGTGTTTCACTAGAATCCAATTTCAACTCAATGCAACATCTGCGCTGGGCAGTAGAATAGAACCACCTCCCAACTACTGTGTGAAATTGCTCAATCCTTGATTCCTATGAGAACCTGTGGGGAAAGCTAACCTGTCTGTTCTTTCGTGCACACGCATGCACGCACCTAAACTAAACTCACTCACTCACTCTGTTTCTCTCTTTCTTTGTTTTAATGGGTCAGCATTTCGTTTTTAGATGTCTTTATCGTTGCCCCTGAACTGAGACGTTGATACAATGCTCATGAGTCTCATCAGGGAGAGTGCATGGGACGGAGTCTGCGTCTGATTTATGTTTTTTAAATCGACTGTGACAAAAGGTCTGCTGACCACACTGTGACTGTGTTCATTCAGCGGTGGTTGTTTGTCATAATTCCTGTGACAAATATGCTCATCATTAGCATGAAACATTAAATTAGAACGGGGAGGACTGACATCTCGGCTCGTTAAAATTCCGCAGTGTGAATTGTCGGCAAGGGAGGTACCTTAGCCTGAGGACAATGCTAATCCTCACGGTATCCAATACAGAACACATGACAACAATGTGAATATTTTTCTAAATATTTAACCCATTGAGACCTGAAGCCGATTCTACATGTCTCCTAAATCCCAACAGTTTTCTGAAAACACGTATGTTTCTATATCAGTGGTGCTCAATCTTTTTCATGTCAAGGACCCCCAAAATTATATGTATTTGGCCACGGACCCCCATCAAAATATTTTGATCCAGGGACCCCCCAGAAGCAAAGATTTGAGTTAAAAATGTTCGCTTTAAAAATATATATATTCAAAGATTTGCACACATTTTCACGATTTTTGAATAGCCCAAAGTGTAAAATAATGCTTTTTAGATCAAATCTAAAAATGACACAGTTCCAGGTCTTAATGGGTTAACCATGTCTAGCATGGTTTGGGTTATGAATTTTTGGTCCTTTTTAGGTCACCTTTCACCTTTTTTTGTGAGTGTGAACTGCTTCATATCACATTGCCTGAATAACAAGCCCCAAGGGATCAATGCCCAGCTAGCATGGCTAATGCTACTATGACGGCTGTCCTGTTACCAACGCTCCACACAGTGGCCTTCCACATTGCGATGCAATATTTAGTGTATGTGCACTCGCTGTTGGATGAATCTATAAATACTCTCAATGTGAGTACCACCTTCCCCCATGTGGTGTGTCGAGTTAGACCAGTGTGTCACTGATACCTGGTTTCAACATGCAGTACTACACTGTACACTGGCTTGTTAGTGGTGTATGGATTTTGTCTGCCTGGCAATATGGCACTCCTGGAAGACCGGTCTTCATGCCTGGAGAGTTCTCTGCGTTCGCACACACTATACACACTCGTACTATGCTACTGCACTTCATACACTGGGGTTCAACTGAGGAAAAAATCTCTATATATACAGTATATACACTGTATATTGTCACTGTCGGGCAGAAATTTCATCTTTTTATGTTTTCATATGAATGCCCTATATTTTTAGACGTTCTACAAGTGCACAATGTGCTCATGACACGAGAGCTTGTAGCTATTTTCTAAAAAAATAAAATGCAAATTTTAAAGATGAAAATATATATATTACTATATTACTACAGTATCTACTCTGACCGTTCATAAACTGATATCATATAGCCCTCTATGACGTCGAAACCAGAGAGAAGTCAGAGCAGATTCTTAGAATGCACACACACACACACACACACACACACACACACACACACACACACACACACACACACACACACACACTTGGAAGACGAGTGCAATTGCCCACACCTGTGTCTACCTCAGAATGTGCTGTCAGTAACAGTTATTATAACTAATTTCTGTCTCCGTTAAATGTGCCCTTTCAGAGTAGGGGTTTGGACAAGTCACCTGCGTTGGGCCACCCGATAACCGGGTGGTTAGTGTGCACAACTGCACATACAGTAGGCTCAAATACCCGGTTAGATTCCCTGCCATTTGCTGAATTTCAGTTCTCTACTTTCCCTCAGTGTTTCCTCCCGTCTCTCTCCTTTGTAACAAGTTCAAACCCCCCCACAAATAAAGGTCACTTGCGTTGATATTGTCAATAAACTGGAACCAGTTCTGAACTCGTTCTGAACTGATTGTAGTACCATACAGAAATGCTGTAACCCTGCTTCATAAGTCGTCCCTGAGGCGTTAAAGACTGTAAATAATTGCTTGCTGCTCTAGAGGGAACATTTTTGTTGTTGCTGTAAATAAGAATGAGTTGTCATAACTTGTCAACTTGTCGGTGCACGGTGTGTTAGATATGCTCTGTGGAAGTTCTTGTAAAGTTCACTGTTCTACAAAAGTAATAGACACAGCAAAAAAGCAAGAATTATAGGACTGTGCAATATACAGTACGGAAGATGCAACCATGTGCAGTTATCAACACTGTTTGGCTGTTGTTTTGTTCCTTACCTTATTTCCTTTATAGTGTTTCATCGATGAAAAAAGGTTCATTGCTGTAACAAGTTCTTTGAGTTTCATTTATGCAAGAAAGGCTCATTGCTGTAACAAGTTCTACTGGTGCTTTATTCACTCTTTAAGACGGGGAACGCATCTGTGTCATTTTAAGATTTCTTTGGGCTATTCAAAAATAGCAGATCTCCAAGCTCATAGCGCATCACCGAGTGCCGCGCTATGAGCTTGTAGATCTGCTATTTTTGAAAGAAATCGTTAAAATGTGTTACCCAGGGGGCAAAGGGTACCCCCCTGCATTTGCCCTGCCATAAAAGGTTGGCCACCAGAAATAATATCTATGACCCAGTAGGATCACAACCTATATGGACAACCCGGTCAATTTTTTGCTGGAAATCCAATATGGCCGCCTCAATATTGGCCCCTATCAGAAAATAGCTTTGGCGATAACTTTTGAACCAGATGGGCTAGAAATGCAAACCTGGTGTCTATTTCATGGTTTCAGAGCATGAGAAACTCAATGGAATACTTATTTTTATGATTAGGTGTGTCTGGACCTTTACTTTGCATATTTCCAAGATGGACGCCACCCGAAAATGCGTTTTACTATGACTTTTACAGTGACAGCTAACTGTTATGGCAAAAAGTCTGCTTTTTAAGCAATATGAACACATTTGGTCAGTTTGAGCTTTCATTTCTATGTTGTCAATATGGCTGCAGTCATAAATAATGTATGGTATTACATTTTTTCTCAGTTGTGGGGATGATTGCAGTGAAAAATCTGAGAAAAAGCCCACAATGTATCTTATGTATCATTTTAATAAACTAACTACAATATAAACAGACACATGCACACTCCAAGACTTGCCAAAAACTTCAAGGCTATACAAATTAACATAGTGGTATGCATTCAAGAAACATAACAAAATATAGACTACTTAGTGACAAACAGAGTAAAAGCGGATTTGAGGTTGCCTACAAAAGGTTCATTTTGACCTCTATGGTGCTGTCTTGCCTGCTTCTAAAGCCAATGATACTATGGTACAATGCTATTCACTGTCACTGTTGTCACGTGTTGCACTGATCCTGCTGCATCGTGTCTCCAGTCCCTGGCAACGGCATCCTAAGTAGCATGGAATTTCCTTCTTTGCACAGGAACAGTTTTTCTGGCAGCCTTTGATACAGCTGCATGATATTGCCTTGTTCATTGACACAGGCCAGGCTGGCTCGGTAGATGCAAGGGGGACTGCATTGCTATCCAGGCGAGGCGTCCAGAGATGGCAGTCCTAGGAGAGTAGCTGCTGCTTTTTCAGGAATCATTGAATGGGCAACCAACTGCAGTCCTCTGGGCAACCTTCCTGGAGATGTCAGATATTCTCCAAAGGTTTATCTACTACGATCGGGAAGGTGACTGGACAGGACATCTCTGTGAATCAGCAAGAATGCTACCCGACCTCACTGCAGCAGGCCACTACAAGTACGGGCAGCAATCTTTACCTCTGTATTTGGCTGAGATGAAGAAACTACCAGAAACAGCTTCAGAGGTACATGAAGCACTGATGGCAGGTGTATTTGTTGGCAGACGAGCAGATGGCAGCCACAACAGTGTTGCTCTTGACATGCTACTGGAGCAGACCTATAATGCTGATGCCAAGGAAGCAAGCGGTCTGGATGGCATTACACTCAGCCCTGCTGCCCGGACAAAATGGGTCTACACAAAACCACTCACTGCAGCTGTCTCTGCAGAGCTCAAGTCTATGCTCCACCTCCACTCCTCCAACCCACACCATGAGTCTGGTCAGAGTCGTGTAACCCGGGATGCAGAGATGGTAGTCAAGGTCATGGCAGCAGTGGAGACTAACCCATTTACAGTGAGCAAATCATCCATGATCAACATATCTACAGGACAGTGTGCTGATTCCACAGTCAAGGACGACTTGATGAGTGTGAAAGAACTGGGTCTGAAGGCACTGTGTGAATCACTGTCCAGTGATCAGAAGAAGACAAGCATAATGAAGCTTAACACTTTCCACACTCAAAACACAAAATCCAAAAAATCGAAGGGGAAACCCTCAGCACCTGCCAAGAGCAATGAAATTACTGCCCTCCTGCGCATGACCCAAATCATAGCCAGTGGTGGAGAACTCAACCTTGCTGACTTTATAGGCAACCACGAGTGCAGTGACTTCTCCCTCTTCCAGGAAGATGGCAGGATGAGAACAGGTTCCAAGGCAAGCCTTGTGAAGGTCCTGAAAGAGGAGACCAAAGTTGCATGCCTCCCTGACCTGCCTACAGAAGACAGAAAAACAGCAGTAGTCATTGTAGGCAACCTCAAATCCGCTTTTACTCTGTTTGTCACTAAGTAGTCTATATTTTGTATGTGAACTTGAATGCATACCACTATGTTAATTTGTATAGCCCTAAAGTTGAAGTTTTTGGCAAGTCTTGGAGTGTGCATGTGTCTGTTTATATTGTAGTTAGTTTATTAAAATGATACATAAGATACATTGTGGGCTTTTTTTCAGATTTTTCACTGCAATCATCCCCACAACTATAGATAGAATCTGAGCAAAAATGTAATGCCATACATTATTTGTGACTGCAGCCATATTGACAACATAGAAATGAAAGCTCAAACTGACCAAATGTGTTCATATTGCTTAAAAAGCAGACTTTTTGCCATAACAGTTAGCTGTCACTGTAAAAGTCATAGTAAAACTCATTTTCGGGTGGCGGCCATCTTGGAAATATGCAAAGTAAATGTCCAGACACACCTAATCATAAAGATAAGTATTCCATTGAGTTTCTCATGCTCTGAAACCATGAAATAGACACCAAGTTTGCATTTCTAGCCCATCTGGTTCAAAAGTTATCGCCAAAGCTATTTTCTGATAGGGGCCAATATTGAGGCGGCCATATTGGATTTCCAGCAAAAAAATTGACCGGGTTGTCCATATAGGTTGTGATCCTAGAGGGTCATAGATATTATTTCTGGTGGCCAACCTTTCATGGCAGGGCAAATGCAGCACCCTAAAAAAAGGTGGGTTTTGCCCCCTGGGTATGTGCAAATCTTTTGACTATATATTTTTTTAAACTAAAATCTTTGCCTCTGAGGATTCTACAAAATGTATTTTTTAAAAAACTTTTATGTTGCTGTAATATCAATGGTTCTCAAACATTTCATTTCAAGGACCCCCAAAATGATATGTATTTGGCCACGGACCCCCATCTCAAAATATGTTGTTCCAGGGACCCCAGAGAAGCACAGATCGAAAAAGAAAAAAAAATTGCTTTAACAAAACAATATACTATATATTCAAAGATTTGCACACATTTTCACGATTTTTCAAAAATAGATCTATAAGCTCATCAAGTGCCGCGCTATGAGCTTGTATATCTGCTATTTCTGAATAGCCAAAGAAGTCTAAAATGACACAGATGCGTTCCCGGTCTTAATGGGTTAAAGGACAGCTCAGGACAACCGTTCCAGAGGAAAGCCTCATGGTAACTCACATTTCCTTTAGCCACTCTGGCAGGTTCATTTCCAGTTACACAGTTCACGGAAATCTCCTTTCAGAGAGGCTGTCTCTATAAAGCACACAGATAGCTGAATTAAACACAGTGGTTGCATTGTTACTGCTCTTGCAGTCACCGGCGGAGTGATGGATATTGTATCTCACATCTGAAGCACAACTATTGAAAAGTGGATGAGAACCTCCCCTAAGACAAAAAGATAAGATAAAAATGCCTGGAGGCATGAATTGACCAACCACGGACCTCCTCTGACCAACCACAGACATCTTTTACAACCAAGACAATTTCCTGGACTTTTTTACTGACTCTCCTCCGTCGTAAGACATTGAGTCTGACGACCATGAGCCAACAACAAGCCGTGTAACCTGCCCCACGTTTATACAGTTGTGCGTATACACAACTGGGAGCCTCTCAGTACAAGTGGTGTAAAGTAACTAAAGTACATTTACTCAAGTACTGTACTTAAGTAACATTTTTAGGTATTTTTTACTTTACTGGAGTATTTCCAGTTTTCAGTACTTTAACTTCTACTCCACTACATCTCAGAGGCAAATATTGTACTTTTACTCCACTACAATTATTTGACAACTTTAGTTACTAGTTACTTTGTAGATTTTGATTATTATTCCAAACCATTGGAAGTGGTTAATCGGTCCATTAACCACTTCAGCCCTATATACATTTCGGCCATTTGAAAATAGCAGATCTACAAGCTCACAATGCGTCACATCGCGACGCATTGTGAGCTTGTAGAGCGGCTATTTTCAAAAGATTTTTAGACATTTTACGAATTTGAAATTTGTGAAATGGGACATTCTGCATAATGACTACTTTTACTTTTGGTACTTTAAGTACATTTTGATACCAATACTTTTGTACTTTTACTCAAGCACATTTTGAATCCCGGACTTTTACTTCTAACAGAGTATTTTTACATTGCAGTATTGATAGTTTTACTTAAGTCAAAAAATTTAGTACTTTTTCCACCACTGTGACCAAGTAGCTCCACTGGGACAATGATTAGGGTCTGATTGCCTTGCTCAGGGACACATTAACTGGTATACATGGGAGTGCTACATGTTCCCCTTCATCCACCCATGTTATTCTGCCTCGGCAGAGTAGGATTTTCCACGGAAGTCCCCTTGGGTGTGGCACAACAGTGGAGCAGGAACCTTGATAACATTTGTGACGGTGCCATATTAATGGTGACACATTTATAGCACTAATAAAAGTAATACTAAAACGCCATGTTACAGCATGCTGACACAGATGTTATGAAAGTGAAAGGGACAGCAAAAGTGGTTGTAATGGAGACATCTCTGTACATGTCTTTTTTTTCTTCTGTACAACTGTTACAGTTAAGTTGTCTGTCCTTATCTGTCTCTTGCTTCCAAGGTTGACCGCTCATACAGAATGTCCTGGAGTCCAGATTACTACTTGGCCCGGGAGCGACTTGCTCCTTGTTCCTTGTCCCCATGACCCTCTGCTAATCTTAATGGATATCTCTTTTCTCTCTCTCTCTCTTCCCCTCTCTGCAGTATGAGTTCAAAGTGAAGAACATCAAGAAAAAGAAGGTCAACATTGTGGTGTCGGTGGACGGCGTCAAAATCAACCTGAGGAAAAAGAAAAAAGTGAGTGATATGTGTTTTGTATTGTTTGTTTATATATTTAGACAGGACAGTGTAGAGTAGAGCCTTGGTTCTCAAAGTGGAGTCGGGGGACCCCCAGAGGTCCTTGGGGGGGTACCAGGGGGTCCCCAGCAAAATGAGTTAAGAGTGTCACAACCACTTTAACCATATTTTATAGTTTGGCCATTCAAAAATAGCAGATCTACAAGCTCATAGCGCGGCACCGAGTGCCGCGCTATGAGCTTGTAGATCTGCTATTTTTGAAAAATCGTGAACATTTGTGCAAATCTTTGAATATATATACATTTAAAGTGAACATTTGTAACTGAAATCTTTGCTTCTGGGGGGTCCCTGGAACAAAACATTTTGAGATAGGGGTCCGCGGCCAAATATAATTTTGGGGATCCTTGACATGAAAAAGTTTGAGAAACGCTGGTGTAGAGAGACATGAAATTGATTGAGGCGAGGGACACAAACCTTCTGCCAAAATGGAACTGGGGACGTGGCATTTCTGTGGTCGACTCACTATCCATTTAGCTACCGCCACGCCCTCTCTGAGTGAAAATGTTGTCTTCTTCTGTCAGTTCGTCATACTTTGGGAGAGAGAGCTTTGCTCACCGTCTCGCATGTCACCACAATATCATTTCAATACCAAAGCAAGAGCCATGGAGCCAAAAATATGAATTCTCGTGGAGCTCAAGGTCAGACAATGATACTTCGAAACTGACCTGTACTTTGCATTCCTATCTAAAACATTGGTTCTCAAAGTGGGGTCCGGGGACCCCCAGGGGTCCTTGAGGGAGTTCCAGGGGGTCCCCAGCTAAATGATGGATAGTTAGGAACCAAATGGACCCTTATGGGTCTTGTTTCTCTGAGAGTGTACAAATGGAACCAAATGGACCCGTACCCTCTCAGAGTCACAGAGATAGAAATGCCATAAAATAGGGGTCCATAGCCTTATGCATGCCAAACTGGGGGTCCTTCAATTAAAATGGTTTAGGATTGACTGCTAGACTTGTAAAAATCATCTCTTATGGGGGGTCCGTGGCATATCTTTTCAAATGGGGGTCCGCGGACTAATAAGTGTCAATTTGGGGGTCCTTGACATGAAAAAGTTTGAGAACCACTGGTCTAAAAGACAATACTTTTACAAGTCTGAAGCAAAGCACGATTGTTCTAAAATAATCTGGTTTTGCAGCTGTTCAGGTTTTCAAGTTTCAGACTAATGACGGCCCATGCAGTGATGGTGAACACTATACACGTCCTGCATCTCTGACACAAGCTAATCCGAAAGGACCTTGTAAACTCACTATCGATCTTATCTTACCCTGATAATGCCACATTGTGAACAACAAATCCCTGTTCAGATCATAGAAAAACTAAAGATGTAGCTACCAATTAATGTTGACAATTCTTTGAACCCATTCAATCCGGTAAAAAATCTGTGTCATTTTAGATGTCTTTGGCTATTCAAAAATAGCAGATCTACAAGCTCGTAGCGTGGCACAGAGTGCCGCGCTACGAGCTTGCAGATCTGCTATTTTTTTGAAAAAAATTGATCATTTTTGCAAATCTTTGAATATATATATTTTTTGTAACTCAAATCTTTGCTTCTGGGGGGGGTCCCTGGAACAAAACATTTTGAGATGGGGGTCTGCGTGCGTCAGATTTTCAATCACCATCTAGTTGCTGCTTTCGGTATATGGCTGAAGCTGTGAATAGACAATAACATGGATTGCCCTTATGACAGTTATTTAGTTAAGGGGTGTTAGAGAAATAAATTCTGTGACATGCATTAGATGTCACAAAACCCCCCCTACCCCACTCTTTGGGGGGGCGGGTGGTCCCTTATGATGTCCCTTACTGAGTCACAGAGACGTGATTACTTTTCGACCAACGTTAAAGGACAGCCCAAACCCCTCACAATATTCTCTTCAGACCCCAAAGCCCTTTTTGTGTGATTACCCGTCTCACTTAAGTCTCCTACACAGCCCTTTTGTAAGCCGTGTCATTTCCTGGTCTTAAGGAACCAGTTACATTTATTTCCTGTGTTAAGTTCACTTTCTGGCTGGCAGTAAGAGGAGGTGATGACGTAATGTAATTAGAGGAGAGGAGTGGAGGAAGATTAGCAGAGAGGGGAAGGTGATGAAGACGAGAGGAAAGAAATCAGTGGAAGGAATGAAAGTAGAGCCCGACTGACGCCAGATTTTTGGTTCCAATGCCGATCCCGATTTTGTCCTGGACCTGGACCAGAGGTTACCAGTGTTTTGACCGGTATTTTGGCCAATTTAGTTTTTAGTACGTTTTTAAACGTTTTGAAAACGTACTAAAAAAATCTCTTATGATGCCTAAAATAGGGATGCCAGGACACGACACTCTGGCTGCATACTAAGTCAAATAATGGCCGATGTATTGGCCAGACAGCCAAACCGATATATCTGTCAGGATAAGACGGGGAAGGGATGAAAGGGTCATTATGCGAAAAGAAAGGAGGTGAGGAAAGCCGTGTGGGTGAGAGAACGAGGTGAAAGGGAGCAGAAGAAGAGAGAGGAGAGGTGAAACCTTGAGGGAGTGCTAAGACTTTGATGACAACGAGCAAAGTGTTTCGCGATGCGAGGAAAGCTGCATGGCTGGAATCCACAGAGACAACAAGACGAGACAGACGAGAAGCACAGAGGAAGTGACAGGAGATAAACGAGTAAACAGAGTTTATGGGAGTCCATTCTGTAGTCCTGTCCATGTCCCTTTTACACATAGTTTTTTTATTCTCTCATTTTTTTTTATCTCACTCCATCAATCTGCATCGACCACTTTCGCTGTTTTCTAGAGGAGGCACTTGTTCTTCTACCGCACAAACAAACATCCAGCGGTTTGTGGGCAGAGGTCGGCTATCCTCTGCGGGACCCCGAGCAATGAATTTAACATCGACTGAACAAGACCTTTCCAAACCTTTGGAATGTACAACAGCATTTTTTTTTTTGTTCCGTACAAAGCGAGCAGCAGTGTCTCTCTTAGAAACAACAACTAATGCTACAGAGAGAAACTCAATCCCTAGTGATTCATAGGTGTTGGTGTTGCTTGCGTTTTTGTGAAAAATCTTTCGTTTTCAGTGCCATACACTGTAAAACAAAATTGTGTTAATTTATCTATTTGCAACTCTGAGAGTGTAGAAATGGAACCAAATGGACCCGTCTCAGAGTTAAATGAACACTGAGGACACAGTGTATGGCGAAGTATAAATCAAAAGGGACAGCAGTAAATTGTTTTCTCCTCTCTCTCTCTCTCTCCCCCTGGGAGACTGGAAGGATGGGGTGAATGTCCCTGTCTGTTGTCCTATTGACAGTCATGGGTAAATTGAAGTCAATAATCCCAAGAATCCCAGCCTGATGTGGGACTAATTGGTGCCATGAGCAGAATGAAAGCGGGTCGTGGGACAGAGGAACCATGTGTTAGCCTCCTCCACCTGTCTGATCCCCTCATGTGGCTCTCTCTCCCCTGCCACAAGTGTCAGTATGACCGCCAGCCATCCGTTTAACATCCCTCAGTCTTGTGTGTGTGTGTATGTGTGTGTGTGTATGCGTGTGCCCCGTAGGTATGCTATTGGAACGATTATGGCAGCGGTGCTTAGCAGAGATGGAAATCAATATATAGGGGAATAATTCCTGTGAATTAGAAGGCTGACATTTTGTTTGTGACATTAAATGGGACTAGATTCAATCACAGCGAGCGAGAGGGAGGGAGAGAGAGAGCAAGAGATCCAGGGACAGATGAAGATGGAGATGACATGGATATTAATAGTAAACAGATAGAATTCTTAATGAAATAGTTGCATTTACCAGTACAGATTTGACAGTCCCCCGTCCATCAGAATCCAGACCAGATAAGAACCAAGGTATAGGAACCTGGGTTGGATACGGGATGAGCGGTGACTTTGAGAGTAGACATGTAATAATTGGGGTTATTAAATTGTCCAGTGGGGACCGGACCTCCCGTCACAGCTGCTTACATGATTGATATTATGACACCTCCAGGAGGGTCAATTGCATATTCTGACACGGTCAAACCACTCTACATCTGTTCATATATCTGCTTATGGGTAGTGCATACAAACACACTTTGATGATATACAGTAAAAAGCCCTTTATCCCCTTGTTGTAAAGAGAATTTATTTTGGCTCAAGCCAAGGTCAACCAACCATTTTACATTTAAAAACATTTACTCAACATTATGTTTGGGAGCGGTTGTTGTAAGGTACTGGTTCTGAGAGTTCAAACATTTTAGAGAGGACTTTAGAGAGTAGATTGCACTGCAGTATCCTTTGGGGGTCTGTGATTTAATTCATATCAAACTGGCGATCCTTGAAATTAACCAAAATACTTCATTGACTGGGATTCCTCAGGGGTCTGTACTTGGATTTCCACCCCTCTACACCTAATCTCAAAAATAGCAATGCGATTGTGAACTTGTAGGTTGGCTATTTTTGCCGAATGTTTATCTATGCTCAGAATAGGGTGATGATCACTAGGTGTAAGTAAGGGACCACTTTGTTGTATTTGTTTCCACAGAAGAAGGAGTGGACATGGGACGAGAGCAAGATGATGGTGATGCAGGACCCCATTTATAGGTAAGGAAGCTGTTTAAAACTCAAACAGTGCATCAAATCAATGACGATGATTTGCTCCCTCAACTCCGCAAATATTTTCTGGATTTGCACATCTTTCGGTCATTTTGTAAGAGCTGATGGAACTTTGGTATACTGTACATGCCAATTTCCAAAATTGCAATTTCCAATAGGCTCTATGCACAGCAGCCATATTGGAAATAAATTGGGCCTCTTCTTATTTCCTTCACAGGTGTTACCAATGATACTAATGAAGGCTCTGTTCCATTCTGATCAAACAGTCAGGGTGTTGATATTGTGCATGTTGACTGGAAACACTCTGCTACACCAGTGGGTCTCAAAGTGTGGTCCAGGGACCCTCATGGTTCCTTGAGGGGGTTCCAAATGGCCCCTTACGGGTGTGTAACTCTGAGAGTTATGGGGGTCCTTGAAATTAAAACGTTTGAGAACCACTGTGCTACACTAAACAGAGCCTTCATTAGAATCATTGGTAACACCTGTGAAGGAAGTAGGGAAGAGGCCCAATTTGCTTGCAATATGGCTGCTGTGCATAGAGTCTATTGGCATATATACCACATGTTGGATTGAAATTCGTCATCGTCAAAAGAATTGCAGCATGCCAGTTTCGCCCATGGTTTTCACAGTAGCACGGCAGCATGTACGGACACGGCTCATTAGCTCCAGATGAACCTCTTCTACGCCTCCTTCTATGGGAAATTGGGATTATAAGTGTGAAACTATACATAGGATGGTGAGGATGGTTGTTCTGATCTCTCCATGATGTTCCTGTGTACTGTAGGGGTTTGCAGATTCAATTTCACAAACCAATGGTTAGGGCTATTGAACCCATAGCGGGTTTGACTCCTTGCTGTGTCAAATGGTTTTACAGACTCCAGTTTGCACGCCTAGAATATACACACATTTTGTGGGTGTCCGGTTGGATTTATGTGTTTTTTTTCATCAGTGTATTTGTGTGGATTACAGTGTTGCCAGATTCTGTGAGAGAGAAACAAGCAACCAGGTCTAGGAAAACCAGCCCAAAAGAAGCGACTGTGGGCCACCTGTTCACTTTAACATATACATCAGCTATTTGAAAATAGCCGATCTACAAGCTCACAACGCGTCGCGATGCGACGCGTTGTGAGCTTGTAGATCGGCTATTTTCAAATAAAATCTTGCGGGGAAATTATAATAAGCAGATCTGGCAACCCTGGTGGATTATGTGTTTCTTCGTCTGTGTATTGGTGTGGATTACAGTATGTGTTTCTTTGTCTGTGTATTGATGTGGATCTAGGTTGTATTAGGTACATGTGTATGTGTCTATGCTGGTGATGCATGTCTCTCTCTGGTGCTAATATCAAGAGATGGATCTATGTTTTTAATAACGTACATTACATTCTCCCCGCCACTCAACAAGTATGTATGTGTGTGTATGTGTTGTGTTCGTGTGTGTGTGTGTGTGTGTGTGTGTGTGTGTGCCTGTGAATACGCACACATGATAGCAAGAGACTGGCTTGAGTCCAAGTCAGAGGATTATCCTTGAGCCAAATGGATTCAAGCAAGGCCTATACTATATCTCATGGCCTGTGTGATGAAAGAAGGGTGTAAAGGTCTTATTAACACACGCACACACACACGCGCACACGCACGCGCGACACGCACAGAGCGCAGGTAGAGAGTTGAAGGCTGAGACAATGAGACGATCAAGAAATATGAGAAATGCAGTGTAATGTCTGCACTCTGCAGGATATTATGTACACACACAGACACCATAGATGCACATCATTGCCAGCAGACACACTAACGTGCACACATGCACATTCCGACACAAAGGCAATTTCAAAGCTCTGCATTTCAAAGCTGGCGATGTAGTGGATGTACAGTACTCCATATACCAGAGAGAGAGGAGAGATAAAGAGTGGAGACTAGTTCTGTTGTCGACACATAGACAGTCCTTAGTCTGTACATAAAGACTCCTACCTTTCTCATTGAGAGAAACAACTTGCACACACGGCTTAGACGTTCCACAAGTACTGTAGCCCAGTTGGGAGTTCAGGCTTTGGAAATTATTCTGTCAGAAAGATGAATTTTGCCCAGGCTGTTATTGTAAGCATCTCTCTGCTTATATAGTCCATGGGCCAGGCCAGATATCATATCCGTACCATTTCAGTGGGTAAAACCTTGTACTAAATTGCTTATAGGGTCAATACAAGGAATATAATATATGATAGCCTTTCCACAAGAGTAGCTTTTCATATTTATTGGACATTTTTGTTATTTCCCCCGACTAGCGTATTCATTGTTTTCGAAAAAGCACACAAACGGCCTATATCACATTTAATCTTGATCCTATGGCAACTAAAACAATTTAGAAAGGTAATAAAAGTTCCACACCATTTGCAATCTACTTTCCATTTTAGGAGAATGATTCCAAGATGCAGCTTTGAGGGATCTCTGTGTGGAGTCTTGGTTATTGGGGAAGGTTCAGTAGCTGATGTGATAGAAGGCAGGAAGTAGGCTACAACAGAGGAGCAGCGCGTGCTTGTCTACAAAACATTGATGGGGCTTCAGGCTTGCGTGGAAAAGGCTTCCTTCTCTGGCTAAAGGGCAACAGAGGTTCACCACCTGGAAGATGCCCTGAGGAGCATTTCACAGCTTCCGATATGATGTCCGTCAGGTGTCACTCATAGATCTTTTTGAGAATGAGTCATTCACCCTCATCATAGAGCTGTACCAAGTCTACCTGGACTCTCTCTGAAGCCAACGAGGAGTTTCAGCTCTCTCCCTCTCGCCGCTATTTTCAAGCATTCTTGAATAAGGCTTAAAGGACAACTTTGTTTTTTTGCAACCAATGTTTATGTTTTAGATTGTAATTAAAGTAAATAAAAGATGAGTGTTTAAAATTTTAAATGTACTGCTTTCTATAGTTTTAGCAATTTTCACAATCTTTTTTACAGTGTTTTCACAGTGGGCGGGGGCATTCTGTCTGGTGGCTAAATATGTATTTTTTTAACACATTAACCCGGCGTTTTCTTTATTATTATTTACAGTAGCTCTTCTAGCCCCCAATAACTCACATCTGGCCATCTCAGACAGCCGGGCCTTTTTTATTGTGTAAAAAAGGCATATTTAGCCACCGGACAGAATGCCCCCGCCCACTGTAAAAAATATCGCAAAAAATGCTAAAACTATAGAAAGCAGTAAATGAAAAAAAAATTACACTCATCATTTATTTACTTTAATTACAAGCTAAAATATAAACCTTGGTTGTAAAAAAACAAAGTTGTCCTTTAAGAGGTCTTTTTTCTTTGTTCTTTCCTTACATACCCGAGTTAAATTAACACAGTAGATTTGACTGTGTTGAAACACAGATTGCAGTAGGTACAGGGAAGAGTACTAACTAGAGAGATAAGAAAACAAAAAAGGATCAAAACAAAATAAACGAGAGAAAGACATGAGCATAATATATCTATTTGATGTCAGCCCTGCCTTAGAACTTACAGAGAGTGTAAGAGGATGGGTCACGTGAGTCCATTTGTGTATGCAGTGCTGTGCTCCATATTACAAATGCTAATGTGTTACATACAGTGTGCTCATCCGCCTCCCGAGAGACAGAGCCAGAAAATGCACATCAAAGAGGAGTATTTCTGTCTTGGACTGTTCTAAACGCTCCCCAGTGAGTTTGTCTGGCGCTCTCTGCAAATGGACAATGCGTGGCTAATCTTTTGGGAGGGTTTAGCTGAGGTCTATTGAAATCCCCACATGGGTTTCTCTTTGAACTTAAGCTGGCACATGTGCCTAAGTTGAGATGGCTGGCCCTCTGCTGACAGTCCCAGCTGCTGACCAGAACATTATGCAACACCAGCACTGTAGGGAAAACCACCTCTGAGATTTTCACACATGCACACACATGATAAAGACCACCTGTAGGACACATGTATGCAAGTGTACACAGTCACACAGACATGGGAGCTCACACTCACACAGATAACACACAGAGAAACCTTCACACTAGGGCTGGGCAATTAACCAAAAATATATCAAAACTTATATTTAGAACCAATAACCGACGTATAAACTAATAATCTAGCAATGTTTTTTATTTTATAATGTTTTTCGGCATGTTTTATTTTTATAATCAACTAAATTGATTAGTCTGATTAATCACTTAATTCTGTATTATACTTTGTTGTCCAATGGTGGTGTACACAAATAGTGAAAATAGCCAATCAAATTTTTTAGATTGATTAATGTAATCGAGGCAAAAGTTTGAAATAATCGTGATATTGATTTGAAGTCGTATCGCCCAGCCCCATTTCACATCTACGATGCATTTAAACAATTTTTTTTTACACAGACTTATTTAAAGATTTATTGAAATTGTTTACTTTACTTATCATTGTCATTGTAAAGAGACGGAAAACCTTGGGCAGAAAGAGAGGAGAGACATGCCATACAAGACGCAGGCAGGATGCACATGAACTGGGGTCCTCATGCTCACTATGGAGCATATGGTCTGCACGCTAACTGGCTGAGCCACCAGGCACCCAATGTTTACACACTTGAATAATGTATTCATTTGAACCTAAAGTAAGAGGATAAGGATATTCTGACAAGCAATATGATTGGCTGAGAGCTGTGTATTATTTGCTTAAACATCACAGGTCATGATGGTATAGCAAATTCACAGCTAGGAGTGATTTTGCAACAGAAGTAATTATTCTTCAAAACGTGATCTTGCAGTGTTTCATTCACATTATTTGTTAAACAAGCTGTGTGTTGTATAAAAGCCATAAGCCATGAATAAGATTACTATTTTGATGCAATGTTATTCTAATTCACAGTGATGTTACTTACCATAACACACTCCCTCTTGTGTTCTATTGCTTAATTTGACAACTTGGAACAATCCGACTGCATCGACTCTACTGTAGCTGTACTAACAACAACTACTGTAGCTCTTAAGCTACACTCACTTAAGTTCCATCTGACTTGAGAACTCAACATAACGTTAACACATTTTCATCACACACACACACACACACACACACACACACACACACACACACACACACACACACACACACACACACACACCTTTGTTAAGTCGCTTGTCCTGTGTAATGTTAACTGTCTTTGTATGGTTGTATGTATAGTCTGTGTTGGGTATTGTATTTTTTTATGGACCACAATTAGGCTTTTTCGTGTTCTAATCCATCGTTGCACTTTTAATTGGCGATACTGCACGTTTTAGTTGTTGTCAATGGTATTCTATCACATGCACATGCACGTGCACACACACACGCACGCACGCACGCACGCACGCACACACACACACACACACACACACACACACACACACACACACACACACACACACACACACACACACACACACACACACACACACACACACACACACACACACACACACACACACACACACACACACACACAGCAGCAACGCCACATTGCAATATTCCCTTTCAATCGAAAAGTACTGTGCATTTTACACTCCAGTAGTAGATTGCCTCTACAGATCTCAGAGTGATGGTTCTGTTAGGAGGTTCATGTTGTTGTTGAGGCAGACATGCTAGGCGACAGAGATGAGATTACACTGTCCATTACAGGAACTGTTCCCTGGAACTGATACATGTATCAGGAAATATCAGTAGGGGGGCGTTACTGTAAAAGCACTCGCACACATGCGGGGGCGCGCGCGCGCGCACACCACACACACACACACACACACACACACACACACACACACACACACACACACACACACACACACACACACACACACACACACACACACACACACATTATGTGTAGTTGTAAGAACTGTCCTGTATTTGTACTCCAATGTTAAAGGACTTAATACTTTAATTATTATTTTTTGTGGGCTGGCTATTTCTCAAATTATGTGTAATCCAGCAGGCTGTTGTGATTTGTAGCTTGTAACACATCATAGAAGGACTGATAATAATAATAATAATCCTTCCCCTTCTTCCCCAGGCATATCTCCTTTTTCCTCATCATGTGCGTGTGTGCGTGTACCTGTATACAGTGTTGCCAGATTCTGTGAGAGAAACAAGCAACCGGGTCTAGGAAAACAAGCCCAAAAGAAGCGACTATGGTCCACATGAGCACTTTAAACATATGCATCAGCTATTTGAAAATAGCCGATCTACAAGCTCACAACGCGTCGCATCGCGACGCGTTGTGAGCTTGTAGATGTGCTATTTTCAAATAAAATCTTGGGGGGGAAATTATAATAAGCAGATCTGGCAACACTGCCTGTATACATAATCTTCCTCTTCCTATATGAAATTGGCTTAAGGGAGGACCGGCCGGCGGACCACGTTGTCACACTCATGTCACCATGACTCAGCCATAACCATACAAGGAGTTCCCAATGCAGCTATGCACAAATATGGAGTGTGTCGTCTAACCTCCGTGTGTCGTCCAATTAAACTACGTTCAGTCAGTGTCTTGGTACAGAAATCCAAACTTGTTGGGCTGTCCTAAGGCACATTCTTCCTCTATTCTATAGGGAGATTTCTAACTGTCAAGTAATTTCCTGGTTCTTTTCATCTGGGTCCTTGTTATCAATACAAGAAAACAAACACAAAGATACAGTTCATCTTTCTCTTCTGTAAACAGAAACATATACACTCTCCCGCCTTTATTCTGCCTCTGTGTTTTGCTTCCTCAATTTTACTGTACGCGCGTACACACACACACACACACACACACACACACACACACACACACACACACACACACACACACACACACACACACACACACACACACACACAATAAGTGTGAGGTTGTGGGTGTTTCATTACAGCTGCCCTCTTTCACAGAGCCTCGGGGCATAACCAGCAGATTGACTCAATAAGGAATATATCAGGAATATATTTGATTCTCTGGATCAACACACACACACACACACACACACACACACACACACACACACACACACACACACACACACACACACACACACACACACACACACACACACTTCATACTCCCCAGGACATCATGAAACACAACCTTGACACAATCCATACATGGAGCAACACACTAGCATTATTTGGGATGGAAACTATTTATTTACATAACCAACATGTTTGGTTACGTACGGAAATCAGGCATTTATGTACATCTAAATTGTTTGTTTTTATCCACCTAACTCACCTAAATAATGGTGACAATGTTTTGTCAGTAAGCCAAGGGCAGGGCTTTTCTGTTTTTACACATTGGTGCACTGGCAATCGATTCATTAAAAATAATTGCAAAGTATTGTGGAATATGAAACCATTCCCTCTCGAGTTTCTGCTCCCAGGACAGAAACGGAGGAAGCGTAAAGAGTATCTCAATCAATAGTCCTTTTGAACTGTCTCTTTGATTCAAGGAAACGATTCGCACTTGCAGACACGGAATATGCACATATATATATACTATGCCATATACACAATATAATCCCCATAGTTCAGACGGGAACAATTCATCTATTCATCTCCATTGTTATGTTGTGCAGACGGTACTAATCTGGAGCTGATTCATAGCTGAGTCATTCATGAATGGTTGTTGGTTGGTTTGTTTTTAATCCACAAAATATGACATACTTCTTTTTTTAAAGGTGTGTGTGTGTGTGTGTGTGTGTGTGTGTGTGTGTGTGTGTGTATATATCCATGCACACATATGAATGAGGCACACGCTTCTCTTAATCATTTTCCATGAAACGGCATCAGATGTTTGCATGTTGTTGAGTAGGTTCAAGGCTTGGCTCTCTGGTTTTTACGATTTTGGCCGAGAGTTCATGTCTCCAGATGGTCTACAATGTGGCGGGCTTCAGACCATATGTTATTGAAGTGTTATTTCCCCACTTTAGAGACCTGGCTGATTGCTGTAATTCTGCAGCCTGTCTGGCCCCTTCAGCTTCTAGTGTGATGTCTGTGTTACTGTAGGCTTGGCTAGTCTCTTCTCTAGCTCACAGGCTCAGTAAACAGCTTGACAGCCCATGATAAGCCTCCTGGCTGCCTTCGTGAAGTGCGAGTGTGAGGTCAAAGAGAAGGTGTGTGTGTGTGTGTGTGTGTGTGTGTGTGAGATTTTACCCAAGAATTCTGTGTACACATTAACCCATTAACACCTGGAACGCATCTATGTCACTTTTTGATTTGAGCTAAAAAAAGCATCATTTTACACTTTGGCTATTCAAAAATAGCAGATCTACAAGCTCATAGCGCGGCACCGAGTGCCGCGCTATGAGCTTGTAGATCTGCTATTTTTGAAAAATCGTGAAAATGTATGCAAATCTTTGAATATATATTGTTTTAAAGCAATCATTTTTAACTCAAATCTTTGCTTCTGGGGGTCCCTGGAACTAAATATTTTGAGATGGTGTCGGCGGCCAAATACATGTTATTTTGGGGGTCCTTGACATGAAAATGTTTGAGCACCACTGATATAGAAACATAGGTTTTTTCAGAACACTGTTGGGGTTTAGAAGACATTTGTAGGTTTTAATGGGATAATGCATGCATGAACACATTACTGATTGTCATTGTGGTAATTACTGTCATGTACTCTGTTGCAGCCAGCCCACACTAATCGTCACCCTCCAGTCTACAGTATGTTAGCTACTAGCAGACTTTTGGCTGCGTCCCTGGCATCTCTGTGTGTGTGTGTGTGCGCCCCACTAGCGAGGGCTTTGCACACAGTCAATTACTATCAATCTTTTGTTTGTGCATTCGAAGCACACCCTGATAGCGCGATAAGGAACACAATCACTGATATAGGGTGTGTGTGCGCTCCACTGTACGCGCACACACACACACACACACACACACACACACACACACACACACACACACACACACACATTCGGGTCTCAGATTTAAATGTACAGCCCAGATAGATCGTAACTGCCTCTCAAGAACCTAATTTATTCCTATACAATCTCTATCTAAGCTGAGCGCTTCTCTTTTGACTTAATGGACTGTCCGGTTGAATTCAATACTCTTCTCTCTCCCAGAGGAACACCACACAGAATTAGGATATCTCAAAAGAACCAGTTTTTATGCCAAGAAATAATGAGGTGTCAAAACATGGCTTAGAAACATTAGCATAAGCCCATGGCAAATGCACTGCTGGAAGTCTTTCAGGAGCAACCGGTTAATTTCAACAAAGTACTTTTTTTTTATTCCAATGGAATTAGAAAAGCATTTTCTCAAACGTGTCAGATTGTATTAAAAAGCACACAGTATGCCAAATAGCAGTGTGAAAACACAGTGAGAACAATGTCCTGCAGCCATTGGAGGAGAAACTCCACATTCCAACCCGAGACCTCTGTCTTATTACAGTGCTTGGACGTCTGCCCAAATGTTTTGAAAAATAACATGAGCCAGACTTAAACACCGGCAGACAGAACACACAACTGTGTCTTCCCCCGCAATAAGGCCAGCCTGGCCGCCCCCCTTACTGTGTAAATGACTGCACAGACTAAACATTTGTAAAGCAGCGGGTCTTATAGTTTCAGCTGTTCTGAGATCATTGAAAGAGCAGCCAGGTCTCGCTGGCCTTTACTATAGTCTATAATTCATCACTTGAACCCACAAACGTTATCAGGTATATTCTTGAACAGGCACTGAGCCCTTTCCATGTTAGTCATAAGCTCCCGTTACACTGCTCTAACACGTATTTTACACGACTGTGAATATATACTCCATTCCCACACATTTCATACATATTTGATAGTTGCTACTACGAGAAGTCTATTACTTACACTCGAGCAGGGGTCTTCAACGTTTTCAACGCCAAGGACCCCCTAGCTGAGAGAGAGATGATGAAGCAGGGACCCCCTCTATATTGTATAAAATTGTGTTTCAGATAAACTTTTGCTGCTCTTTTTTCCCTCTACACCTATAACTCTTTGCCAAAAATAGCAACGTTGAATCAGCTCAGCGTTGTGAGCTTGTAGATCGGCTATTTTTGGCTGAAGTTCTCCTCAGAAAAGGGATGCTGGGGTTCAAGTGGTTAATGTAAAAAAAAAAAAAACATATCACACAAAGATTTGGCGGGCCCCCTGTAGTAACTCTGAGGACCCCCTAGGGGTTCCGGACCCCCTGTTGAAGACCCCTGCACTAGAGGTACTGTACTCGGCCTTTACTTTTCTTAGTACACACTTTATATTTGACTTTTTTAAATTATAATTGTTTTATTCTCCTATTCTTATTCACGGTATACGTATATGTGACTGCAATTTTGTGGGTACTGGGTAGCTTGCATGGAAAACAAGTCCACCTTCACGTCTGTAAATGTGTGATATGACAATGTGAAACTGAAGTTGCCTAGTTTCTGCAGTCAGAATGTATGTTACACAATGTCCTGTTGAACTATCAGTCATGTACTGTCTATGTGTCAGTAGTCTGCTGTACACACAGTACAGTATAGTGTTAACAGTTGCCTCTACAGTCTACACCATACTGTATCACCAAGACAAATGCCTTATATGTCATCCCTACTGAGTAGTAAAGGGTTACTAATCCTTTTTAACAGGATATCCCTGTCCCAATGTGAAAGGTATCTGCTTAAATTACTCTAGGCCTTTATCTTCATGCATTCCTTCCTTTTATGAAAATGATTGTTTCTAACTCCAATTGCATGCAAGATGAATAGCTTTAGCACACTATATCTTCTAGATATCTCAGAAGACTAAACCTTTTCAGAAATATTCACACCTCATGATGTTACAGCTGTTTCTGCCAAGAACTCATAGTTAAAGATATGTATCTCATCAGTTAACTCTTTAAGACCGGGAACGCACCGAGTGCCGCGCTATGAGCTTGTAGATCTGCTATTTTTGAATAGCCAAAGAAATCTGAAAATGACACATGCGTTCCCGGTCTAAATGGGTTAATCTACTTTCATAGATGTTGTGTTTTGCATGCTGAAGTTTGCCACTCAGCTGGCGTAAGCCAGTATAATCCTGTCTGTCGGTCAGTCTGTCTATCCAATCAGCTTCCAGCAGAAACTGAGAGCTGGTCACAGCTCGTCACGCACAACATGCTTGTTGAATATTGATTTGTTCAATATCATCCTTTCGCGTGAAAAGAAAAACGTACTGCCTTATTACAATTCACAAGTGGCCGTGTTTGTTTGAGTATTATGAGGTTCCCATCCTCTATTCATCCTCCTATTAAGCTGCTGTAGAGAGCTCCATTGAATCTGAATGAACATGATTTAATTGTTGCCATCTTCCTCCACCTGTCTCTGTTACTTTAGTCGTTGCGCTATCGGTTCAATACAACAAACTTTATATGCAGGATAAGGACAACATTGCCAAAGCATCAGCATGCCGATGTGTCTCAAGATAAACAGAAACAAAAGCGAACAGGTTTTCTCTCTGTTCCTCTCCTCTCTCTCTTTCTGCATCTCATTCTGTTCCTTTCTATCTCTCCCTCCTCATTCTTCCTCATTGCCACTGCTTTTACCTATGTGTGTGTTTCTGTTTACCTTTTCTTCTATTTGTTACTGTATGCATGTGTGTGTGTGTGTGGGTGCGTCCATTATTGACTGAATATGTGAGTGTTGTTTTCCCTGCACAGAGAAACCTTATTCTGCAGCTTGTCTCCCGAGTGTGTGAGTGTTATATATTTTGAATTCTTTTGAAAATGTGAAGAAAATAGGGATGCCAGGGTTAACCCTTTAAGACCGGGAACGCATCTTTGTCATTGTTTTCTTTTGGCTATTCAAAAATAGCAGATATACAAGCTCATAGCACGGCACCGAGTGCCGCGCTATGAGCTTGTAGATCTGCTATTTTAGAAAAATCGTGAAAATGTGTGCATATCTTTGACTAATATTTTTTAAAGTGAACATTTGTAACTCAAATCTTTGCTTCTGGAGGGTCCCTGGAAGAACATATTTTTGAGATGGGGCCAAATACATATCATTTTGGGGGTCCTTGACATGAAAAAAAAAATCCGGACCATGATATTATTGCAACATACGTTTTAAAAGAAAAACTTCCCCGGAAGCAAAAGATTTGAGTTACAAATGTTCACTTTAAAACATATATATCTTCAAAGATTTTGACAATTTTTCTTTTTTTTTCAAAAATATCAGATCTACAAGCTCTTAGCGCGGCACTCGGTGCCACGCTATGAGCTTGTAGATCTGCTATTTTTGAATAGCCCAAAGAAACCTTAAAATGACTCACAGATGCGTTCCCGGTCTTAATGGGTTAATGTGGTTGTGTACATTATGCAACCCTACCTGACTGTGTACAAATCACTGCACAGTCGAGGTATTTTACTAAACCGTTCCACTTCCTCTTGACAATTATCTTTGTACTGGGGTTTTCCATATAGTACAGTCTCTGGGGATGAGCTGGTAAGGTGTTGGCTCACTGTATATATGCGTACGTAGTACGTACACGCATACATACATGGACATTTGCACATGAATACCTACTGCATCTGGGACTATAACATGTACACAGTGCAATGCATGCAAATGACACATTTTGAAAGCTTGGTGCCGTTTTCCGTCAAGCTGTCTTTACTATAAAGCCTAAATTTCTTTGTAGGAAATGTACCATGGATGAGCACTTCCGTAAGACACACGTACATAAATACACACTCACACACACACACGGCATGACTTGCATGCACAGCATGACTATGACTAATAGGCATGCAGCATGTGGTCTTTCAGTTCAAGTTAGTAGTTTCCTTTTTATTGGAATTGTTTGCATGCATACGTATGTGTGGTAATTTTTTGTCTGAGGTGCTATGTACACACACAGACACACACACACACACACACACACACACACACACACACACACACACACACACACACACACACACACACACACACACACACACACACACACACTGCCTGTGTGTGTGTTTCTGCCTTTGTTTTAATAGAACAGTGTAGATTGACAGGAAAGGGGGAGCGAGTTAGGGAGAGACACGCAGAAAAGGTCACTCCCCAGGGACTCCCTGTCAGGCTGTATCAGAGCCTACATGTGTCTGGTATGCGCCTTAACCGCTCAGCCGTCGGTGCCCTAATACCCAAAGATTTCTAGACGAAATCCAGAACCCAAGCTTTGGTTTCAATGTTAATTAGTTCAGAGTACGTCATAATAATATTTGACGGAAGCATTTGAAACGGATAAGCTTCAGGTATAACTATCACACTGTACATGGGGTATATAAAACGGACCTGTAAGGGTCCATTTGGTTCCATGTACAGTCTTCGGAGTTAACCCATTAAGACATGAGGCCGATTCTACAAATGTCTCCTAAATCCCAACAGTATTCTGAAAAAAAAAGTATGTTTCTATATCAGTGGTGCTCAAACTTTTTCATGTCAAGGACCCCCAAAATTATATGTATTTGGCAGCGGACCCTCATCTCAAAATATTTTGTTCCCGGGACCCCCAGAAGCAAAGACTTTAGTTAAAGATGTTAGCTTTAAAACGATATGTATTCAAAGATTTGCACACATTTTCACGATTTCTCAAAAATAGCAGATCTACAAGCTCATACCGCGGCACTCGGTGCCGCGGTATGAGCTTGTATATCTGCTATTTTAGCTTTTTTTTTGCTCAAATCAAAAAGTGACACAGATGCGTTCCCGGTCTTAAAGGGTTAAATTAACACGAGACATTTTACTATGTGCCTCGGCTATGCTTCGAGAAACACACATCTCCCACTGCGTTAAGCCTCAGCAGACATGCAGACTCACAGCCAGATTCCAGACAGGCACACACCTTTTGGAGTGATTCACCCATGTGTCTGCATACACATGTGGGATGTAGAGAGAGATGAGCAGATGGAGCGGAAGGGAAAGAAATACAGGTGTGGAGCAGTGGGCAAGAAGAAGAAGAGTTCTCACCATTTAAACCTGTAAAAGAAGCATTAGAGGCAATGTTTCCCCAAACAGTGGGTTCGGGAACCCATTTTTAATGGGTCGCGGACCCATTTTACACGACATGTTGGGAGCTTGTAGATCTGCTGTCCTTTTGATGTGAGCTTGTAGATCTATTTTCCTTAGTTTGGGTCCCAGGGAGACAGCTAATTTGTCTTGGCTCTCGAGCTAAAAAGAAGTTTGGGAAGTTTGTATTAGAGGAGGTCAGGAGAGGAGCAGAGAAGACTTAATTAGAAGCCCTCACTGCAGAACTTCACACTGTTCACAGCTCTGGTTGCTGCAGAGGGCCAGCCTTGAACTCCTTGTCTCTCCATGCAGTTAAATGAGCACTCCGGATTTGACTGTTTGCTGCTTCCCCTTTTTCTCTGTCCATCTCTCCCTGTCTCTAATCCAGTCTTAACCCATTCAATCTGTGTCACTTTAGATTTCTTTGGCTATTCAAAAATAGTAGCTTGTACAGTAGATCTGCTATTTTAGAAAAATCGTGAAAATGTTTGCAAATCTTTTAATATATATATACATTTGTAACTCAAATCTTTGCGTCTGGGGGGTCCCTGGAACAAAATATTTTGAGATGGGGATCCGCGGACAAATACAAATAATTGTGGAGGTCCTTGACATGAGAAAAAGTTTGAGAGCCACTGATATTATAGCAACATTTGTAAAAAAAACTGTTAGGATTTAGAAGACATTTGTAGAATCCCCCAGAAGCAAAGATTTGAGTTTTTTCACAACAATATAGCAGATCTACAAGCTCATAGCGCGGCACCGGGTGCCGCGCTATGAGCTTGTATATCTGCTATATTTTTTTTAGCCAAAGTATAAAATAATGGTTATAGCAAAAAATCCAAAATGACACAATTTTGTGGTGTTGGTTAAAGGAGCACTCCGGATTTGACAGTGTGCTGCATCCCTTTCTCTCTGTCCATCTCTCTGTCTCTAGTCCAGTCTTAATGGCCCTGGTGTCCATTTAACACCGCGTGATGTATGACTTGTGTTTTCGGTCTCATCCGTCCTTTTCTCCTTTTACTTCCTCCTCCGTTCACTCACTCGATTTATCTCTCCCTTCCTAATGCTGCTGGTAGACATGTCTTATTTAGTCTGGGTGATGTATTGCCATGGTGTAGGGTTTTTTATTTTGGTTTGTTGTTGTTGTTGTCACTGATCCTCTCCTTTTTCTACCGCTTTCCCCTTCATTCTCTTCAGGCTTTGGTCCAGACAGACAAATAGAGTGTATTCCCCTCTGTTGTCCCCTCTATTCTACAAAATGTCTTCTGAATCCTAACAGTATTCTGAAAAAAACGTGTGTTTCTATATCAGTGGTTCTCAAACTTTTTCATGTCAAGGACAGCAACATTATATGTATTTGGCCACGGACCCCCATCTCAAAATATGTTGTTCCATAGACCCCCATGAAGCAAAGATTTGAGTTAAAAATGTTCGCTTTAAAATAATATATATATTCAAAGATTTGCACATTTTCATGATTTTTCAAAAATAGCAGATCTACAAGCTCATAGCGCGGCACTCGGTGCCGCGCTATGATCTGCTATTTTTGAATAGCCCAAAGTGTAAAATAATGCTTTTTAAGTCAAATCTAAAAAATGACACAGATGTGTTCCAGGTCTTAATGGGTTAATTCAAAATGCACACACACACACACACACACACACACACACATTGGCAGGCACACACACACGCACGGTAACATTCCATGTACTTTCTGAGCTGGTTTGCCTTCCAAGTTCAAGATGACATTTTAATGTAACAATTCTGCAAAGCAAATTGAAATTGGGTCAACCTGGTGTAAAGTACAGCATATAATGGTGTTTTGGTCCCGTGTTGATTAAAAACATACTGTATTATGCTGGTCTATCCTTCTAGCCTCCAATTTACCTCGCAGCAGCCAGTGTCTCTCTCTCTCTCTGTCTTCCCTACAGCATCGTTACACCTTACTCTCTCCCTCTTTTCCTCTCTATTGCTGCCTTTCTTCTCTCCACTTTTTAAGTCCTGTCCATTTTCCTACAGTACCTTTCCGCCTTGCCTTTCCTTCCTCCCTGCCTGCCTTCCTTCTTACTCTGCAACATCATGGCATACAGCAGTGGTTTTCAACCCTTTTCATATCAAGGTCCATTATTTATTCAGCATTTGAGCCACGGAACCACCATTTGATGAGATTTAGACTCTCAGGCCGAAGACATACAGTAGAATATTTTGTTGTCGTTGGATACGATTTTGTCCACAATTCCATGCTGTATTGATGTTGGAACCATAGGAGAGATAACAGGCAAAATAACAATTCTTCTACGTTCTCTAATTGTATAGACCTCTTGTAAATTAAGTAATGCAGATGTTTAACAATAATGTAACTTGGTTTCATTTTACACACTCAAGAGTTAAAGCTCTATAAGGGTTCATTTGGTTACCAACTCTCCATCATTCAGCTGGGGACCACCTTGAGACCCCCTCAAGGACCACTGGTGGTCCCCGGACCACTGGTTGAGAACCACTCGCATACAGTGACCGGGCTTCTTTTCTGAGCGTTTGAGAGCCCTGCCCTGGAGGTTTGTTTTTGTTTCTCACAACCGTGTACTTTCTCAACCATGAAACGGCCTGAAAAAAGTGTGTTCTTGAATGCAAGAAAGTAATGTGCCGTGGTGATAGTAATCCTTCAACTTTTCGGTCAAGGCCAGTCCAGGCATTGCCGTGTACAGTATGTACAGTAATGTACAGGCTCTGTTGTGGCCTAGTATACATGCCTGCGGGCACAAACAAACCTCTCCATCACACCGGGAACACATTTTGTCTGCCCTACGAATTCGAACCCAGGATAACCCTGATAGAGGAGAAAGGAACTGGTTGGAATAACGTGATCCTTCCACACGCTACGTCCTACCGGGGAAACTCCCCCCTGTCAGGTGACAAGAAGGTCAGTCGGCTCTCATGCATTGAAGGAGGCATGAGCTCGGCCCTGGTTCTCCCTAGGCTGGTGAGGGGAGTGTAGCGGCCAGGATCACTTGGCACCGGGTGAGAAAGGGTTACAAAATCGCGTGATAAAAAAAAAAAAGAACCCAGGATAATAGATACAGTCACTCACGTCTTCAGTGAATAAATAGAAAAGTTTTCAAGGATGGAATTCCTGGAGCCATGGTGACAGAGGGTGACAGTGAGTTACCCAGGTGATCTCGAAGGGTTGTCATCCATCAGATTCTTAAAGTTGCAATCTGGAACTTTTTTTAGTGAATAAACCATTATTATTATTTTTTTTTACCAATCTACAGTAGTAGAGTATGGTGATACAATATAAATAGTACAATTGCAGTGGTTGAAGGTGGGAGAAGTTTAGACCCTGTGTTCGGGTAGGAACTCTGGTACAGTAGTTGACGAACTTGACGTTAATGGTAATCGTTCATCATTGTGGATGCTCACGTCTTTTTTTATCGTTATCATTCTTGGTGCGGATGACCTTTAACCCATTAAATCCGGGAATGCATCTCTGTCATTTTAGATTTCTTTGGCTATTTTTTAATCTTTGAATAGAGGATATGCGCATGCTTAAAGTGAATGGCACATCGAGTGGCAAATCGAGTGGCAAAGCAACATGCAAAATGAGTTTAACATTGTTTAATGTTGTTTAATGCAATCAGATATGACTTTTCTGTTTGGATGCATGGGCTGTCAAGGCCAGAAAGTATTTTTTTGACACTCAGTAGGCATTCCTGCATAACTTCCGGGTTTGATGATGATGTCACACGCATATCATCTATATGTATATTTTAAAGCGAACATTTGTAACTCAAATCTTTGCTTCTGGGGGTCCCTGGAACAAAATATTTTACCAAATGTTCGGTTTAAAAAAAAATATATATATTCAAAGATTTGCACACATTTTCAAGATTTTTCAAAAATAGCAGATCTACAAGCTCATAGCGCGGCACTCGGTGCCGCGCTATGAGCTTAGTATATCTGCTATTTTTGAATAGCCATAGAAATCTAAAAATGACACACGTGCTGCGTTCCCGGTCTTAATGGGTTAACTGCTTCAACGTTGCCAGCATCTCTCCGACATTGAGAAATAATTATTTATGCATGGGTCGGTTTGATATAGGAACGTGTGAGATTAGGTTTGAGGGGTAATCCTCTCTCATCTTGTGATTTTTCTGCTTTCTCTGATCATACCACTTGACCTGAAACTGAAACACAGCTGATCTGGTCTCTCTGGTGTTGATTATTGGTTTAGTTTTTTAAGTTTTTTAAAGTGGCCTGCAACTTTATATTTCTCCAGATCTGTAACAATCAGCAGTTGATAGATGGTGAGCAGTAGCATGCACGGACAAATACACACACACACACACACACACACACACACACACACACACCCTTTTAGCTTCTCAACTATGCTTTCTTATCTTAGCCAAACACTCGCAGCGTCCTAGGACACAATATTTAAATATGAGAATCTGGTCAGTACTTTAGCTGAAGTACTTTTTCATTTTTATTGCATAGTCACTGCAACTATTTGCTATTGACTGCTGTAACCATGGCACTGGCTGTAATTGAGATTTCATAATTTAATATAAAACAGGACACAGTTCAGGAGTTCAATTATTGTTGACCTTTTCTCTGTGTGGTTTCTGTTTGGAAAGTAAAAAAACAAAAGGGCAAGAAATGTTGTAGCCCTCCACTGTCACCTTTCACTCCAAATATTTGCATTCTTTTTGTCGTTAACAGATACATAACTTTGCTTCTACCACTGTACTACAATACTCTATTAATATTGTTGCTTTTACAAATCGTTTTCCGCTTTTGCATTTTCTTCCTTTAATCAGTGCTATTGAACACCCATTACGTCTGTGTGTTGATGAAAAAAAAATTGAACAAATGAAAAGTATTCAAAAGTGCTTCTGACAAAACCAGCTAACTCCATTGGATCCTCAAACTTTCTGCTAAACCAGCTAACTCCACCAAAGGAGTTAGCTGGTTTTGCTGACTCCGGGCTCCACCCCATTTTGACCTCCAACCTCATTGAGAGCTTGGAGGTCCATTTAGCTGTTCTTATCAATGATGAACAAAACTCCACTTTTGTTTTGTTTTTGTTATTTCCTGAAAAATGAACATTTTGGAGTTAGCTGGTTCCTGCCGGACAGCAGAGAAATACTACTACTACTGTACCGCTGCTGCTGCTGCTACCACCACAACTACTACCACTACTGCTACAACTACAACTTATACTACAGTATTTTGAGAGTGGCAAGAAAAAGAGGGAGAGGAGAGTGGCTGACATTCAACAATAGTACACTGTACACTACAACAATAGTACACTACATTCTGAGTGATAATTGAACTGTCACTTCTGTGTTCACACTCGGTGTTTTGCCGTGTATGAGGGCTTTGGCGATGCCACTCTCATAACCATTCCATTGTAGTGTGTGGTAGCCTAGCCCTAGTATGCACCACAGCACGCCGAAACCACAAGGACACCCTTCCCGGGATGGATTTCCTCACGGAGGAAATGATGAGAGGGCCAGAATGCCCTTCCAGGAAGCCGCAGCGCCCTGACTCAATAGACTGATGTGGGCTGTCTTTGTCTCTCCCAAGTATCCTTGGGTTCAGTTTTCAGGGTCATGTGCAGACGATATCCCATCTGGGAATAGTATTACTGAGCCGTTACAGTGGCCTCTTATGGATTTCCAATAACAGGATGTTAAATGCTCAGAGATCATATTAATGGAAAAAATGTTTTGTCTTTTATTCTAGACCGTGATGCTAAATATAAATTAATTGAGGATAAGATAGGCAGAAAATACACGGACACACACACACACACACACACACACACACACACACACACACACACACACACACACACACACACACACACACACACACACACACACACACACACACACACACACATGCACACACACACACACACGCGCGCGCACACACACTATTAACTTCTAATAGCTTTGTTTGAGTATATGCATCTCCTTCTTAGACATCGATGTGTACATTGCTGTGGTCATGGATGTGTGTGTGCTATGTGTGTTTGCGTGTGTGTGTGTGTGTGTGTGTGTGTGTGTGTGTGTGGGGTGCAGTGCCTCTTAACGTCTGTGATTTATAGCGGTTGTATTTCACGGGCAGCCATTTATCACGGGGGACAATGGCCAGGGCCCTCTGAAACAAGCCTACTTAATTACTCAGACATCATATTGAAGCCCCCTGGGCCCTGCATGATAAATTCAGCCTATTAACAAGAGGGCTAATTAATAGCTTTAACTGTGTGTACTGTATGTGTGGTCAATTAGAGTGATGTCTTGCCCTTGTTATCGCGACACTGAGGTTCTTGTTGAAAGCTGCATGAATGGACTAGAGTGTTTTTTATGTGTGCATATGTGATTGGATTTGTCTGTATTCGCCGCTTATCGCCTTTCAAAAAGTGTTCTGCTGACAGAGGCCATTCCAGCCATTGTCACCATTCAGTTGTTGATGGAAAATAGCCGATCTACAAGCTCACAACGCGTCGCCTCTGCAATGTGTTGTGAGTTTGTAGATTGGCTATTTTTTTGTCGTTGCGACACCGTCGTACAGCAATGTATAAATCGGGCTTTAACTGAGCGGCAGAGTCATAAATCATCCACTCTGAGCTGTTCTCTCTCTCCTACCTTCACTTACTTATACAGTCAAAATCCTCCCCTCACTTGTTTTCACTTTCTCTCTTTTCTACACCCTCCTAAATCTACACGTTCTCTCACTGTATTTATTCAGTCCTAATCTTTCTGTCAGTTGCTCTTTAAGTCACTAATGCACTTTTAATCTCACTCAATATATCTTCCTCTTAAATTATTAATTGTCCTTCAACTTGCTCGGAAAGATTTGTCTCCGTTCTCCCTGTCTCTCAAAAACCTAGTTATTAGTAAAAAAGTGAGTTAGAAGTGGTTTGTTTTTGTCATTACTTACTAATGTTCACAGGTTTTATTACTGTTCAAGGGTTCATGTTTATTTATTGTACTGCTTATGGTAGAACTGTAACTATATTGCAGGAGAGCTTCCTCAACAATGTGGATAAGATGATAATAATAACACTAATAATAGAAAATCTGAATCAAGAAAGTCAGAATAAACTGTAATAGCTCAAAAAGCTACATACTGTAAATAGCACGTATCCACAATTGTGTACTATTAGTATAGCTATTTATAGTAAGAATAGTAATGTAATAAAATAAGATGGCATTGGCATCTGTGCAATTGTAGATGTGAGGTTGTTTTGAAGAAGTGGTTTTGGCTCATGCATAATATTACCTCATGTTTAACTGAAGGCTGTATCTTGAGCAGCTCCTTTTGTGTGACGCTGAGAAATGAAGGCCGCGGTCAAACAAGGTTTTCATACTCCATATCGTTTTGCCTGTAATTAGATTCACAGAATTGTGCCCGGGGCCTAATGTTTATGAAAATGGCACCAAAGTTGCACCATCTGTCGTACAAACTCGATTTCGCCCCACAGCGTCCTCGTGTCCTGACTGCTGTACCCCACGACTGACCCAGCCCTGGGTAGGCAACCAGGCCTGGCGGAGAACTGCGCTCTGAAGAGTGCACTTTTTTTAGTTCTCTGCTGTTGTCTGTAAATTTGAGGTTTCGCTTGACCGTGCTTTGTTGCAGTCAGATGAATACCATCTCCAAAAATACTTAAAATTAATAATATATTATTTGTTCAAACTGAAACCTCCTTTTCTTATTGTATTGGTAATCAGAAAATAACTTTGGAGTATGGTTTAGTGGTTGTCTGTAAATGTGAAGTTTCGCTTGACAGTGGTTTGTTGCAGTCAGATGAATACCGTTTTCAAAAATACTTAAAATAAATAATATATTACAAAAACTGAAACCTGTGGTAATCAGAAAGAAAGCAAAAATAAAACAGTGTATGTTACCCCTCCCACCCCCCAAAGTTCCCGCTCCGAAAGAGCCACAACCCTGGTATCCTGTTGTACCATTAACACAAAAAGACAATACAAACAAAATAAGACACAATTGCAATGAAAGTTGAAAGGACATGTAAAACAAAGATGAAAAAAGTCAGAAAATAACTTTTGAGTATGTTTTAGTGGTTGTTGGGCCACGGTAGATATTCAGCATAAAACATTATGTCATTGCGGTGTACCAAGTAAATTCAAGCAATGCCAAGAACTCCAAACTAGCAGTTATGAAGATTTTATGTAGTAGGAGGGATTCACAGATGTATTTTGCTTTCTACTGTCTTGGAACCAAAATCCTCAGTGTTCATGTATCCATTAAGAACTCAAAGAAGACTAAACAAATGTAACCAAATGGAGCCTTATGGGTCCATTTGATTACGTTCGTTCACTCATTGTTAAATGAACACACAGTGTATCTGTGTAGCAGATGTTTGGCAAGCTTTGGTGCAAAAGACAGTTGATGGAGATATATCTGCGCTGTCACGTGTGCATTGCTGGGGGATTTGTCAACTAGTCCAGTCTAACTAAGCTCTTTCTGGTTTACCTCTGGCGAGGTACACTTACTGCCAACTGATAATGTCTCTTTTATCGTTGCCTGCAATCTCTCTCTCTCTCTCTCTCTCTCTCTCTCTCTCTCTCCCTGTTGGCACATTAGTCGGTAAAGGAGACAAAATGTTTTGTTTTACTCTCAAGTTTAAAGATACAGTAGCTCACCTCTGAGTGAGCTTGGTGTGTGCGTATAGACACTGACTTCAGGACAGGATTTATAGGATTTCTGTCTGGAGCTGCCAGAAGGCCGGTGGTCATCATCATGACATCATCCATATGCTAGCTGGGTGGCCGGGGGGGCGAAAAGTGCCAAAACACACACACCACAGAACTGTCACTGAGGTTTGGATGAGAGGCTAAACACACAAACACGAACACAATGTTGACCTGTTCTGCCAAAGTCAGTAGGATGTTGCTGAAAACACATTTGAGGTTTTGTGAAGTCCCTTTTTTTTCCTCCTAACATTTCAATGTTTTTCTTGTACTACATATTCCCAAAGAGGTCAAATTACAAATCGACTGCATAACCAGCCTCTGTTTTTGAGAGAAATTGTCTCAAACTAGCTAATCAGCCAGTGTGCATGCAGTACCACATAATTGCTGCATCCTGCGTTTGAATGTAGCTCATTTGTTGCATGTTTTCATAAATGTTTTATCATGCATCAGTAATCATTCTAATCAATGCCAAAAGAGAGGGGGAGAGAGAGAAAAACTAAAAAGAATACAAAATGTATCTTGGCCACATTTCTTTGCTGTTTGGATCAAACGTATGTTTGGGTTCCACAGATACATCCCTGTCTTTGGTTTTGTTTGGGTCCATGGCAGTAAAAAACCTTCCTTTTAGCCTTAAGGCGGCTTATTGTCTCTGCCAGGCCGAAGGCGGTGACACACACACGTCCATCTGTGTGTCCGTGTGTGTCCGTGTGTGTGTGTGTGTGTCCGTCAGTCCGTCCGTGTACAGCTAATCTCCGGCACCGTTGGACGGACCAGCGTGAAACTGTGCACACACACTCCCTGGAGCCAGAACACTTTTTTTTTCTACTGATTGTGTCCAAACATCATGCAAATCGGTACACATTATCTCTATAGTCATGTGATCAAGACGGACCTGTCCGATTGTTTCCCCGAAGATTGGCATCTAAAGGTTGAAGGAGTGGTCCGTTTTGAACAAAGTGCCTCAAATCATGCACGCAGTATCCGATTGCTGTGAAACTTCACAATGGTCTGTTATAGCGCCACGAGGAGGCCACATTTTGTAAAACGATTCTTTTGCTATTCCTCCTACAGATTTTTTCCAAACATCACGCAAATCGGTACACATCTCTATAGTCGATTTTTCATATTTCAAGCTGATTGCCTAAGATTGACTTCTACTACCTGGCCTGGCAGAAGCCTCTGCTCCGAGGAGCACATCTTTCTAGTTTATACTCAACTGAAATGTGTTTCCTTTGAAAATACATCATTTTGGTGGAGTGACACAGTCATGAGACAAAGTATAAATTAAGCCTAGGGGTCCTCTGGTGTCATCATAATTTTTGTACAACTCACACCATAGATCTTGGAACACAATGTCCTCCCTCCTGCAGGATATTATTTATTATTTCTCACTATTTCTCCTTGGCGGGGGGACGGCCTGTTTTTCTCAGTAACTTATTTCTCCCCCCCCTGCCCTCCTGCAGGATATTACATATCTGTCCGTGCTCAATCTTTCCCCTCAGCAGAGATTGCTCTATTTTGGTCTCTGGCTTAGTTCTCCCTATCTCCTCTATGGTACCTCATACGATATTGTGTGTCTTCTGATTATATTTCATTATGTCTGTTTTCCTTCCACATTATTCCATCACACATACATAATCAGCTACTATCTTTTATTGTTTATTTTCTGTATGCTGTAATTGTTTGTTTGTTTATTTACTACTGTAGTAATACTTTGTTGTTGCTTTTTGATAGTTTCATTATCAAAGACCAGATAAGCACCCATAGTAATACACATGCTCCAGGGGGTCCCCAGCAAAATATGTTAATATGGCATCACCATCATTTCAACCCTTTATACTTTGGCTATTAAAAAATAACAGACCTACAAGCTCATAGCGCCGCGCTACGAGCTTGTAGATCTGCTATTTTTGAAAAATAGTGAAAATGTGTGCAAATCTTTGAATGCACATATTTTTAAAGCGAACAGTTGTAACTTAAATATTTGCTTCCGGGGGTCCCTGGAACTAAATATTTTGAGATGGGGGTCCGCGGCTAAATATACATATCAATTTGGGGGTCCTTGACATGAAAACGTTTGAGAACCACTGCGTTAGTGTGCATACATCTATTTCTCACTGTATCCCTCTTTACTTAAGTTCTTATGCCTTTTTCAATGGTGGAAATAAGTTATGTGCAATATGATCTAATCTCAATGGTTCTCCTGTATCTGTATCTCCCTATCACGACATTTTGTGTATTTTATTATGACTTTTTTTCTATATTATCCTAAACCTAAATTCACGTTATGTCTTCCAGGATATTCTACGTGTCTCATGATTCCCAGGACCTGAAGATATTCAGCTACATCGCCAGAGATGGACAGAGCAACGTTTTCCGCTGCAACGTGTTCAAGTCCAAGAAGAAGGTGAGTCGAGTGTTGCCTCATTCTTTTGCTCTGACGCACCACATTGATGCGTGCCAAGAATAGCAAATCTACAAGCACGAAACACGTTGCATCACAAATCGTTGTGAGCTTGTAGATCGGCTATTTTCGGCGTGTGACACTGGCAGTGGTGTAAAGTAACTAAGTACATTTACTCAAGTAGGCTACTGTACTTTTACTTATACTCCACTACATCTAAGAGGCAAATATTGTACTTTAACTCCACTGCAATTATTTGAAAACATTAGTTACTAGTTACTTTGTAGATTTTGATTGTTATTACAAAACATACATTAACCACTTCAGCCCTATATACATTTTGGCCATTTGAAAATAGCCGATCTACAAGCTCACAATGTGTCGCATCGCGACGCATTGTGAGCTGGTAGATCGGCTGTTTTCAAAAGATTTTAATACATTTGAAAACTTGGAAATGGGACATTCTGCATAATGAGTACTTTCTACATTTTGATATCAATACTTTTGTACCTTTACTCAAGTAAATTTCGAATTCAGGACTTTCACTTGTAACAGAGTATGTCTACATTGCAGTATTGATACTTTTACTTAAGTAAAAAAAATGGAGTACTTTTCCCACCACTGGACACTGTCATGCTTCAGAGTTTACTTCAGGCTTGTGTTCTGCACCGCTGCTGTTTGTAGGAGTTGCAGATGTAACAAACAAATGAGACCTAACTAACGGTCGGTATGCAGAGCTCCTCCGCGAAAATCCATACCATCGTATAAAGGCTTCTTAGTTCCGCTACAGGGGTCTCATCATCTGCTGTCTTGTTTTTGGACCCCAAAGGTTGGTTGTGTACCTTGGCTGTTGAGATTAATTTAATGGGATATAGATAGGGGGGTAGATATTCATTTTCATGCATCATTTAGGCCCAGACAAAAGATAATGCAATTGCTTGCAATAATGCGGGAGGAAACACACTGTAGTAGGCCCACACAATCATCTGCAGCCAGCACTTTCTGAAAGACTTCCAGTAATAAAATGCAGTTTGAAGCACAATGCGGTGTGTGTGTGTTGCAGTGCTGCACAGTTCCCCAAAATGTTTGCTTTTTTACCAGGTTGCCAAACCTGGTCTATATCTACACTCGCTAGTCCTGCTAGTCGTGACTTTTTCCTCATTGGCTGGTCCTTTAGCCAATGAGGGCTCAATGTCCTCTCAGAATATGGGATCTAAAGACGACCCGCAATACTGTGTTCGGCCACTGTATGTATCTCTATGAACTGTGGCGCTGTTCCTCATTTGGCCTTTCAACGTTGCCATGTTTAGTGAGAGAAATAAGCAACCCTATGGGATCTAAAAACATTGCCATGTTTAGTGAGAGAAATAAGCAACCTGGTATAATATATATTTATCTTGTTATGCCACCTACACTAGTTAAAAAGCTACCATCCCGAACCTTTTTGATGTGAATAAAACTTAGATTTTGGCCAATCCTTATGGTAGAGTATGTTGTAGCTACAATATATAATTTAGCACATCTGCAGTGGTTGGAGGTGATCTCCCTGCTCTTCTATTGAGAATACTGTATTTTATCCTGTGTTCGGTTAGAGACACTGCTGGTTGACAAGAGGTATTGCCTCAAGTTCAAAGTGTAATATCACCCCTGCCCAAGCGGTCTTAGCTCAGCAGTAGAAATGTCTTTCCTCGCACGGAGTCCTGGATTTTGAATCCAGGGGTAGGACATAAATCTTACAGATTGCAGCTTTAACCCATTCAAACCGGGAACGCATCTGTCATTTTTAGATATCTTTGGGCTATTATTATATACCAAGTGCCCGCTATGAGCTTGTAGATCTGCTATTTTTTGGGGAAAATCGTGGATCTTTGAATATATATACATTTTAAAGCGAACTAAATTGTAACTAAATGTTTTGCTTCTGGGGATTCTACAAATGTCTTCTAAATCCTAACAGTTTTTTGAAAAAAATATGCTGCTATAATTTCTCAAAAATTATATGTATTTGGCCGTGGACCCCCATCTCAAAATATGTTGTTTCAGGGACCCCCAGAAGTTGTAACAGAGTAAAAAATGTTTGCTTTAAAAAGTATATATTCAAAGATTTGCACACATTTTCACGATTCTTTTCAAAAACAGCAGATCTATAATCTCGTAGCGCGGCACTCGGTGCTGCGCTATGGGCTTGTATATCTGCTATTTTTTTTATAGCCTAAGAAATCTGAAAATGACGGAGATGCGTTCCCGGTCTTAAACGGTTAAAGCAGTAGCTCCCACCCTGTGTATCCTGTGACGTTCTCAGTCAGGGCCCTGTCATCCTCTGAGATGCTGGTGCATGCAGCACAGGGTCTTGCTCTCTAGAAGAATAATGCTACGATTCCTCTAGACCTTGTGGGCCTGTAATCGCGGTGAAGGGTTTGTGAAGAAATAGCCCGAGCCCCGTCTTCAATGACCGAGTGTCTTCTTTGACAGCTTTGTGGAAACAAAGTCGCAATAATGCTCAAACGCGTGACAGGAGCACTAGAAATATATGGGTCCCCTGTTTTCCACTTCAGCGGCTGAGGCCCGGTGCAACGGTCGTACGCTCAAGACTCGCTTGGGTGAATCATTGCCAGTCAGATATCCACACACACACACACACACACACACACACACACACACACACACACACACTGACACAGGCAGGCTCATGCATACAGGCGGGCTCATCCATACATACAGGACATCACTGACAGATAACGCTCTCGCACAGATAGCTATATAGACCATAGACTGTAAAAAAGAATGGACAAAGCCACTCCCCTGCTTTCTACAGAACGAAAATGAAGCCGATAGTTCAGGAACATGCATTCCTCCATCGTTAATATATACAGTTGGCCACGTCCGGAACTCAAACGCTATTGGTTGAGACCAGACACGTGACCAGCGAACCGGAAAACACCCCCAAAAATGCTATTGGTTTGGTAGCTTGTCAATCAAGAGCGGGGGCGGGGAATGAATGCTATTGGTTGTGTAGGTTGTCAATCAAATCATCCCGCCCCTCCTGGAGCATAGCCTACTTTATCGTCAATTTTAGAATAAATGGGACCATAATTTAGCAAAACGCATATCATGATGATTGAAAGGAGACTTTAAACTAGCAACTGGAAGCATATAGAATTTATGACAATTTTTATTACGGTAAGAAAATCTAGTCTAAAGTTTGTCAAAAACCCATTCACTTGCGCTAAAATAAATTCTTTCTGACACTTCAGGTCGGCGCAGGGTAAAACAGCGCCACTCTGGCCATTCATAAGCTTCCGTGTTGGCCTCATCGTAAATATCCAAGCCTTGCCCCTTGATATAGACCCACAGGCAAGCAGTGGTGGAAAAAAAGTACTGAAATGTTTCACTCAAGTAAAAGTATCAATACAGCAATTAGTCCATGAGCCAGACAAGATTTCATTACCGAAAGAGTGGGCAAAACCAAACCTATATTAAATTGTTCATAGGGTCAGTACGAGTAAATAAATATATGATAACCTTTCCACAGGAGCAGCTTTTTCATGGTTATCACACATTTTGTGATTTTCCCCATACGTACATGACAGGTGAAAAAATGACAAAATGTAAAAAAGAGTTATCATAATGAAACTTCCTGAGTTGATTACTTACATGAAGACAATGATTTTTCGTATTACAAGTTTTCTGAAATTGTATATTTAAATATGCAAATTAGGCATTAGGAAAATATGCCCACAATTGCATAACTTTCCAGAATCAACATTGGAACATTGGACAAAGCCAGAGTCAACACACTTGCTTCATTTTGTTAAGATGTTGGAGTAAAAGGTTTTTAACGAGGGAATATTCAATATCTGGCTCAATTTTGGGGCTCTGGCTCATGGACTAAATGCCTAATTTGCATATATAATTATACGAAAAATCATTGTCTTCATGTAAATAATCAACTCAGGAAGTTTCATTATGATAACTCTTTTTTAAATTTTGTAATTTTTTCACCTTTTGTGAAGGAGGCCGATGCACACCCCAAGGGTTAGCGACAGGTGCGTAAAAGTCAAAAATGTGCAATTTATGGAGGAGATCTCTGATTGTTTACATCAAAAAATGGGACCCGCACACCATCTGGATCTTGCAAAAAATGTAGCTCTTTATTTAATTTGTAATTTGTAATTTTTTCACCTGTCATGTACATGGGGAAAATCACAAAATGTGTGATAACCATGAAAAAGCTGCTCCTGTGGAGAGGTTATCATATATTTATTTACTCGTACTGACCCTATGAACAATTTAATATAGGTTTGGTTTTGCCCACTCTTTCGGTAATCATTCGTCAATTTTGGGGCTCTGGCTCATGGACTAAATATAGAAATACTCCGTTACAAGTATTGAATTCAAAAATGTACTTGAGTAAAGGTATGAATGTATTGGTATCAACGTGTACTTAGAGTACCAAAGTAGACAGTACTCATTATGCAGACTGTCCCATTTCACAAGTTTTCAAATGTGTGAGCTTGTAGATCGGCTATTTTCAAATGGCCGAAATGTATATAGGGCTGAAGTGGTTATAGTAGGGGGTGCTAACCACAAAAAATGGCCAAATCGTTACGCGGCGGATAAAAGCATGAAATTTGATACAGATGTCCCTTGGGTCATCCTAAAACATCCTAGAAGGGGTGCCCAAAAAAATCTTAAACAGGAAGTGAGTTATGGACAAAATCCAAAATGGCCACCTAAACTGTTGACCGTTGACTCAAAAGACACCAAAAGAATCTCCAAAAAGCATAACATTTGGCACATATGTCCCTTGGGACATCCTAAGACATCCTAGAAGGGGTGCCCAAAGGAATCTGAAACAGGAAGTGAGTTATTGATGAAATTGAAAATTACCGCCTACAGTGTTGTCGATTGACTCAACAGACAACTAAAGAATCTCGTAAAAGCATACAATTTGGCATACATGTCCCTTGGGTCATCCTAAGACATCCTAGAAGGGGTGCCTGAAATGATCTGAAACAGGAAGTGAGTTATTGACTAAATTGAAAATGGCCGTGTACAGTGTTGACAGATGATGCAAAAGACACTCATAAAAAATAATTTCATAAAAGCATGACATTTGGTACAAATGTCCCTTGGGTGTTCTGAATGCATCTTAAGGGGTGCCAAAAAATGTTTTAATAGTCTCTAAATGGAAAACTCCTCCCCCACGGGCTGCACTGCTACAACATTCAAATCGAGCAGTTTGCCAATCTGTCATTTGGTCCAGAAGCCTGAAAGCTATGCAATCTCTACCAGCTCCTGACAAATATGGATGGATTAAAGTCGCTGATTCGTGGACACCTTCATGGACACTCTTGCCAGAGACTGCCAAAGTTTGTAGAGAACTCAAGTGTGGCTGCAAAGCTGAGCCCTTCTGTTCGAGAAAGTGTAGATGCCGGGATGCTGGGTTACCTTGCAGAGCATTATGCCAATGTGCAGGTAATTGCAAAATGGCACACATGAATACATGTAGTTACTAAACACTAATCACAAAAAAACAGTAATGATCAAGAAGAAAATACATGAGAAGATAGAGTGTAAAACAAGCAAGAAGATGTAGAGTGCAAAATAAATAAGATGCAGAGAGTAAAATAAGAATATGCAGAGAGTAAAATAAGAATATGCAGAGTAAGATAAGATGCAGAGTAAAATAAATAAGAATATGCAGAGAGTTAGATAAATAAAGGAGATTCAAAGAGTAAAATAAAAAAAATAATGCAGAAAGTAAAATAAATAAGATGATGTAGAAATGAAAACAGAAGGTAGACTACAAAATACGACAGGTTATGCACTGCATAACCTGTCGTATTGAGTCTGCATAATATGCAGACTGCCGTGGTCAACTGTTTAAACAGCCATTTAGAATTTCTTCAACATGGTCCCTTCCTAAAAAGTTTAATAAACAAGCAAACAAACAAATAAATAACCCCTTCTAGGATATATTAAGAAGCATTCAATGTACGTACCAAATTGTACACTTTTTTGACGTCCCTTTATGTTTTCTTTTGTGTCAACTGCTTTAGGCGGTCACTTCCTGTTTAAAACCTCTTTGGGCACCCCTTGTAGGATGCGTTCAGATCACCCAAGGGACATTTGTACCACATTTCATGCTTTTATGGGATTCTTTATGTATCTTGCATCATCTTTCACACTGTAGGCGGCCATTTTCAATTTAGTCAATAACTCACTTCCTGTTTCAGATTATTTTGAGCACCCCTTCTAGGATGTGTTAGGATGACCCAAGGGACATATGTGCCAAATTGTATGCTTTTTGGAGATTCTATAGGCTTTTTGAGCCAATCGCCAACACTGTAGGCGGCCATTTTCAATTTTGTCAATAACTCACTTCCTGTTGAAGACTTTTTTGGGCACCCCTTCTAGGATGTCTTAGGATGACCCAAGGGACATGTGTGCCAAATGTTATGCTTTTTGGAGATTCTTTAGTTGTCTTTTGAGTCAATCGACAACACTAGGCGGCCATTTTCAATTTGGTCAATAACTCACTTCCTGTTTCAGATTTTTTTGGGCACCCCTTCTAGGATGTCTTAGGATGACCCAAGGGACATGTGTGCCAAATTTTATGCTTTTTGGAGAATTTTTTGGTGTCTTTTGAGTCAACGGTCAACAGTTTAGGTGGCCATTTTGGATTTTGTCCATAACTCACTTCCTGTTTAAGATTGTTTTGGGCACCCCTTCTAGGATGTGTTAGGATGACCCAAGGGACATGTGCCAAATTGTATGCTTTTTGGAGATTCTATAGGCTTTTTGAGCCAATCGCCAACACTGTAGGCGGCCATTTTCAATTTTGTCAATAACTCACTTCCTGTTTCAGATTCCTTTGGGCACCCCTTCTAGGATGTCTTAGGATGACCCAAGGGACATATGTGCCAAATTTTATGCTTTTTGGAGATTCTTTAGTTGTCTTTTGAGTCAATCGACAACACTAGGCGGCCATTTTCAATTTGGTCAATAACTCACTTCCGGTTTCAGATTTTTTTGGGCACCCCTTCTAGGATGTCTTAGGATGACCCAAGGGACATGTGTGCCAAATTTTATGCTTTTTGGAGATTTTTTTTGGTGTCTTTTGAGTCAACGGTGAACAGTTTAGGTGGCCATTTTGGATTTTGTCCATAACTCACTTCCTGTTTAAGATTTTTTGGGCACCCGTTCTAGGATGTTTTAGGATGACCCAAGGGACATCTGTATCAAATTTCATGCTTTTATCCGCCGCGTAACGATTTTTCACTTAGCACCTATTAATGTATGTTTTGTAATAATAATCAAAATCTGCAAAGTAACTAGTAACTAAACCTTTCAAATAATTACAGTGGAGGAAAAGTATAATATTTTCCTCTGAGATGCAGTGGAGTAGAAGTAAAAATATTGGAAATTGGAGATTTCAACTTAAGTACAAATACCTCAAAATTGTACTTAAGTAGGCCTACAGTACTTGAGTAAATGTACTTAGTTACTTTACACCACTGCAGGCACGTCACACTTTCCAGTGAGAAGACAAAATGGAAAGTAAAGCAAATACAAAGATTTCTCTCAGGGCAAATTTGCGCCCCTGAGGCTCCGATGCCACAAGGTCACACTTTGTTGCATGACTTTGAGGTTGTGTAAGTGCTTGTGTGTGTGTGTGTGTGTGTGTGTGTGTGTGTGTGTGTGTGTGTGTGTGTGTGTGTGTGTGTGTGTGTGTGTGTGTGTGTGTGTGTGTGTGTGTGTGTGTGTGTGTGTGTGTGTGTGTGTGTGTGTGTGTGTGTGTGTGTGTGCATGTATTGTTGTGTGTGTGTACAGCAACCCAAATTCTCCCAGGGGCTCGAGCGAGGAAGCACTTGCAGGATCGGCACCACAGTACACATGCATGTCATTGTGTGTATGTGCACGTGCTCCTCTCTGTATAGACGTGTATGCATGCGTATTGTGTAATGCTTGATTTATACTTAATTGTGCGCCGGTGTCGCACACTTAAAAGAGCAGATCTACAAGCTCACAATGCACCACGTTTGCGTCGTGTCGTGAGCTTGTCAATCGGTTGTTTGCGGTGCGCAACACCTGTGTGCAACGGAGTATAACTCGGGCTTACGAAAGTCAGTGTTGCGTGGAGGTATAGCGTACTCGGGGGGTTTTAGTAGTGATGGAAGGGGATTGACATGATCCTATTTAAACACTTCATCCTCCTTACTATGGGAATAAGCCTGGAAAAATCTCACGGTACTCACTACAAGCGAGAGAGGAGAGGAGGAAGACGAGAGAGAGGGAGAGGCGCACAATGAGCAAGAGAGTGAAAAATGAAACGCAATTTAGAAAATGAGAAAGCCTTTTTTTTCTTTGCCTGTTGAAAAATGTATGGAAGGTGCCATGTATTTCATGTCAAACCTTGTGAACGTCGTTCAAAGCAGCGGGTGTCTGCGGCGTTTAGATGGAGAGGATGGATAAGGATGAAGGTACAGCATTGAGAACATTGAGGAGGAGATTAAGTAGATTTTATTTCTCTGTAATGAGCAGCAGTGAATGGTTGGACTTTAATGCATTAAGACCTGGAACGCATCTGTGTCATGTTTTCATTTGAGCTAAAAAAGCACCGAGTGCCGCGCTATGAGCTTGTAGATCTGCTATTTTTGAGAAATCGTGAAAATTCGGGCAAATCTTTTAATGTATATTTTTTTCAAGCGAACATTTGTAACTCAAATCTTTGCTTCTGGGGGTCCCTGGAACAAAATATTTTGAGATGGGGGTCCGTGGCCAAATACATATCATTTAGGGTGTCCTTGACATGAAAAGGTTTCAGCACCACTGATATAGAAACATCATTTTTTTCAGAAAACTGTTGGGATTTTGAAGACATTTGTAGAATCGGAGCCTCAGGTCTTAATGGGTTAAATCATATGGATGTTGAAAGGCTCTTCTGCCCTATTGCCTTAGACGCCAACGCCAGTATGGCCTCTCTCTTCATCTCTCCCTCGACGCTTTCTCTTCATGTTTGCCCTTGTAGTGACTCTTCAAACCTCTCTCTCTCTCTCTCTCGCCGTTTGCTCCTTGGCTGCTGCGAAGAGACTCTCTCCCTCTCTTTATCTCTCTCTTTATCTCTCTCTCTTTCACTTCTCTGCCTCCCATTTCCCATCTGGCAGTCTAAAGGAGGCTAATTAACGACCTGGCCTTCATCAGGTACACTTTAAGTGAGGGTTAGTGACCGGTGGGATTCGTCAGAGGACACATCATTGTCTGGGCTGAGAGCTGTGTGTGTGTGTTGCGTAATAGCTTCTCCGTTCTTGGAAGATATGGCACTATCCTCTGAATTAAACTGGACTCTGTCCATTTCAGCTTTCAAGTAGGACACTGGGAGGTTAAACTCAGGCCTCTTTTACACGTGGCATCGACCTGCGTCTCATGGCGATTCACCATTCATTCCCCTAGATAATGTCCTAACATCGAGTTACTGTACATGGTTGTTTTTTTCACACGAGAGGAACAGTGTAGACAACCTGGCAACACAAAAATCCCTTCCTGAGGCATTTGCTTATGGATGAGATGGTTACCTGTGCACCGCTGGTCAGAATATCTGTTGTTTACCGTGAGAGGTAATGATAGCCTCATTATCAGCCTGAAGCTGCGTGGAGCTTCAGGCTCAAATTGGCTGCAGTGTCGGCGATTACAAGGGGGAGGGGATTCGAATTTCCCTAAACCAATCACAAGAGATCGATGGATCTGCCTACATCTGACGTCATCGCACAGCTTGTTTTAGCATATATTCGCTGATTGGCTTGTCGTTAGACCCACCCCCACCTCCGACTCTCATTGGATGGTGCTTTTTGTATCGAAGATATCCTAGGCTCACATTTCAACACCAGACCAAGAAGCAGTCCACTCAGAGAGTGGGTGGGGTCTATGGTTTGGAACCAGGCTAGGGTAATGATCCAGCTTTGAATCCAGCTCTTTTGGTGGTTAGGTTCAGTGAAAGTGAATGTCCTCTATTTCACTAGGTGGCGCTATGCTACCTATTCTGTGTGTGAACAAGTCATTAATCATTGACGGTGATGATGTGTGAAAATGTTGCGAGTGCTATCGTACCCATCAGTGTTTTCGGTTTACGGAATCCAATGCTATACAGTATATTGCTGAATGCTCTCCAAGGACATAATTTCACCCCTCCCTCTAATCGCTATCCTGTATCTTAACCAATGTGGCATAGAAACATTAACGGGCCAAGCGTGAACAGAGATGCACATTAAGATAGAAATGATGAGACACGGCACGGGCTCTTAAACCTGGTAATGAGAATGTCACATGGATATCTCTGTCAACTTGACGACCTCTTCTATTTGAGACCATGTGGTCCTTTAACCCATTAAGACCGGGAACGCATCTGTGTGTCATTTTTAGATTTCTTTGGCTATTAAAAAATAGTGAAAATTTTTGCAAATCTTTGAATATATACTTTTTTTAAAGCGATTTTTTTTTTACTCTGTTACAATTTCTGAGGGTCCTCGGAACAAAATATTTTGAGATGGGGGTCCACGGCCTTATAGTTTTTGAGAACCACTGACATTATAGCAACATAACGTTTTTTCAAAAAAACTGTTAGGATTTAGAAGACATTTGTAGAATCCCCCAGAAGCAAAGATTTTCTTTAAAAATGTTCGCTTTAAAAAAAAATAAATAGCAGATCTACAAGCTCATTGCGCGGCACTCGGTGCCGCGCTATGAGCTTGTATATCTGCTATTTTTGAATAGCCAAAGACATCTAAAATGACACACAGATGCGTTCCCGGTCTTAATGGCTTAAGCATGGGCAAGTGAAACCCATTCATTGCCCACTTCATACCAATAAACATGTAATGAATACAAATTCTGATTTTAGTTTTTTTGTTGTCTTTTTTTCAGTCCTGAACAGTGTCCTTTTAGTGGTTACAAGGTTTTGATGCAGGACCAGTGATCCGACGTCATAAACCCTGATAATGGGGAGCAGTAAATGTTCTCGTCTCGTCTGTGATGTGTTAATGACACTGTCTTAGGGTTTTATGGGTCTCTCTCTGGGTCGTTGCCCTGTAACCAGATACTCTCATTTGACGTCTGCTAATTTAAGTCTGATCATTTGAAGCTCATAGGCTCACAGCACAGCGTTGCTGTCCGCCAGAAACCCTGTATGTCTAAAACGGAACTACTTTACAGGAAATGGAAAAAAAATAACCTGTTCCTACTGCAGTTACTATTTTTAATTGGTTAAAAATGGACAAAACACATATACATAATTAACCACTTTCAACCTGGCTACATCATTCTGGGCTTATACCAGTCCAAAATTATAGGTGAAAATCTGTTCACGGGATGCGTCAAAATGGACTTAAAGTACCAATTGTAGAAAGTACTCATTATGCAGAATGTCCCATTTCACAAGTTTTCAAATGTATAAAATGTATACAAATCTTTTGAAGATAGCAGATCTACAAGCTCACGATGCGTCGCGATGCGACACATCGTGAGCTTGTAGAACTGCTATCTTTTTTCAAATGGCCGAAATGTATATAGGACTGAAGTGGTAAATGTATGTTTTGTAATAATGATCAAAAACAAAAAAGTAACTAGTAACTAAAGTTTTCAAATAATTGTAATGGATTAAAAGTACAATATTTGCCTCTGAGATGTAGTGTGGAGTGGAAGTAAAAGTATTGAAAATTGGAAATACTCCAGTAAAGCACAAATACCTCAAAATTGTACTTAAGTACAGTACAGTAAATGTACTTAGTTATTTTACGCCACTGACTGTCATATGGCGACATATAAAATAGGGCATTCATTTATGATAGAAAAAACAACATAAAAGGATGAAATATGGAGATGGAAGGTTTTCTGTCCAACAGCGACGATAATGTGAGGGCGATGATGCCTCCTGCTGATGCTGATGAAGCGCTAGATTTATAATCAGTGGTCAGGGTCTTATCTAGCAGGCAATTTTTCCTCTCAATTTAACAATCGCTTTTCATTTATTGCCATGACTGAAGACACTCCACTCCCCACTCTTGTTTACTGCATACTGCAAGCAGAATAATCACTAAAGATAAAAAAGACTAATCATCATGATGTGTTTTCAAGCCACTCCATTGACATTAACTCTTTAAGACCGGGAACGCATCTGTGTGTCATTTTTAGATTTCTCGAGTGCCGCGCTATGATCTTAAAAAAAATCATGAAAAGTTGTGCAAATATTTGAATTATTTTCTTCTTTTTTTTGCCAACATTTGTAACTCAAATCTTTGCTTCTGGGGGTTCCTGGAACTAAATATTTGACAAATGTTTGCTTTAAAATATGTATAAACCAAGATTTTGCCACAAATGTTCACAATTTTTCAAAAATAGATATACAAGCTCATAGCCTGGCACTCGGTGCTGCGCTATGAGCTTGTATATCAGCTATTTTTTAATAGCCAAATCTAAAAGTGACACAGCTGCTTCTCCCGGTCTTAGTGGGTTAAGATAAACCTTTATCGATCCCCAGAGGTAAATTCAGATGTCATAGCAGTAACAGACATAACAGTAGTAGGACACACTTACTAAGGACATTCCACACATGTCTCGTGTTTAGTGAAGCGATCTTATGTTCAACTCTGATTTGGCTCTGTTCATCTCCAAGCTGCCACTGTCTCTGAAGACGTACATTCCAACAGTGGTTTTCTTTAATCTTAGAAAACAAATGTATTTAACCCATTAAGACCGAGAAAGTCATTTTAGATTTGAACCACTTTAACCATTATTTTATACTTTGGCTATTTGGCAAGGGTTTAGCTTGTAGATTGCATTTTTTTTTAAATCATGAAACTTCTTCAAATCTTTGAATACATATATATATATTTTAAGCGAACATTTGTAACTCAAATACTTGCTGCTGGGGGTCCCTGGAACAAAATATTTTGAGATGGAGGGGGGGGGGGTCCACTGATATTATAGTGGCAAAGATTTGAGTTACAAATGTTCGCTTTAAAAAAAATCACACCCAGTGTGAAGTGAGTGGTGCCTTTGATGAGTTAATTATGCACATGTGTTGCACTCCTGCTTGTTTAATTAGTGTAACTGGTTCCATCTTTGTGTTGCTAACAGCTGCAGCTGTTGAGGCCAGACACAAACATGTTGAGGCCGTCCGCAAACATACGGACAGACACACACACACAAAGTCAGTGCTTGTGAGTGGTTGGCACCACTCAAAAAAAAAATATATATATATTTATATTCAAGTTAATAAAACATCAACTGATGCACAAACTTGGACACATCATCAGTGTTGTTATCTGGAGTCACTGGGTGTTTCGGGTCTTGCAACAGACACCCTCCTCCAGGCGACCCGACCGAGGCTGATCAGACCCCGGCCTGTGTCCAAGTTGCATGCTACTGCCCCCACTCTTGGGGGTTAGAGACAGTGCTAATTAGGGGGTTAGGGTTAGCCTGGCACAACGGGGATCCACTCACATGATGTGGCAGTATGTGAGTGAATCCACGGCATCAGTCCGGCCAATGCCAGGCCAGGTTAGGTGAGATGTTAGCAGCAGGTGTTGGCGACACTAAGGAGGCTCTAGGCACTGTGGGTTGCCTCAGGGCCCGTCTCCTCCTTCGTCTGACGGGAAGTAGGGGATTTTCTGTGCGTTGCGTCGCCCTTGCTGCTGGGCACAAACGTCTCACTCTGCCTTGATAGATTAAACCCTCCCTGCAGGATTCACCGCAGCCTGTAGCTTTTGGTTCTTTCTCACGGAAGAAGTGATTTGGGCTGCCAACCCTCTCCACCCCGGGTCGCCGTCTCTCCGGCCGTTCTCCGGCTCTCCAGATGTCACCACACTCTTCGTGGTCGCACAATTTTTTTCACGTTTTTTCAAAAAATAGCAGATCTACAAGCTCATAGCGCGGCACTCGGTGCCGCCCTATGAGCTTGTATATCTGCTATTTTTTGAATAGCCAAACAGTATAAGCCTGTGGCCCACCTAGCATCGCTGTTCATACTTGCTGAGGGTCTTGGGAAGGGCCGTGAAGCTATTCTACACATGCTGGTGATGAGGACATAGAGTTCCCTTGTGTTCTTCAGTACACAGACTGTTAAAACTAATGGCTTTATAGCATCACTGTACAGTATGTCCTCTATAATAACCCTAGGTTAATGATCCTTTCCACTTTAGTCTCTCTCTCTCTCTCTCTCTCTCTCTCTCTCTCTCTCTCTCTCAGTATTCATCGTTACACCTGAGCCGCGTCAGTGCTAATGACTGTCTGTGAAACCATAATGCTCGCTAATTGGCATAGGCTGAATGAAGGAGGGGAGTACGTTGGCATCCAGTGTCGGAACAAAGGGATGGCAATTACACAGACAAAGCTTGTCATTAGGACAATGGAGCTGGCCGATTCGTGGTCTCTGTGTTGTTAGCCCCAGACTCAAACAAGAGAAAGAGAGGGGGAGAGAGAGAAGGAGTGAGTGAGGGAGGGAGAGGGAGGGAAAGGGAGGGAGGGAGGAAGGGGGAGAGAGAGAGAGAGAGTATATCGGGATGCCCTCCCCTTTTAGTGTTCAATCCACAAAACAAGCTTTAGAAGAGTCACTGACATAGTGACATAATATCATCAGTGCACTACACAGTATTTACTACACACAAACCCTTCCATTCATTCATATAAATTCATGGCTGATCTCGGTGCACCGCACACACTCCCTGATGGGGAAACCCCCCACCTCACCCCCCCCCCCACCTCTTTTTTAATCTTCTCAAAGAAATGAAAGCCTTTTTGTGAACATTAGGGGCAACATTAATGTGCCTACGCTGCTCAATGTCTTAACCCATTCAATCCGGGGGACGCATCTCTGTCATTTTAGATGTCTTTGGGCTATTCAAAAATAGCAGATATACAAGCTCATAGCGCGGCACCGAGTGCTGCGCTATGAGCTTGTAGATATGCTATTTTTGAAAAATCGTGAAAATGTGTGCACATCTTTGAAAATGAATATTTTTTAAAGCGAACATTTGTAACTCAAATCTTTGCATCTGGGGTTCCCTGGAACTATATATATATATATATATATATATATATATATATATATATATATATATATATATATATATATATATATATATATATATATATATTTAAAGATTTGCACAAATGTTCACGATTTTTCAAAAAATAGCAGATCTACAAGCTCATAGCGCGGCACATGAGCTTGTATAGCTGCTATTTTTGAATAGCCAAAGAAATCTAAAATGACAGAAGTGTGTTCACCAGATTGAGTGGGTTAACAGAAGTGGAGGTAATTTTGTGCTATTGTAGCCTTTTCTTTGTAACACCTTTTTTGTCTTCTTGTTCCCTGCAATTTCCCTGATGCACGCCCGGTAAATAAAGTGTGGTGGACTTGAGTGAAAGATTAAACAATGGAGGAGAGAGAGAGAGCGAGCGTGTGGAAGAAGGTGAGGGGAGCGACCGGTTCTAATCAGAACCAAATTCCCCCAACGTCCTCGCCTCGTTTACTCTCTTTTCTAGTGTTTTGTGATCCCTTTGTCCCTCCTCTAGTGTTGGCGCTGTTGTGTTTTCCTCGGAATGGTCTCTGAAAGTCCCCCAACATCTGTGGGCAATCTGGGAATATAATAAGCGCTTTTGATAAAATGTGATTGTATCACACAATTGAGAATGATGATCTCAGGCGCCATGCTTATTGTTGGGGGAGAGAGAGAGAGAGAGAGAGACACAGAGACTTGGAATATGAGAGAGGATGGAGAGAAAGGGGGAATAGAAGGGAGTTTGGGGCCACAGAGGGTTTGGGTGAAGGATAGAGAGAAAGATTGAAAAGCCATTAAGTGTAATTGTCTTTTGGCAGTGGATATATTCAGCCATCAGCTAAAGGAAACACTATTAGGATGTTGGGCGCTCCCCAGATCCTTACCCTAACCATACCAAACCCATGTCTAAACACAACCATACTAACGGTATCTAATCTTAAAGGACGACTTCACCCATTTTCAACCCGTCTTCATATAATTGGTCCTCACTAATATTCGCCATAATATGCCACCATTTTTGTCTGCTTACTCTGTGGGGTGTGGACAGTTCAGAAACCCACCTACCAGTGACATCATCGATGGGGAATCCAAGCTAAATAGAAACTGCACGCTTTCTATTCCTGGAAAGTTAGCATGCTATAATTGAAGCCATTGTTATTGCGTTAATAATAAAATAAAAAAAACTGCATAATGATGATGTCACTGGTAGGTGGTTTTCAGAAGTACTTGATAATGTGACATATGAACCCCTGCACTGTGATTGCAACTAAAAATCTGCAAATAAAAATGTAAAAAGTGTCCGCAGCCCTCCTGTGAGACAGACTGAGTAGAAAAAAATTGCACCATTTTATCATGAGCTTTAGTGACGACCACTTATATGAAGATAGGTTGAAAATGGGTGAAGTCGTCCTTTAACTACAGTTAACTAATTATAAACCACATCAAACCATGCCTGAACTTAACCAACTGCAAGCTGTGGCCAGTTGATTGGTCAGGAGTAATCCGCTTGTAAACATGGAGGTTGAGGTGGCTGAAATACCTCGTACCTTGTGCTTTCAATCAGGCATTGTGTATCTCGTAGGAGCAAAAGGCGTGCTGTAGGTGGAATGTTGGTGGTATAATACACAAACTTGTTTTCTCACACAATGCACACCTGTCTCCATTATGTTTGTGCTTCTGGAACAGCCTCAGAGGAAAGCACTTATTTGCAGGCCAGAGAACCGTGTGTGAGGTAGTAATATTGAATATACAGTAGAGACAATGGGAAGAGAGAACAAGAACAAAGAAGGAGAGATAACCAGTGCCGTGTGGAAAAGACAACAGTCTCGATCCTGAAGAATTGAACTACAGTTTACAAAGAGAGAAGTAGTGTTGATTTTGACAGCAAATTTTGATTTCGTTTTAGTCAGTCTTTTGGATAAAATTCCATTTACAGTAGTTGTAGTCATATTTTAGTCATCTGAAATGTTTTACTTTTTGTCTCGTTTTAGTCGACTAAATATCATAAGATTATAGTCGACAAAATCTAGAGTTGATTTAGTCGACTAAAATGTATTTTTGGCGGTGCCTTGATGGCGTCGCCGTCGTAATGGCTGATTTTACACTTGGTTGGATGCTGAAAATAGCCGATCTACAAGCTCTCAATGCGTCGCAGCGCGATGCCTTGTGAGCTTGTAGATCTGCTGTTTTCAGAGCGCAACACCCGAGCGCAACCAAACATAAAATGACTTGTCTTTTAGTTCTACTGGATCTCTTCTCCACTAGTCCCTCTCAATTGAGTCTAGTTTTTATATGTTGACGAAATTGTCATATTTAGTCTAGTTTTAGTCATCATAGCTTAGTTTTTATTTAGTTTTCGTCAGTGAAAAAAGGTTGTCGACGAACATTTTTCGTCATAGTTTTAGTCGACAAAATCAACACTGGAGAGAAGGGATGGTGAGGATAACTGGAGAGAGAGAGAGAGAGAGGGAGGGAGAGAGGCAACCCATTCTCATCCACAGCCCGTATCATATTGAAGCTTTTGTCAATCAAATCAGCATCCATTATGTCCGCAGCGGACATAATGGATGCTGATTGGATTGACAAAGCTTTACTGGGCTTACAGTAGTACTGCCCCAGTGCCCAACCTACCCTTTCACATCTGGAACTGAAAATAGACTCCTAATGTTGAATCTAAAAGCGGCAGTTTCGGAGGCATACAAACCAAGGAGCCTAATATATCACAGCGTTGCTGTCCGGCAGGAACCACCTAACTCCATTTTGACGCTTTTGCATTTTTTCTTCCATAAATCAGGGCCATTGAACACCCTTTACGTCTGTGTGTTGGTAAAAATAATATTGAACCAAGGAAAAGCATTAAAAAGCACTTCTGACAAAACCAGCTAACTCCATTGGATCCTCAAACTTTCTGCTAAACCAGCTAACTCCAGCAAAGTGGGGGCGGAGTTAGCTGGTTTAGTTGACTCCAGGCTCCACCCCTTTTTGACCTCCTACCTCATTGTGAGCTTGGAGGTCCATTCAGCTGTTCTTATCAATGATGAACAAAACATTTTGGATTTAGCTGGTTCCTGCCGGACAGCAGAGATATACTTTGGGTGCTCATATCCCCCGCCGGGAATGGATGAGTTATTATTAAAAACATTTTTGTATACTGTACGTTTGTTCTCCTTTTCTTTTTGGCGTAGGTATACTATATGGATGTGTACAAAGTGACTTTTTTTAAGTGTGTGAATATGTGAGTGGGTTTAGGCATACAACATACATATGGCTTTGTGTGTCTGAGTCTGTGGGTATATATTTGTATCCACAAGTGGGGATGGGTGCTTGTACGTACATGGGCATGTATAGGCGTTGGTATATATTTGGGTAATGATTTATTTTTCTTTGTCTGTTTTGTTATTAACCAGTGATGGGGGAGGGGGTTAAAAACCTGATGTGTTGAAATGGTGTGTTAATTTGGTAGTAAAATAGAGTCCGTACGCGTCTGGACATTCATTAACATGGGTTTCCACTTTCCAGCGTTAGGTTTACCTCCTGATTGTAAAATCCTTTGGTCTGACCATACATTATACAGGCGTGCGTTTTATTGCGTGTCTGTCTGAGGAGATTGAGTAATGTTTATGCCTGATAGTGTAATATCTAACTGATGCTGATTGTTTGTGGTGTCTCCCTGACACCCATCCAACAGGCCATCCGTCCATGCTATGGGATCTCAAGACTCCCTCAACTACTGAGAATATGGCCACTGGCGGCCACCAACTGAACAGTGCAGCAATTATCATCCATGTGTAATATCACTTCATAATGATATAAACAATAATACTAATGTTAAATGCCGGGGGGTTACTCTCTCCACTGAGTCAAACAACGCTGTATGGTGCTCAACCCTGAGTGAGTAGTGGCTGAATGAGAGCTTAAATTGTGTAACACACAGCCTTGAGAGGTTAACAAAGGAGTCTATTGAACACCAGTGAGTGTCTTTTCCAGATGTGAAAGGGTACCTTGAACGTACGGTACAATATAGATTGGATATACACAAAGTGCCGATGTGTGGTTGAGATGAGGAGATGAGAATGTGTTGAGAGAGACCAGCAGGGTGGAATTAAATGAACACTGTGGGTTTTACTAAGTATCTCGTTTCTATCCGTCTACCCACAGAGGAGAACACCTGGGACAGGTGGCTGTCCTACTCTTGCCATAATATCTCTCTGGCTGGCAATCCAGCACCAAGCGGCCTCGCCAGGATCGGTTATGCTCTAATGTCGCTGCAGAAACCCCTCAGTATACTGCTCTGGAGATTGCCAGAGTTTTAGAGGATGTTTTTCTTAGTCTCCAAAACTTCTCTGGGTGTAGGCCAAATGCCCCCCCGTTCTCATCCGAGTCTCAGGCGTAGCACCACCTGCTGCATTCTCCAGTTTTCAATTTAATATGGAGCCCAGATGAATATTGTGTATTGCTTATTTGATACTGGGCCAGATAATATTCGGTTGATAGTTTGGGCTTAGTCTCAACTCGGCGCAAAGTCTTTATACCCGGGGGGGCGGGGCTGGGGCCGAGAACAGTTTTCTCTGCAGAGTGAGCTGTTCAGGTGTTTTCAACTTTTTTGGGGGCTTCAACAACGCAGTGCTATGGTTCAAGCGATGGATCAATAGCATTTGGGGGCTAGGCCTCGATGCCCTGTAATGAAAAATTCTCTCGCTCCCCTTCCTCTCCTGCCTTTTCTTCTGAGAAGCTGAACGGCAGAAGGTTGATAACAGATTGAGGCACCCACATAGTTTCACCTGACCTGCCTTTTAAACAGCAGGGCAGATGGTGAGAGAGGAGAAATACAGACACGCATGCACGCGCAGGCGCACTCACGCACACGCACGCAGGCACACACGCGTGCACTCGCTGCATAGATCCAGCTCCAAAGAACTAAAGAGAACTTTCTTTCTTTCACCTTTCACTTTTCTTTTACTCTCTTACTCTTCTCTCTGTATCTTTATTTTTCTATTTCTCTGTTCTCTGCCAACTAAAGTGTGTGTGTCTGTCTCTCCGCGGCTAATCTCGCAAACCACTGAACCGATCGTGACAAATCTCTGTTCCTATTTTTCACATTTTGTGAATTCATAATATATGTTCTCAGTACTGCCATCCCTCCATATTTAGACAAGACTGACGTTATCAGCATCATAGACTCCCTCTTGTCTTTCACTCTTCTCTCTTTCCTTTCTCTCCTGCTCACTCTGTGTTGTTTCTCGTCCCCACAGAGTCAGGCCATGCGGATCGTGCGGACAGTGGGCCAGGCCTTTGAAGTGTGCCACAAACTCAGTCTGCTGCACACACAGCAGAACGCGGACGGACAGGAGGACTGCAACAGTGAAAAGATCTGCAATGACTCGTCTGTCACAGGTACACACACACACACACACACACACACACACACACACACACACACACACACGCGCATGCATTTTCACATGCACACTATCTTTGTCTTTCTCTCACACACTCAAACACACACACAAACACACACACACACACACACACACACACACACACACACACACACACACACACACACACACACACACACACACACACACACACGCGCATGCATTTTCACATGCACACTATCTTTCTCTTTCTCTCACACACTCAAACACACACACACACACACGCACACACACGCTCACACGTCTCACTCAAAAGGGTAGATTTCTGCATAATTACAGGCATGGTAGAGGTCCCACCTTTTTATTGAACACAGTTCAAAGTGAATCACTGTCACTTTATCGCTCTTCCACGAGAGGATGGTTCGGAAAATTGCTCTTTTATTTCCTTCGCAGCTGTTTGACGATGCAAAATGTGACCTTTCAGTTGATTGATAGGCATTTATGTTTGGTGACAACATGCTTATTCATTTGAGATAGAGCAGGCTGCAGTGGATGCAGACATAGTGGAGTGACTATGCAAGATAACAATGGAATGCACTCATGAAACATAATTTTAAGTGTCTACCCACTGTAGAGGTATCATATACCTCATATCTCCATATTTCAAAGTTTTATGTTTAATTAATGCCCTACTTCATCATACTGCAGTGTCACACAAATATAGCTGCAGGCTAATATCTACAAGCTCACAACGCGTCACTATACGACTGTGGGTTTTCTAAATATTGAATCCAATGAAAAGTATTAACTCTTTTACTGCCATGGACAGGTTTTCGAGTCAATTGGTACTTGGTCCACATGGCCATTGACGCGTTAGACGCGCTTGAAAAAAATAAAATAAGAATGTTTTAGTTTTTTTTCACACAGCACCAGAGAACGCGATACGAAGATTTACTGCTTCATTCACTTCCTGGTTAAACTTAAATGCTGTATCTCGGCTCCTGTGTACTTTTTTTTTTTTTTACTATGTATTTTTGGTCGAGACAAAGCTATTTTCAAAGGCGGACAAAAAAAATGTCAATGAGGTCGCCATGACCTCGTTGACATTTGTGAAACCACACAGCGAAACCCTCAGTGATTAGCGACCATCAGGGGATCGATCATACTGGAGATAAATATTTTGTGACTACTTGAAAAGGTTATAAAACACAAAAATCGCTGGCAGTGGGTGAGTTTATTAATGTATACTGGCAGTTACTGACTTTTTCCCCCGTTTTCTGACATAGTAGCAGTTTAGGTTTCCGCTTGACAGCAAGGATATGTATGTTCATGTATTCTATCAGGCACATACCACTGTCACGCCTTCAAATGGACGGCACCCATGGCTCACAATCACGATATCTACACATTCTACAGACCCAGACTACACAGGCCCCTAGTGTACTCCCTGCATGCTTTGTACTCAAGACGGAGAGAGTGATGTGATGCATGTTACCGATGAGTCAACCTTCAGGAAAAAAGCATTGGAGCAGTTGTGGGGCTGAGCCCCTTCTTTATCCTTCCCGTAGCTATAGCCCAAAGGCACGGGGTGTATGTATTGTACATGTGCATTTGTGCGTGCCTGCGCAAATACAGCAAGCGATTTAGGGAATGCAAAGGGTGCTAATGCATTTCCTCAGTAACACCTAGAAATGTCCACAATCATGACTTAACCCATTAAGACCGGGAACGCATCTGTGTGTCATTTTTAGATTTATTTGGCTATTCAAAAATATCTGATACACAAGCTCATTTGAGCTTGTAGATCTGCTTTTATTTGAAAATGTTGAATATATATATACTTTTTAAAGTGAAAATGTTTAACTCCGATCTGTCCTTCTGGGGGTCTCTGGAACAACATATTTTGAGATGGGGGGTCTGTGCCCAAATACATATCATTTTGGGGGTCCTTAACATGGAAAAGTTGGAGCAGCACTGCATATATCAACATAAACGTTTTTTCAAAAAACTGTTTGTAGAATATAATTTATATTCAAAGATTTGTACAAATGTTCACGATTTTTCAAAAATAGCAGATCTACAAGCTGCGCTATGAGCTTGTAGATTTTTGAATAGCCCAAAGAAAAAAAACACAAACCAGAGACACACGCTAATTAAAGTTAGCAAAGGAGAAGCCTCATTATGCAGATTGTAGTCTTGTTTATTAGGCTTTAAGCAAATCAAGGCTTTGATGAGTTGGTTCCCAAAGAACACTGTCTGCCCTCAGAGTATTCTGTGTTTTATCAATTATGTTTTAGTAAATCTCTTACTGTATAAAAATAGAATGAATGTAGTGCATTGATGTGTATTGCTCTAAAAATCCCATTCAAAATTTTGGAGAACCAGCATTTGTCCCTTATCACAACTGCAAGTTACAGTTGATTGCTTCTTGGGTCATTCACTGCCACGAGGTCAAGGACTGCTGTCCACGAGCCGTTGCGTTGCACAGCTCTGAGAGTGTCTGAAATATTGGGCCTTGGTCCATGCAGTGTGCTGGCTGGTGCTACGACCATAGCTCCAGCGTGAGCTTGTTATTATACAAGAGCTACCAAAGGTTTAAAACATAAAGAGGAGGTAATTGTTTGTGGAAACAGAAATTGCTGCCGTAATTGCTGCGGCAATTTCACATAGTTCATAATATGTGAAAGCAGAGGGAATCAATTACCCAAGGAGCCGAGGCGCTTATCTTGGAGCTTATTCGATGCTAATTATCATGGTAATGAAAAGAGAAGGGGAAGGAGGTGGAGATAAGAGCAGAGGTTGTCTGAACAATGGAACAAGCGATGCACCTGCATCGCCGCTTAGGAATCAGATGAACTGAAGGCGTCGCTTGCACATTTTCTGATTAAAAGAAGAAAAAACGTATTAAAAAAAACGAATCTTGTTGGCACTCGTATTCTTGGTAATCAAAAGCATTATGCACACCTGGGTTTTGTCTATGTGATCGGTGTGTTGGTGGAGTAAACACATACACAGACAAAAGATATAAATATCTGCACGCTGTCTTCACTTGCTCAAGAAAAATTGCTTAAAAAACTCAACATTTTGGTCAAGGCCCTACAGTATTCAGGCATCTGAACAGACGGCGGAAAGAAGGTTCCGAGGGATTAAAACACATTTTCTTTAATGATCGAGTGAAGGTCGGTGTGTGGAACTTTTTGTTCTTGGCTCGCATACTCTTAAAATAAGAGAGTACTTTACTGGTGGGCGTAAAGCAGTTCTAAAGGTGAAAAGCCCATTGAGGCTTGGTGGGGGGATTTCACGGTATGCAAACAAAAGAAATTGGCAGCCATTTGTCCCAGTGATTTCCACTCATGACACAAATGTCCTCAGCATTCCTTTCAGAGTCTAGCTGAAATGCTCAAGCAAGCCATCTGTCTGACGGTGGTATAGTAGGGGGCAGTGGTGTAATGGTGTTTTTTTTTTTCCCCCGGTGGAACGGTATTTTAATGACGTCACGTGCACGCACAAGCGCCTGAACAGCTGATATAGTATGCGAGTCAACTCGTGACGAGACCAGCATTGCAAAATATCTTCTTAATGACCTTAATGTGTGATTAATATTAATTAGGTTCAGGGGTGTATAAATAGTAGGCTAGTAGGGAGCATGTTTGTATAGGAAATCACTAGTTTTTAGCTTAGTTTTTGTCTTTGTAAATCTTCTCAAGGACAAAAAAGTTTGCTTTGAACGAATCTCTTCTTCTTTAGTGGAGCCATTCTCGTTGTGCAGACAGGATGCCACAGCAGCAGTACTGTAGCCATAATGCTGTGTTGTTTTTATATCGTGTATGAGGACGCTCACCGGTAAACCTGTTATGCAAAGTAGCCATTTGGGTACTTGGCTCGTGAATCTAGGGGAACGCGTTCTAGCGCACACACACATGCACCGTACCGTGCATGCAAAAAATTGCTGGCCGCCGCCATACACTGTGGTGTCCCGTGAAGCGACCAAAAGACCACTGGTAGGTAGGGGGTAGTCCTCACTCTCCCTGGTAGGCCTGTGAGAGTGTGTGGCTAATGAAGTTGGTTACCCTGGTCTGACTACACCTCTCTGGCTATCCCTACCTGAGAGAAAACAACGTCAGCAAGGCTGAGGCTACCGGCTTAGCGGTCACCTCTATCAAAGGGAAAGCCTTGGGGTATCTGGTGGTATAGTCACTAATGACCACTATAAACTTTGTTCCCTGCCTGGCTCCTCTCCACTGGGCCCACTATATATATGCCTACTGTATATGTTCAAATGGACTACAGATGACAGGAAGTGGAGCAAGAGGTACAGGGGGCAGTATAGTAGTGCTGCTGTCAACTAGCATTGTGGACAAGTTGTACAATAAATCCTTGACATGCCTGGCCAGTAAAAAACCCTTTGGAGATGCACATGAATTCGAGGTGACCTGCCCAAGGGATGGTGTGACCTATCCCCAAAACTTCCTCTCTGCAGGAAATTGAAGGGTTCCTTTGCTTTCTCATTTGAAGCAGTGCACACAGGTGTGACGGTCAAAGGGTAACGGATCTGCAGCTGTGCAGCTGGAAGTGCTTGTTCCGTCTGCTCTGTTGACTGCAGCACACGTAACCCTGCTTGCAGTTTGCAATGCATCTCTGCAATGACAATTACAATTTAGGAATGTAGTGGGCGCTCTTATCCAGAGCGACTTACAGAGTGCAAGATCGCATATAAACGAGTAGAAGTTGAAAAAATATATATGTGCAGTAAACAGTTTGGGCGGGGGCTTTGACTTTTTACAGGGGCCAGTTCCGAATTGCAGCCATCTGTAAGAGCTCTTTTAGAGCAGTTTTGAAGGAGAGAAAGGATTCACATGTTTTTATGACTGTTGGTAGGGAATTCCACATTTTTGTGGCATAGCAGAAGAACAAATGTAATTTTTGATTTTGATCGGTCGGGCGGTTCTTGAGATATGCGGGACACACCCACAGACAGATACAGAGAATAATGTTCATTTATAGAGGCATGAAGAATATTCACACCCAAAACAAAAATTTGTAAGGGATTTACTTCCTTGGCCTATACTGGCGGCGTGCACAAGAAATTTGGCGCCGACCGACCCCGTGGTTTGCGTTCCTAGGAGCCCTCACCATAAAAAGACAAATCAAAGCCAAAAAGATGATGGATGCAGCTGGGCCATTAAAACCCACTGAGCAAAAATTCAGAAACAACTTTGGACTCTAAAGCACATAAATTGACAGAAGAAGCGGATCTTCCAAGGAAAAAGTAATGCTCTTGCATTTATTATTAGAAGGATAAAACCCCTTGAGGTGAACCGTCTTGTTTTCAAGTGGGTCCATTTCTCTATTCCATATGCTTTATTTGTCTTTCATGGAGTATTGCCGTAGGGGAGTGAAGGGGGGGAGGGAGCAGGAGAGAAACATGCTGGAAGCAGGTTGATGGCACAGGGACAAATTATTAGAGAGAGTGGAAGGGCATGGACAGCATGGGGAGGAAGGAGGCTGGTAATGAGCGGAGGACAGTGCTGGGAGCAGAATAGCAGGGCAGAGGTTGCAGCTCTGACAAGGGGGTTGTAGGAAACGGGGGGATTTGACAATGAGGGAATAAAGAAGGGAGAGCCGTACCGAGAGAGGTACAGTTAACCCATTCAATCCTCCCCAAAACCCATGTCATCTTAGATTTCTTTGGCTGTTCAAAAATAGCAGATATACGAGCCCATAGTGCGGCACAGTGCCGAGCTTGTAGATCTGCTATTTTTCGGAGGAAAAAAAAATTGTGCAAATCTTTGAATATCTTATATACAATTTGAATCCTGCGCCATGTCGGTTGTCTGTAACGTTGTATGTAGCCAGTGTGACGTAATCTGACATCACGCCAGTGTGACGTAATCTGACATCACGATGAGACGGTCGTCCCGAATATGGACACAACGCCAGTGTGACGTAATCTCACGACAGCATGACATCACATCCTACCTATAAATTCTAGGATGCCGTCAGATCGCACCAGTTCGACGGCTTCCATAGTGGGTTTTGGTCATTGGAGAGGTGATGCACGTCACCTCTTTCTGAAGTGGGTACTTTCAAAGCCTGCCGTGGATTTAGGAGAGCACAAAACTCTCTCTCACACTGTGAGGTGCCTGTAAGGTGGCACTGCAAAGTGAACGACGCGTCACGCTAGACGCGTAGCGGCCCGAGTTCGGGCCGCGTAGCGGCCCGAACTTCTAGTGTATATACATTTTAACTCAAGTCTTTGCTTCTGGGGGTAATTTTGGGGGTCCTTGACACGAAAAAGGTTTGAGAACCACTGATATTATAGCAACATAAGTTGAAGAAAAATATATATATTAGGATTTAGAAGACATTTGGAGAATCCCCATAAGCAAAGATTTCAGTTAAAAATGTTCTCTTTAATATATAATATTCAAAGATTTACACACATGTTCATGATTTTTCAAAGAAATAGCAGATCTGCTATGAGCATGTAGATCTGCTATTTTTGAATAGCCCAAAGTATAGAATAATAACATCTAAAATGACACAGTAGCCTATGTGTTCCCGGATTGAATGGTTTAAGAAGGAACATTTAACGCCCTTTCTGAATACTTTGATCAAACCATGGAAGAGGTAATCTCATCTCTGATCTGGCGAGTGATGTATGCACTGTTAAACCTCTTTGCAAATTGCAAGTGACAGCAAGTAAGGGAAGAAAATGTTTCTTCAGCCAATGGTGTCGGCGAAGAAATTGCACACTTTTGTAGTCGGAGGCAGAGCTCTGGTAATAAAAGTCAAATCAAATGTATTCATAAAGAAGATTTAAAAACAACTCTCATTGACCAAAGTGCCGCACAGACCACAGGAGGTAGCTAAAATCACCCATACAACAAACAAATAGCAAGACATAGCAAGGCCTACTGTAGGCACAAGCCAAAAAGGTTCGATTGTGTCAGGTTCGATTTCTTTGGCTATTCAAAAATAGCAGATATACAAGCTCATAGCGCGGCACCGAGTGCCACGCAAATGTTTGAATATATATATACATGTTTAAACATTTGTAACTCAAATCTTTGCTTCTGGGGGTCCCTGGAACAACGCATTTTGAGATGGGGGTCCGCAGCCAAATACAAATCTAAAAAATGTTTTCTAAATCCTAACAGTATGTTGCTTCTCCATGTCAAGGACCCCCTAATCTCTCGAGAACAGATTCTGCTCTGCGTTTGAATCTGTCATGCTCGTTGCAGGCTGCTCTGCCACTCTGTCTCCTCCTGGACGGAAACTTGTTGTATCAGAACAATGGAGGCAGTTACCTTACATCCCCCCTCGTCTCTCTCTCGCTTTGCATACAGTTCACCATCATTATATCGAATCAAATACTCCACCAGAGTTCCATCTATGTCCTCATTCACAGTATGAATAGAGCACTCCCTATTACCATTCACCGGTAGTAAATCTGAGAAGAGACTGCTGCTGTGGTTGTGGATGTTCAAGGCTAATTGGATATATCGCTTTTTTCCTCTACGAGTTCAGCTGCATATGCTGATGCTCCCAACAACTGGCTTGTGCAATAGGAATGTAACATCAAATAACACTATGACATGTTGCACAGAGAAAAAATATGTATAAGTATGCAGGAGTATGTGTTTCGTATTCACCGAAAGTCACATTGAAGCTGCATCAAAGACATCATTTCCGAGGGGGAATTCGTCAAAGTATGCCTGCTGGCAGTTGGTGTGTGCCCTGAGAAGAGACAGGCGTTTGCTGCTAATATCAACTTGTCAAAGGAATGCTATGGCAGAGAGAATGTGAGACATTGCAACTGACAACTAAAAAGCGAGGTTAAGTCGTCTTCTCTGTTGCAATTGATGTGTGAGCACTGACGTGACTGATGTCTGACTGGCTCAATTGTCATTATTTATTTGTGGTGTTGACTCATCTTTGACCATCACTGAGGAATTTGTGGAGAAACTGTGCTCACAGGTGACACATAGACCTCTATTGATAACATTATGAAAATAACAGCTGCTCAGAAACGAGTCGGCCAAAGCAAAGAGAACCGTGTCCGCAACCAAGGTGACATTTTTTTACCCTACCGTTTTATTCCTCCCCCACGTGAACCACATCGCTAAAACAGCCTTCTTCTTCCACCTTAGGAACATTGCCCGTCTCCGACCCTCCCTGACACCCTCTGCTGCCGAAACACTCACCCACGCCTTCCATTTCATCCCCGTTAGACCACTGCAACAGCATGTTGTTGTCATAGTTATTAGATGTCAGGTGTCTGGAAGCAGAAAAGTGAAAACAAGACTTTCTTTTTTTTATCGACTAATTGTATTGAGTGTCATGTTATTATTGTGATTCATAGTTATTTTCATGAGTTATTTTCCCGAGTTTGATTGCTGGAAGCAGGCCTTCTTAAAAAAGGTTGTGTAGCCATTGGCAATTTGTTTAGTTGGTTCTACATCTATTTTAGGCTTTACTTACAAAGTTTAATTTGCAATGAAGTCAAACATTTTGTAGTTATAGCTGGGACATTATTTAAAATAGAGGTTTTCTATTTTCAAATGGGTAATAGGATCTCCTAAACAAAAAAAAAACAAAATATGACAGAAATACCAACAATAAAAGTAGCTAATCTTCTTAATAGCAATTAGCAAACAACATTTGTAAAGTGAGATACTGAAGTTATAGCAGTGAATGAGACAAAGGGCTGAAAAACAAAGGCAGTGACGCTCTGCGGCACAGCTGGTCCAACTACTGTACTGTATGTCCCTCACACCAAGGTTTTTGACAAGGGGTTTAACGAGGATGGACAATTTGCCAAGACCAGTTTTTATTTCCTACAGCTGAATGAAGGCCAGTTTGAAAGGACCAAATACGACAACATCAAACTGGCCTTCATTCAGCTGTAGGAAGTTTTGTGCCATCCGAAATTTGATATCCTCAAGGCAGTTCATGCAGGCTGAAAATGAGAGGAACATTACCTCTGTGGAAGAATATCTGTTTGCATTATTCCACCCTTTCTCCTCTTTATTCATATTTGAATATTCTATTAGTTATTTGGCTGGAATATCAATTTTAGTCATTCAATTTTAATGTGAAGTTTGCTGAGACCTCTGTTGGTGATAATGCACTTTAAATAAATGTTTCAGATTTAATGAGCTAGCTACTGTATGAATTAGTTATGAAACTGCTTTGGTCAGCATGCAAGTGTGTGTGTGTATACCATACTTATGGTATAGTTGTTTTGTTATAGTTTTTAGTTTAACTGTACCCTATGTTGCAGTGGTTCTCAAAGTGGGGTCCAGGGACCCCCAGGGGTCCGTCAGGGGGTTCCAGGGAGTCCCCAGCGAAATTAAGAATAGTTGAATTTCACTATATTTCACTTGCAAGAAGTTAACCCAATGAAAGATTGTATAAGAATGACGTCATCATAGATTGAATTCTGTATTAAATCTAATGGTAAAAATCCTCTGTTATGGGGGCTCCTTGCACAAAATATTTTCAAATGGGGGTCCGTGGCCTAATACAGTACATATACAGTACCAATTTGGCGGTCCTTGATGTGAAAACGTTTGAGAACCACTGTGTATATATATGCTAGTTGTTACCACTTCTCTCCCAGCCACACGTTGGCTGGCATGGACTTTGCCCTCCTTCAGAACCTGACTTATACTTATTTTCGTGCCGGCGTCGCACAACGAAGATAGTCGATCTACAAGCTCACAATTGCGATGCGTCGTGACTCGTGAGCTTGTATATTGTATATACTGTAGCAGGCATGATACCACAAAGCACACTCATGATACCTGTGTGTACACACTATACAAGGGTATACATACTGTACACACTAGGCCTGACCTTGATTAGTCGAATAGTCGACTAATTAGTCGAGGGGTGTCTGAGTTGACTCCCAATCTCTTAGTCGAATTATAAAAAATAAAGTTTTCTTTTTTTTTCCTTAATTATTCGACTGAGAAATTGGCCTAGTTTGTTATATTAATTAACTAATAGTTTGCCAACAATAGGATATACATCATGATTGATTGAAACCAAGCAAGTACCGTAAATTTCGGACTATAAGCCGCGACTTTTTTCCCATTTTTCGACCCTGCGGCTTATATAACGGTGCGGTTTATCTATGGATTTTTATAGCTAACGGCCACTAGGGGACCTCCTAAATCTAGGGATTTTACACCCGCGGCCTATAGTCCAGTGCGGCTTATATATGTACAAATCATTCAATTTAGCTGCTGCGGCTTATATTCAGGTGCGGCTTATAGTGCGAAAATTACGGTATATGTTAAATCAGACACTAAGCACCTCTACAGCCCAAATGGAATGTTCTTTGCATAACATATTTTTTTACATGATTTGACTGAGAGATTCGAATCAGTCGAATCAGACTGATTCGACTGCCAATCTCTCACTCGAATCTTTTTTTTTCATCTTCTTTTTTTCTGGGTGTTGCATTAGTCGACTGCCAGTCGACTATTGGCAATTAGTCGCCAATCAGATTCGACTATACAAATCTTTAGTCGGGGACAGGCCTATAGTACACACACAAGCATAGTCGGTGAAATAAGGTCGCCACAGTTTTCACGTGTGTCTCTTGAGTATATGCAACCTATGCACATGTATCCTTTCTCACCAGCCTAATACTTTTCTCTTTGTGTGTTCCCCACCATGCGTGTGTGTGTGTGTACATACTCATGCATACGTGTGCGTGTATGTCTTGGCGTGTGTCTGCAGGCATGCGTGCTCATCTCCCTGTGTGTATGTGTGCTTTGTCCGGCTTAGCACGAGAGCTGACGGGCGCGGAAACGTCCGTGACCGTCGCTGAGGAGACGGACATCGATGCGGAGGAGGAGGAGACCGTTCCATTACCGGTGGCCGACAGCACGGTGGACGAGTTGAACCTAAACCGAGGTGTGACAGACCTGGACGCCACGGCCAAGACCACCGACCACAACCACACAGACAACAAGGTGAACTGTGTGTGTGTGTTTGTGTGTGTGTGTGTGTGTGTGTGTGTGTGTGTGTGTGTGCGTGTGCGTGTGTGTGTGTGTATTTCTTGTGTCTATGTTTATTTGGGTGTACACAGAGGGTGAAGCCGCCCTTTGACGCAAAATCGTGAGTGTCTCTCCCTGTCAGTGACTATGTTTAGGAAATGGAGCTTTTAACCCATTAAGACCGGGAACGTGTCATTGTCATTTTAGATTTCTTTGGGCTATTCAAAAATAGCAGATACACAAGCTCATAGCGTGGCACCAAGTGTCGTGCTACGAGCTTGTAGATCTGCTATTTTTTTTTTTAAACGTGAAAATTTGTGCACATCTTTGAATATATATATGTTTAAAGCGAACATTTGTAAATCAAATCTTTGCTTCTGGGGGTCCCTGGAACAACATATTTTGACATGGGGGTCCGTGGCCAAATACATATCATTTTGGGTGGTCCTTGACATGAAAAAGTTTGAGAACCACTGATTATAGCAACATATTATTTTTAAACTGTTTTTAGAAGACATTTGTCTTCATTTGTCCACCCCCAGAAGCAAAGATTTGAGTTAAAAAAGTTTGCTTTAAAGAATATATATATATATATATATATATATATATATTCAAAGATTTTCCCAAAATAAATCTCGATTTTTCAAAAATAGCAGATCTACAAGCTTATATATAGCGCAGCACTCGGTGCCGTTCTATGAGCTTCTAAAAATCTAAATAAACAAAACAGTGAAAAAAAAAAATGACACAGATGCGTTCCCGGTCTTAATGGGTTAAACTGAAATCTAATCACTCAAGGTGAGCCTTAGAGGAGCAGAGCGGATATGTGCGCTTGTGTGTGGAATGAGCAACCTGTCATTCTGTCACTCTCAGCCTGTTGACCTGTTTCTCTCTCTCTCTGGCAAAGAGTCTGACTCTTTCTTTCTATGGAAAAAAAAGGAAACTCTTTCAGCGTTATGTTGGCAGCTGAATGTTATGAAACATTTGTCAGCCAAGTCCTCTGTGTGTTAATCAGTGATGTGCAAGAGATCTGATACGGCTCAGCTGGGGCTTGGCTACTGGCTCCTGATCTGAAGAACGCACTTCCACCAGCCTAATCTACAGCATAACCAGAGACATAATTGAGGGCCTAATCTTTAGATCTTCCCATGGGGCTGTATTTGCTACTATGAGCTGGATTGGAGAAGCAGCATACATTGTGTTATTTCCTAGGAATTTCGTATATATATATGGTTGCAGTTGTGATGAGATGATATGAAGTCAACGCTACGACATTGATAGATAGGTGGGGAAGAGAGTGAATGTATAATGCCGAGATTGCATTTTAGAGACCTTGGATTTTTGGGGTGAGTGGGTACAATTCTGTATCTTTTCATCTTTTGTTTATTGCTTTTCCATCACTGCACTCTATAGAATGCAACATTGGTGCAGTGGGACAGATGGAGTCTGTTCTGCCGGCCTCAGAAAATGCTTTTCATGTTAGACAGCTGTCTCTATAAGCTGTTTTATTATGGTGACGTGTTTTTGTTGGAAAGTCCTTACACTCAAGAAATGCATACATCAAGGTGGATATATAACATCAGTTTGTGCCAAGCACTTTTTCTCTTTAGCTATACTAGACCATACCCGGTGAAGGGCGCAGACGAAAGTAGTTGCAAACTTATTATTGCACATCCTGTCGCGCGGTTTCTCCCCCGCGCGCGTCCCGTCGTGCCGCCCCCCTCCTCCCCCCGTGGGTCCCGTCGCGGCACTCCCCGCGGTCACCCCTCCCCACGGGCAACCCCCCCTTTGGCCTTGTGTTCATAGACCTTGCCGCTTGTTTCTGGCGCGAAACCTGGCAACGTTATCTCCCATTGTTTGACACATAAACGCTAATAAGAAGCTGAGATTTGATGAAATTGAAAAACGGGCTTCGCAGTTAAGTTCAGATGGTAATGGTCAATGGCTGTGTGCAAAATCAGAGCAATTGCTCCAGCCACTGAGGAGAATCGGGCAGCTTCACCATGAGACCACTACAAACAAACAGAGGTTAGTCAAATTATAGGAGGATGCACCCTCTTTAATACTGCTGTGAAGATCGATCGCTATAGCCATTATTTTATTCTTTGGCTTCTCAGAAATAGCAGCGATCTTGTAGATCTGCTATTTTTGAAAAATCTTGAACATTTTGTTCAAATCTTTGAATACATATATTTTTTTTAAGCGAACATTTGTAACTCAAATCTTTGCTTCTGGGGGTCCCTGGAACAAAATAACAGAATAACCCCATACAAGATTTGTGTTGTTTCAAAAATATTCAAAATTGTTCAAATAGCCGATATAATATAGGTTTAAAGTGGTTAAACTGATCTTGATTCTATATTAACTAATTTAGCTGGGGACCCCCTTGGAACCCCCTCAAGGACCCCCTGGGGTCCCCCCAGACCCCACTTTCAGAACCACCTACAAGATAACCTGATGAAGGTCTAACAGACCGAAACGTTGTTATTCCCATTAAAACTTTTTAATTGCATTTGAAGACGGTGGGCGGGAGTTTTTCTGCTTTCAGAACCACTGGTCTAGAACAGTGCATTCCAGCTAAATCAGACCGAAGATTTTTAGTGCCCTTTTCAGATGGAGACCCATCATCACCTGAGGGCCTGCGACCCATTGTGGCTCCATGGTTTAAGAACGTGTGCTGCTTTATACAGTTCTTTGGCCCCATTAACATTAGGGTTATGAGGCCTTTCAATAGGGGCTCCTGATTGAAAGCAACACAGCGTGAAATCACTGAAACAACCTTCTCTCAGCAAGTGACCTCTGTTCTCAGGTCATTGCACTGGCTCGGGAGGGCGTGTGTGTGTGTGTGTGTGTGTGTGTGTGTGTGTGTGTGTGTGTGTGTGTGTGTGTGTGTGTGTGTGCGCGCGCGCGCGCGCGTACATCCATGTACTTTGGCCCCTATGACTTCACATTTGTCACTTTTAACAGGTTGATGGATTACACCGGAATATTTGTGGACATAGGAGTGTGTAACCTGGTCGTGTGTGTGTGCGTGTGTGTGAGTTTGAGAACACACGTGTATGCATTTGTTCCACGCAATTGTGTTGCCCGTTAGCGGAGGGATTTCATTGGCCGCAGGTTTTCTTCTGGAAGCTCATGAAAGGAAAGCAAAGCCTGTGAGTGTTAAAAGTTCATTCTGGTTCCTGTCAGCTCCCGTTAGACTGACAGAGCTTCCAGTGCTCTGCCTTCAAATGACCGCTCTGTGTCTCCTCTGCCCCCGGGGTCTGTGTCAATGAGGTCAAGTCAGGACTCTCACTATGACTCTGAAGCACTCGTCTTATGGCTGAGTAACGTTGCGGTAGAGGACGGCAAGATTCATTGAGGTGGAAGAATCTTTGAAACGTTGACTACCGCAAAGTCATACTTATTAGACGGCAACGATTTAGTTATTATAAAGACGTTTGTGATATCGTTACTTCAATAATGAAGCTTCACGTTATCTTCATTCAAGCAAATCTGATCCCCCCACATTTATCTAGACAATATGTACACTAATGTGGATTGTGAATTGCAATTCAGAATGCAATTTAATTCTTCACTGAACAAAATGGCAATATGAATCATGATTATGTCTGCAATTGCAACTCTAGCCCAAGACTTGAGGCCGATTCTACAAATGTCTTCTAAATCCCAAGAGTTTTCTGAAAAAACATATGTTTCTATATCAGTGGTGCTCAAACTTTTTCATGTCAAGGACCCCCAAAATGTATAAGTATTTGGCCGTCGACCCCCATCTCAAAATGTTGTTCCAGGGACCCCCCAGAAGCAAATAATTGAGTTAAAAATGTTCGCTTTAAAACAATATATATTCAAAGACTTGCACACATTTTCATGATTTTTCAAAAAATAGCAGATCTACAAGTTCATAGCGCGGCACTCGGTGCCGCGCTATGAGCTTGTATATCTGCTATTTTTGAATAGCCAAAGTGTAAAATAATGCTTTTTAGCTCAAATGAAAAAGTGACACAGATGCGTTCCAGGTCTAAATGGGCTAGAGACCATTCTGCTGTCAACAGGAAGCGTAAATGCAACTAGAATGCTTCATTCTCTCACTCACACACACACACAGAGAGCTGGGGGTGTCTTTTTTGAATTGTTATATAAATGTGAATGAAAGTTTCTGTTCTCTATGCGCCTCGTGTTTTTTGGAGGAGCGCCAGGGACGCCCCGAGTTGACAGAAATTCATCGAGGCAGCGAAGGTTGGTAGACTGCCTGCAAAACGCGTCCCCGTGTGCCTAGGGAAAGCCATTTGCGTCTGACCCTTCTTTCTGTTGTCTGTCGGTCTGACTAACACCCTGATGTACTGTGAATGAAGTGATTCATGGCAGCAGTCACAGCGCTCAGACACCCATCACTGTCTGAGAACACTTAACTTCTGTCTACCCGCGTCTCACTCGTTGTCTCTCTTCTGTCTGTGTCTCATATTCTTTGTCCCAATCGTTCTCCCTTTCTTTGTCTGTAAATGTATTTTCTATCGCCTTGTCCTCGTTCTTTGAGAAGCAATCTACTAAGACCTTTAAGCGCTTCTTTAGAGAGAGAGAGAGAGAGAGAGAGAGAGAGAGAGAGAGAGAGAGAGAGATAGAGATTCCCGTAGGGGAAATTCAGGCGCCAGAGACCTTAAAAGTTACTAAGAGCATAGAAGAAAGATCAAAATAAAGATAACCTCAAACAAAATATTAATAAAAGCATACAGACGTATTCGAGTGACAGAACACCTCTCATGTAGTGAGCCTGTCTGAAATCCAGAAGCCTAAAAAGTGTAAGGGTCTGTACAGGTTAAAGTTTAACTAATGTCAAAAGTGTACAGTATACTGTAGTAGTTAGTTGATAATGTATTCATACAGTATAGATAATACCATATTTTCAGCTAATCTCTTTGCTATTTCCATTAAGGCCAAAGCCTGACATGACCACGGGCACTTTGTCGATGCAGGGATGATGCCACTCAGATTTTCCCTTCGCCTCTGCATACTGATTCGCAAGTCATGCTGCTTCATTCACAAACTGCCACGTCATTATTAGGCTGTCTTGATTTAGGGTCCGAAATTCCCTCTGGTCAGAAATCAAAGTTATTGCAGCTGAAATTCTGTTTTATTCACTTTCTTCATGTACATTTTGTGTGCGTGTGCGTGTGCGTGTGTGTGTGTGTGTGTGTGTGTGTGTGTGTGTGTGTGTGTGTGTGTGTGTGTGTTTTGTTTCTGTAGGTTTCATTGATTTTTGTAAGTTGTTCAGGTGTGTGTGTGTGTGTGTGTGTGTGTGTGTGTGTGTGTGTGTGTGTGTGTGTGTGTGTGTTGCTAGTCAGGCTATAGGTTAAGTGGAAGTTGTTGTTGGCATCTGTTGCTGGGCTGGCAGGAGAATTGTGATCTCTGCACCACACAGCCAAAACACACATCACTCAAAACACACACACACACACACACACACACACACACACACACACACACACACACACACACACACACACACACACACACACACACACACACACACACACACAGAGTTTTCACCTCTCCTCTCCAGAAAAGCCATCATAAAAATGCAATGGCTTGACATTTCACTGACTTGAAGCTAAGTGATGTGACAATATTGCTTGGCTCAGTAATTCTGTACTGTGGATAATATTCAAGGTTTTGCTAGCTGCAATGGACCTTTTGTCTTGGCCTGACTGTGTGTGTGTGTGTGTGTGTGTGTGTGTGTGTGTGTGTGTGTGTGTGTGTGTGTGTGTGTGTGTGTGTGTGTGTGTGTGTGTGTGTGTGTGAAGTTGAGACTAAATGCTATTTTTAATACAAAACCAACAGCAGTCTCACAAGGCCGGAGGCCAAGATGGTATCAGCGTGCAGGGCCTGACTCTACTATGGCTCTGGTGTTTGCTCTGTCTATGTAATTGTCTCTGACTCATCTACTCATTATTTAGTCATTTATCATAGACATATCCATTCATTCTCTCTCTCTCTCTCTCTCTCTCTCTCTCTCTCTCTCTCTCTCTCTCTCTCTCTCTCTCTCTCTCTCTAATCTTGTCTAAATCTTTGTCTTTTGCTATTTTTCTTCCTCTCGCTTCTTTGCTTTTCCTTTCTATTCTCATCAGTGTATACTTCTCTGTCTCACTCGTTGTCTCTCTTCTTTCTGTGTCTCATATTCTTTGTCCCAATCGTTCTCCATTTCTTTGTCTGTAAATGTATTTTCTATCGCCTTGTCCTCATTCTTTGAGAAGCAATCTACTAAGACCTTTAAGCACGTCTTTAGAGAGAGAGAGAGCGAGAGAGAGAGATAGAGATTCCCGTAGGGGAAATTCAGGCGCCAGAGACCTTAAAAGTTACTAAGAGCATAGAAGAAGAGTAACATCAAAATAAAGATAACCTCAAACAAAATATTAATAAAAGTATACAGGCGTATTCGAGTGACAGAACACCTCTCATGTAGTGAGCCTGTCTGAAATCCAGAAGCCTAAAAAGTGTGCTTTTCCTTTCTATTCTCATCATTGTATACTTCTGTGGCCTACTGGCAGTGTGCACAAGAGATTTAGCACTGTTCGGTACAGCGGTTTGCAAAATTAGCTACACACAAACCATGACTAGACTCCTGCAGAGCCGCGTTGTAAACATTCAGTGAGTCTCTTACACCAACATTGTTCTTGAGAAGTAGTTTGGTTGTTATTGGAGCAGATGGTGTCTGTCTCTTCCACACAGCACCTAAACTGACGCACATGAAGAGAGAGAGAGAGTGAGAGAGAGAGAGAGAGACACGCAAGTCCATGTCTGATTGACACCAGCATACAAAAATGACAACATACCTTGCGCAACTACACATACTGTACATGCACCCTGACCACACACTGTTAACACATCGGGTGCCGAACACGGTCTGGACCGTGTTTTCACATAGTAGCGCTCTGGTGCCGAACACGGTCCGAACCGTGTTTGGTGTCTTTTTGTTTTTTCCCATACGGGAGGGGCTGGAGCAGCTTTGGGCTCACCCACGGTGAATCTGAGAAGGATGGGCCAGATGCACCATCGTGTCAAAAAACATGGCGCACATCCGCTTCCGCTCTATTTCCTTCTCTAAAACCCCTATAACTCCGAAACTTTTTACTCTGGGGAAAACGACTCATTTTGTGTGCACGATCGCTCCGCCATTGTTACTCGCGTGATCGATGTTATCGTTCCAGGCGTTAGCCAGGACCATCGGGCAAAATGGAGGCATGCTTTTTTTTCTCATGGAATGCACGTCGTGGGGTCTACAGCTTAAACAGCGCTGCGCAGCTCAACGGTGAGATTTCGGTACCGAACGTAATCTGTTATTATAAAATGCTGGCACCCGATGTGTAAAGTTGTGGCTTGTTTCAGAGGTTATATAATGACTATTCCTTCGGTGGCAAGTTTACAGTGGTTCTCAAAGTGCGGTCCGGGGACCCCCGGGGGTCCTTGGGGGGGTTCCAGGGGGTCCACAGCAGAAGTAGTTAAGTAACCACTTTATCCATCGATATTTTGGCCATTCAAAAATTGCATATCTACAAGCTCGCATCTGCTACATCTGCTTGTACATCTGCTATTTTTGATAAATCTTGGAAGTGTTTGAAAATTGTAATTTTTTTGCATTGTTTTTACACACATCTTCTCTTCTGTGGGTCACTGGCACAAAACACTTTCAGATGGGGTTTCGCGGCCACATACACATCAATGTGGGGGTCCTTGGCACAAAAATGTTTTAGAACTACTGCTTTAGTCCACTTTAACTGACACTAACCTCATTAACTCATTGAGTGCCAGGATTGACAGAATTATTTCAGAATTGATTCTGAAAAGTGCCAGAGTTTTTTTCACAGAAAACAAAAAGTGCTTAGGAAGCGAGATACAGCCTTTTTCAGTTCTAAGTTAAACAAGGAGTGGATGGAGCTGCACACCTTCAGATGATGATATCTTGGGTTCTGAACATGTTTTTCCCAAAAAAAAAAAAAAAAAAAAAGAAAAAATGTTTTTTCATTTTTATGCTAATTTTTTCAAAAACACGTCAAACACGTTAATGGCACGTTGAGCCATAGCGCTAAAAACACGTGAAACACGTTAATGGCACTCAGTGAGTTAATAGTTTCCATTTTGTGTTTCAAGACTCCCGACTTTCCCCGACTTGATCATCGGGTGTTCAAGTGTTATTTACTGGTGGGAAAGACCACTGAAAGACCATGTCGACCTGTGTATACCTTACAGACACCACTTCAAAGGACAACTATTTACAATTTGTCCTAGAAAATGAGAGACAGAGAGAGATGGAATGGAATGGGAGGCAGAGAGAGAGTATTATTATTATTGGGGCGTGTCCCCTGCCAGAGATTTGTGTTCCACCATTCCATCTCTCATACTTTTCTGTCTTTTTTTTAATGAAATCTGTTCTCGATTAGATGTAGATATACTTGGGAGAAAGGTTTTAATAAATGGGATTTGTGGCTCTCTATTTTGCTTAAATTTTCTCTCTGTTAATTTATATAATTTATATTAATTTTTCACAGAGTTAAATGAACACTATGGATGTTACCGTACAGGGAGATTGAGGTCAGCTGTAGGAACAGGATGTCCCCTGGTAGCGTCTGAAGGCTCAGTGGGAACGCCATGGAGACGCTCATTAGTAGGGCTCAGTCTGACTCAGCAGGCTATAAGCTTACCTCACTCTCTTGACCAGACGTTTGATCAGCCCCGGGAGTTCAAGCCCGGACTGACAGCGCGGCTCTCATTTGGTCCGGTGTGTTCCCATGGACCTCGCTGCATGGCTTGATTAGCTGCAGTTTGTTGAAAACATTTGATGAGAGTTAATGATTAGTAGCTTGGCTTGTCAATTCACTGTCTAGACGGCAACCCGGAGAGATTCAGAGAAAAGTGTTACCCGACCGCAGTGGTGGGAAAAGTGCTCAAATGTTTTATTTTAAGTAAAAGTATCAATACTGCAATGTAGAAGTACTCTGTTACAAGTTAAAGTTCGGAATCCAAAATTTACTTGAGTAAAAGTACAAAAGTATGCGTATGAAAATGTACGTAAAGTACCACAAGTAAAAGTACTAAATTGTTTGAAAATATCAGATCTACAAGCTCACAACGCGTCGCGATGCGATGCGTTGTGAGCTTGTGAGCTTAAGTGGTCAATGTATGTTTTATAATGTAATGATTTATATCTGCAAAGTAACTGGTAACTAAAGTTTTCAAATACTTGTAGTGGAGGAAAAGAACAATATTTTGCCTCTGAGATTAGTGGAGTAGAAGTAAAAGTATTTAAAATTGGAAATACTCTAGTAAAGTAAATGTACTTAGTTACTTTACACCACTGGTACCGACTATTATTCCCTCTTTGACTTGACAAAGTTTACCCTAATCTGTTTTATCCACAGTCCCCCCAAAATTATTTTGACACATTTATTCCTATGATATTTAAGAACAAAATCATGAACAATTTGAACAAATATGAGGGAAAAGTGTTTGCAAGATGATTCGTTTTATACATTTTTAAATGCGCAGCTACCACCTAATTCTCCTTCAGGAAAGGGGGCAATTATATTGTTCATATCGATCTTGTCTAGTGTGGTTGTGCCCAGCCAGGTTTTAGTAAATAGAATAGAAGACTTAATTCCAACAGCACCTGCACCCCATGCTGCCTGCCTGGCTCAACCTGGCTAACACTCCATTACTTCTTACCCTCAGGCTAGTGAAAACACACAACCAGCTGGCACGAAGCGCGCTCAGACACATGTCTGATCACAATCCAACACACCCCCACATACTGTAAGCAGAACATTAACCACACTCCGGCATGCACATGCACGCTCATGCATGTTTTACACGCACGCACGCACGCACACAGTCACACACATACGGATGCACAATTATGTAAAACAGTAGAATTTGCATATAGTCTCTGTGGGGTAAAGCAAAGCAAAGCAAAGCAAAGCAAAGTTTGTTGTTTACCCAGGGTGTTGGACTAAGTGCGGAACTTATTTACAGCCAGACCCTGCATGGAAGCCTTGCTCAAGGGCTATTCAGCGGTGATTCATGATTGATGTGATGAATTGGGGAATCGAACTAGGGACCTTCCGGTATCAAGGCCGCCCCTCTAACCACTAGGCCACCGCTGCCACCGCTGGAAACCCCAAAACAGTTTCTTTTCAGTATTCAAATTCAAAAGTAGCGAATGTTGCAGATCGACGAGCTCAAAACATACTGCTTTGAGCCGCGTTTCGAGCTTGTGGATCTGCTACTTTTGATACTTTTGTATGACACTGTATGTAGTATGATCATATAGGGCATCATTAATTTACGGGGGCAAAAAACACAACGTGAAATATAGACATAAGAGGTTTCTGCTCGACAGCAACGATATTCAGTTATGTGAAACACTTCAAACACTCAAATTTGTAATACGGTCTCAAGTGTAGCCTACTAGACTGAGCTGCCTCCACATTTGATGGTCAGTAGTTAATTTGACTGTGACTCCCTTGGTCATATTCATAGTGTCTGCCAGCTGCTTTTGTCGATAACAGTAACCAGCAGGGATGTCGGACAGAAACCTCTTATCTCTATATTTGAACTTTTAGTTTTTTCCTAAATTAGTGCCCTACTTGATCATACTCATGTAGACAGTAAAAATGAATGGACAAAGTCACGCCCCTGGTTTCTGCAGATCCGTTTTGAAGCCTGTTTTTCAGCGATTTCAAATCCGCCATCTTTCTATATCCGGTCCGAAAACGGAAAGCTAACGCTAACGGAAAGAAACCAGTAGAAACCCTAGAAACATACCCTACTTTATAATGAATTTTAAAATGAATGGGACCTTAATTTACTAAGACGATATGCAACATGTGCATGCATTACGGATATTGGAATCACATTTTTGCTGTTTATTACATAGGTCTTAATTGGTTAAATTAACGCAGAGGATTTTACGGCGTACTGGATGTGGTCTATAGAGAGAGCGCCAGATATAAATTCAGATCATAAATATGATCCGGGTTTTGTTTATCGCTTCCAGGATCCAGCCAACGGTTACTGTATATAACAAAGCCAGCTGTCAAATATTATGTTCAGCAACCGTGGGACCTGTAAAAGGACAAGGACTCTTTTTAGCTTGGACCAGCAGAGCTGGGTTTATTCAAAGTTCAAAAATGTACACCACAAAGCCCTTGTCGACACTGAATCCCTTGTCAGCTGTCTAGAATCTACTAAAATCACTTTTTTTTTTTCATTTTCGGTTGAAACTGACTGTTGTAACTACCTGTGACACTGGTGAGTCCCTTATCCCATTCAATCCGGGAACGCATTACAAATGTATTCTATTTTCATGTCAAGGACCCCCAAAATCGTATGCATTTGGCCGCGGACCCCCATCTCAAAATATTTTGTTCCAGGGAAGCAAAGATTTTTGTCAAAAATGTTCCCTTAAAATATATATATATATTCATAGATTTGCACACATTTTCAAGATTTTTCAAAAATAGCAGATCTACAAGCTCATAGTGTGGCACTCGGTGCTGCGCTATGAGCTTGTATATCTGCTATTTTTGAATAGCCAAAGTATAAAATAATGGTTATAGCTAAAATCTAAAATGACACGGATGCGTTCCCGGATTGAATTAATTGAAGGATTAACCACTTACAATCTGGCATCCCTATCTTGGGTACGTCATTCTAGGTGAAAATGTTAAAAAACTCTTCTAAAATAGTGAAGGTAGCAGATCTACAAGATCACAATGTGACGTTTTAAGCTTTTAGATCAGCTCTTTTTGTTATTTGTTGTACAAGAAAGTATATAGGGCGTAAGTGGTTAACCACATGTCATAACGAAAAAACATCACATGGATGCAACTGGGACGTATCATCAGTGTTGTAGCCTGGGGTCATCGGGTGTTTCGGGTCTCGCAACATACACCCTCGCCCCAGGTGACCCAGCCGAGGTTGATCAAGCCCCGACTTACGTCCCAGTAGCTACCCACGGTCAGTCACCTTAGGGAGAGACAGGGCCACTCAGTCCGCTTCTCCGGAACTACTCAGCCGGGACTAGGGGAGGAGAGGCTCTGGCACGTGGAGGGACTAGGCTCTGTGGATGGCCTGCTGGCCGGGCTCCTCCTTCGTCTCACCAGCTCCTGAGCGTTGCTCCAGACTCCCCCGTTCCAAACAATCCATTCTGGCGTGATGGTGTCTTGGGCCGTGGTGGTACTGCAGGCTCCACTTGCGACTTGCTTGAATGGCCCTCCTTTGAGGCCTCACTGTGGCTTTGTTGGGCTTCTTCCTCACGGAAGACACAGGCTGGGGTGCCAGCGCATACTGCTCCCGGGTGCTGTCTACATCCCGGCTGTCACCCGTCTCTCCGGTGGTCACCAAACTATTCATGAACATAGCGTTCATATTCTTGGGGGCGAACATTCGGCGAAAATGGTAGATCTACAAGCAAGTTGTTGTACACTGGCAATTTCTGGGGAAGATATTTCTGGAAGGGTGCATTGCTAATGCATTTGATAAATGCTAAACCAACCAGGGGAACGGTGGAGGCATAGCTGGGACTTTGATGTGTCCCTGTCTGAAGACAACCCTGGATGAAGTTGCAAATCTAATGTGGTGTCTGTCTGCCACAGAGGTTGTTAGAGCTGTCAGCTGTCAAGCCAGCTAGAAACTTGTCTCACCTCTGCATGTTTTATTATGTATGTGTGTGTGTGTGTGTGTGTGTGTGTGTGTGTGTGTGTGTGTGTGTGTGTGTGTGTGTGTGTGTGTGTGTGTGTGTGTGTGTGTGTGTGTGTGTGTGTGTGTGTGTGTGTGTGGGTGGGTGGGTGGGTGGGTGGGTGGGTGGGTGGGTGGGAGGGAACAATCTGTCAGATGTACAGGATAGATAGCAGGGAGAAGCCAGCGTAATCACCCCAGGAGGAGGAGGAGAGCAGAGACGACTCTCCTCCCCATCTCATCTATCTCTCTTTACCTCTCCTCTCTCTCCCCCCTTCCCCTTCCCCCATTCGTTAAAGGTCTCTCTCAATCTGTCCGTTCCTTTCTTCCCATAGTAACTGCCTCTCTACCTTCTCTCTCTCGTTTGTAACTTGTCCCTGGGTTCCTCCGCTCACCTCCCTCCATCCCTCTTTGTCATGGAGAAGTGAGAAATAAATGACTAGATGACAGATGTGTGGGTTAAGGTCCTGTTGTTGTGTGTTTGTACCGTTTACTGTGTATACTTATCTGTGTGTGTGTGTGTGTGTGTGTGTGTGTGTGTGTGTGTGTGTGTGTGTGTGTGTGTGTGTGTGTGTGTGTGTGTGTGTGTGTGTGTGTGTGTGTGTGTGTGTGTGTGTGTGTGCGTGGCACACACACTTGCGAGCACTTTCTGACATATTTGCTGGTTGTGCTTGGATGTCAGACTGTCCCTGTATTGACTGTAAATGATGGTGCATTAGCAGTGTATGCCTCTGTGAGGAACAGCTCTAGTTGGTTAGTGAATCCTCTCTACCATGGACCATATTCCTGCATTTAGTTTGACTCCGACGCTCATTCGAAATGTTTTAATCTGGTTTCTACTTTTATTGGATTAGAAGGCAGTAAACATCTCTGGAATTTTGTGTACTTGGATGGATTTCGGTTTCTCATTCCATCGAGTAAACACACAGAATTAGACTGTTTGAAGATGTTAATCTCAATTCAAACCGGAGTTTCCACTTTATTTTTGCCGACCAACGAGGCTCATAAGATTCTAATTTACCGGACAAATGTAACATTTTACGTGCTGATTTGTGCGTAAAATACATACATTTAAAAACAAAGCTAATAAATACGTTCCAGGCTTTCCGTGTCTTTGATCTTTCATCTAATCGGCATTTTTGTTACTGTTAAGTTCACTGTTTCATAAATGATGATACCAAGGAAGTCACTGCCTGCAATTTGGTCATATGGCTCACACCCTTTACAAATCCATTGGTCTTTGGAGATTGCCATGTGTATATTTCAAGCCGCTATGCCCTGAAGGATCAGTTTGTTTTCAGGTTTCTTCGCTGTTACTGCCTCAACGAAACAGAACTTTTCTGTTGCCTAAAGCAACAACCAAGGGCTTTGTATGTTTTTTTTTTCCGTAAGCCCTGCAGAGACAATAGATAGATGCCTGTTAATAATTATAATTACCGGCCAGTTGAAATCTGCCAATGGGCGGTAAATGATGGCTATCAGAAACCCTGATTCAGATTGCTTATTGGAGTCCCTAGTTATTCTTGGCTGGTGTGTGTTTAATTCTCCTATTTCCCTGCATGTATGTGCGTCCTTCTGTACTTTTGCATGAGCACAAATACTGTAGGCCTGTGTTTGTTTGAATGCAAACTTCTTTCTTCATTAGCCCTACTAGAGGCAGACAGGTCCCAAACAAGATATACCAATCCGTCCCAAACAAGATATAGCCTATTGTGCACCTTCATGTTCCCTGGATGATGAACCCTACTGATTTTGGTATCCCCACTCTCTTTCCTCTTTCCGTCACCCATAAGCCAAATTGTCCCCTTGCATACACAATTACTCACAATAACAAGATAGCCATCAACTTTGCCGAATGTATTCGTGTTGCCTGGAGGATGAACCCTAACCATTCAGTTCAACCGACTTTGGGCTGGTTGGGTATACGGAACAGCATGGCCCATAGAGGCAGCTAGCTGGGCTTTTAGACACTTAGTTGTCTCTGTCTCTTTCCATCTGCCTCTGTCTTAAGATTTCTCACAGCCTGCCTAATCAAACGGTTTGCCCACCTGCCTTGCCTGCCTGTCGGTCAGTTTGTCTCTGCACAGTTGTCTGCCTTTCTGGTGGTCTCTCTATCTCTCAGTATGTCTATCCATCTCTGTGTGTGTCTGTATGGCTGACTGTTTACTCTGACCTTCAGAGCTTGACATAAACCTAGGGCATGATGGACACACTCTTAGTGTCTCGGTGGTCTGAATATGTGTTGTACTTGGCTCCACTCTTTGTTTGTATTCAGGCAAAACAAATGTCCAGGGGGTGCAGGCAGGCCATAAGTGCGTACATTATATTTTGATTTAGTGAATGTTACCATCCTAACATAAACAATAATACTATAAGGACTCGATATCCAAAATGTACAGAATGTAATGTTTTACACTTGATATTGTGTGATTTCACTGCACGGTCACCACCTTTGCTGCACCTTTTGTTATTGTGGTGGGTAAGAGCTAACTGCGGCTAACATAAATAAAGACAGACACAAACCTGCACATTTCAGGAGTCAGAGGCCATTTGCTTGTTCTTTCACGTTAGTTTATGAGGAATTCATGAGGAATTGAATATTGTGGACCCAAGAAACCGAACACCTTCAGCTATGCATCACTAGATGAATATGAAATGCAGAGGTTTGGTTTAGAGGGAAAAAAAAGAGCAGACCAAGTAAAACAAATAAGTTTAATCTGAAACACAATTTTATACAATATAGTGGGGCTCCCTGCTTCATATCTCTCAGCTAGGGGGTCCTTGCCCTGAAAAAACGTTGGAAGACCCCTCGCCTAGAGGGATATTTGAGCTGTGATTGGCTAGTTCATCGTTAGGCCTACTGGCCGAACAAGGCCGTAACTTCATCAGTCAGTGAATGACTCGGCCAGTTAATCAGTCAGTCAATCAGTGACATTCACGATATAGGGTTTGGCCTTCTGGGTCCGGCCGAAACGCATGGATTTATCTCTCTATAATGTCTTTATGGGACTGTAAGTGTCCCTGGGCACCACAGATACAAGACTCTGCAGTACTTAAGAGGCAGCAATATGCCCTTCATCACGCCACTTCTCCTCAATCTTATTCACTCTGCAGCCCCTTAGCTTGGCAACACTCACTGTGTCAAAGCTGCAACAGTTTTACAGTTTTCCCATCTTCAGACTCGATCTGGTTGACAGCCCAGAGTCATTTTCTGGCATCATCTGGCATGGAGTGATGGGAAAGGAGGAGGAGGTTTCGTTTGTGTCTCTTGGAGACCCGACTGACTTACTGACTGACTGTTAAAGGGGCACAAAGCTGCTTTATGATGCCTTTAATCTCGGATATCTTCTTTAGCTCATTAGCTTTCTTGCTGTTGTTTATCTCACTCCGTTTATTGCTCTCTAATGCTTTATTTCATTGTTTCTGTTTTCTCTCACACACCCTCTCATTGAACCATCACACTTAGGACAGACAGCCTATCACTCTTTATACGTACGCACACCACCCCTGTGTGTGTGTGTGTGTGTGTGTGTGTGTGTGTGTGTGTGTGTGTGTGTGTGTGTGTGTGTGTGTGTGTGTGTGTGTGTGTGTGTGTGTGTGTGTGTGTGTGTGTGTGTGTGCGTGCGTGCGTGCGTGCGTGCGTGTGTGCGTACTATGTATCACCAGAAGGCAGTTAATGAGACACAGATGGTTTTTGGGGGTGTGATTCTCTAACTAAAGTTTAATTAATGGAAACACACATGCACATGTGTGCACACACACACACACACACACACACACACACGCACACGCACACGCACACGCACACGCACACGCACACACACACACACACAGTTGTAAACCCTGACATTGTAAAAATGGTCATCAGCCCAAAGTACAGCAGAGGACGGCTCAGACTATGGATGCAGAGGTGTAACACGTATTAGCATACAGTCTCTCTGGAGGAGGAACAAGAAGGCTAAGACCCATCCATCATTGTCAAAGCATCACCTTCTATTTCTATGTAAGTGAATGGCTGCTAGAGTTAGAACAGTCGCCAGAATATCTTTGGACATCCTGTCCTGTCCGAGACAATGCCCGTCTGTCCGCTGTCCTTTCTGCTGGACATTTACATTTTGGGATTTATTTGCATCAGATGCAAATTTTTTTTATAGTGCGAATGCTTCGATGTGTCTCACATGGTTCTCTGTTGTAGTTTTCGCAACAACAAAGAAAGTACTGGCATGAATGGTATTGTGAATATAATTCATTGGTTCAAAAAGTGCGGTCCGGGGACCCCCAGGGGTCCTTGGTGGGGTTGGGGTACCAGGGGGTCCCCAACTTTATACTTTGGCCATTCAAAAATAGCAGATATACAAGCTCATAGCGCGGCACCGAGTGCCGCGCTATGAGCTTGGGGGTCCAGGGACCCCCAGCGTATGTTATGTCCGTCCGCCCGTATGAGCACGGGATTTTAAACAGCTATAACTCCAGTTTGCAGCATGCCACCAAGTCCAAATTTGGTATGTGGACTTAGACCACCAATAGGGCCGAGCATGAATTGCTGAAGTTATGAAAGAGGGGTCCAGGGACCCCCAGCGTATGTTATGTCCGTCCGCCCGTATGAGCACGGGATGAGCACGGGATTTTAAACAGCTATAACTCCAGTTTGCAGCATGCCACCAAGTCCAAATTTGGTATGTGGACTTAGACCACCAATACGGGACGAGCATGAATTGCTGAAGCCCCGCCCCCTCTGTCTTCCCATTGGCTGGCCTTTAAACAGCCATAACTCAAGTTCGCAGCATGCTACGGAGTACAAATTTTGTACATGGACTAAAACCACCAATAGGGACGAACTGTAATTACTTAAGCCCCGCCCCCTCTGTCTGCCCATTGGCTGGGCTTTAAACAGCCATCATTCCAGTTTGCAGCATGCTACCAAGTACAAATTTGGTAAGTGGACTCAGACCACCAATAGGGACGAACTGAAATGAGTTAAGCCCCGCCCCAAAGGCACCGCTTCCTTCACACAGGGTGTGATTTTTTTTAAATGCAAACATTTTGAACTCAAATATTTGCTTCTGGGGGTCCCTGGCACAACATATTCTCAGTCGGGGGTCCGTGACCGAATACATACGAATTTGGGGGTCCTTGGCACAAAAAGGTTTGAGAACCACTGATATAATTCACTCCGATGCAGACAGCACCACATCGCCTGAGCATTCAAATTTGAAAAAACAAAACAGAACGTGCCGGTAGTGAGCATGGAAGGCCCAGAACACTCCATGCCCATTGACTAGGAATGGGCTGTTACATGGCTCATGTAGAACAGCTGGGTCCAATCATCTACTGCACGAAAGAGTTCATGAAAGAGCTATTTTTTTATAATGCAGGTTGTCATTCCAACCAAAAACTGTACCAGGAGGTGATGTCACTAATTGGCACTTCTCACCCAGAGAGGAGGGGAGTGATGATTGAAATCACACTGTGCTGTCTGGTTGGAATGAAGACCTGCATAGCACTCAGCCCACATGATTGGACACCAATTCACCCCTTTTCACGGCAGCCAATTGACATGAAATAGTAGGGTAATCAAAGGTGATAGGCAGCGGTGGCCTAGTGGTTAGAGGGGCGGCCTTGATACCGGAAGGTCCCTAGTTCGATTCCCCAATTCATCACATCAATCATGAATCACCGCTGAATAGCCCTTGAGCAAGGCTTCCATGCAGGGTCCGGCTGGAAACAAGCTTCGTGCTTAGTCCGACACCCTGGGTAAACAACAAACTTTGCTTTGCTTTGCTTTTGATATGATAGTAATTAAGGTTGTATTCAATTTTGGTCAAACTGAGTCGGGGTGTTGCTATTAGGGTGCATGTTGACTTACTGGAAAGGCTCTGCTACACTAAATGGAACAGAACCTCCATTCTTATCAACTATCATTGTACAAGTGTCTCTACTATTTCGTGTCAATGTGGCTGCAATTCTTTTTTGTTTGTATCCATTGGATACAATCATACGGTTCACTGCAGCTCAACAGTCAGAGTGTCTTCACAAATGTCTTCTAAATCCTAACAGTTTTTTGAAAAAATCAGTGGTTCCCAAACTTTTTCATGTCAAGGACCCCCAAACTTATATGTTTTTGGCTGCTGGTCCCCATCAAAATATGCTGTTCCAGGGACCCCCAGAAGCAAATATTTGAGTTAAAAATGGTGTTTAAAAAAATATAGGTATTCAAAGATTTGCACAAATATTCAAGATTTAAAAAAAAATAGCAGATCTACAAGCTTGTACCATGGCACCGCGTGTAGATCTGCTATATTTGAATAGCCAAAGTATAAAATAATGGTTATAGCTAAAATCTAAAATGACAGAGATGCGTTCCCGGATTCAATGGGTTAAAGGCTTGAAGACCATTGTCTGTGATGGTATCGACTACATGCTCTGGTAGGACAGCAGTGTGGAGAATGGCTCTGTCCAGCGTGTGTGTTTTGGAGCCTGGGAAGCTGAGAGCATGTTCTGGTGTGGCTGTGCAGTGCAAAGATTTTGTCAAATGCGTTGCTCGTCGCACGTTTTACTCTGGGAGTGTGTACACATGTAATCAAATGCCATTTGCTTACATTTGTACACACATAAGTTACACGTTTACAAATGAATACTGAGGATTTTACTGTGAGAGAATGCTGAACTCTTGGAATGACTCGGATGCATTGCTATGACAGCAGCAACTCCTCCAGCTCATTGCAGGAGCAGATCTCAATACATCAGCTTATTATCATTCAACATTTTGCAACGCCTTACATTATTGATAACTGCAGAATCATTAGTTAATCATAGTATCAGCCCTTGACAGATCCATAATTTAATCTCCCGAATGGCACAATAACTCAGCCTTCAACAGTCCTCAACTTATCTCTTTTTGCCATCGTAGTTCATATTTCTCTATCTCTCTCACACACACACACACACGTGCACACTCACTCACACACACACACACGCACGCGCGCACTCACACACACACACACACTCCCCTTTCCCATCCTCCCTCTCTCTGTACGCTGAGTGAAAGTATACAAATGTTATCTTAGCCCATTGAGACCTGAAGCCGATTCTACATGTCTCCTAAATCCCAACAGTTTTCTGAAAAACGTATGTTTCTATATCAGTAGTTCTCAATCTTTTTCATGTCAAGGACCCCCAAAATTATATGTATTTGGCCGCCGACCCCCATCAAAATATTTTGTTGCAGGCACCCCCCAGATGCAAAGATTTGAGTTAAAAATGTTCGCTTTAAACAATATATATTTTCAAAGATTTGCACACATTTTCACGAATTTTCAAAAATAGCAGATCTACAAGCTCGTAGCGCGGCACTCGGTGCCGCGCTATGAGCTTGTATATCTGCTATTTTTGAATAGCCCAAAGTGTAAATTAATGCTTTTTAGCTCAAATCTAAAAATGACACAGTTCCAGGTCTTAATGGGTTAGATTAACACTGAGAACGTTACTGTGTACTCTCTCTCTGGCGAGGGAGAAAGAAAAAGTAAAGCATAAGGGAGATACGATAAAGAGAAGAAATGTTTCTTGTATTTGGTTGGTTCAACCTTGGTTTTCCTTCTATGTGAAACTTTTTTCATTATGGCTTTATTAATTCTGTGAGTTCCACTGTGTGACACTGTGACACATTTTGAATTGAGACATACATCACACTGTCCCAAGGAGGACGTGACATTGGCAATGTCCCGCTGGACCAAGGTTCTCTCTCTCTCTCCCTCCCTCCCTGTCTTCACCTTTTTTCTCAGTTATCTGAATCCTAATAACCTCTCCACCCTTATCCATTATCTCATGCCTCTCAGGGCCGTATTATCAGGGTTATTTTTATTTTATTTATATTTTTTTAACGCTAACAAAACAGATGGTGTCTGACGATGTTTACTAAGGTCCCGTACTGTTGTACTGTGTGACCTGAGAGAAAAGTGGCACCACTGGAAATAGCCGACGTTGTGTTCATGCATTATGTATTTTAATATGCTCTGATAGTGGACCACCCACATATGAGAGGAGAGATTGAAAATGCATCCATATGCCCTGCTCAAAGGTGATGTGCAGTAAGTGATAAAATGTTTTGTTTAAAGGTTGAAGCTCTATGTTCCAATAGCAATCACTGCTATACGTTTTTAAATCATTAACAGGGGGTCTCTCCAGCTCTTTAATGAACAGAAAATATATGTATTGCAGTTCAGTATACCAATTTTATCCAATCAGGAGAGAGGACTCAGGATAAATAAGTGAAATTGGAAGTGATGACACAAAGAAATGAGCAGCCAAAATTTGAACTGTAACACTATCAAATTGAAGCTGATTAATGGGTTATTTCTCCTGATTGGCTGAAATTGGCAACCCACCTGAAAATGTATTTACTGTTTATTAAAGAGCTGGAGAGATGGGGAGAACCCTCTTACTGAACAAACACTCAATAGTAATGATTAATATCACAATAAAGAGCTTTAACCTTTTAACAAAACACTTTTTGTTTTGACCTAAACATATCACTTACCCTACAGTACCTATAAGCATAAACAAACTGCCTTACAGGAACAATGTTGTTGTTTTTTTGGTTAGAAGGCACATGACTGAATTTTATCAGGCGCTTTAAATAGCAGCAGTGAATTTAAAGCAGCTGTGCTCATACGTCTTAGTAAATAACGCCGCTAAATTGAACATTCATGGTGCCACAAATGTTTACGGCCCAGGTGGTAATTACCCACATGCTTAGTAAATATGCCCCCAAATCTCTCCTTCTGCTCAATGGACCCTTCCTCTTCACCTCAATCACTCTTTCTTTCTCTATCTCTCTTCAATTGTCTTTTAGCACATAGGTATGTGGTGTAAAGCGTCATTCCCACCGGGCACGATAACTATATATATAACTATATCGTTCCCCATTGTATTTCTTTTATAGTCGGTGTGAATTCTGCCATCCACTTGACTTAGAACGATTTTTAAAACTATACTTTTATAGTTACAGTTATAGTGCTCGCTCAGTGTGAATGGCCCTTAAGTGTGCCAGACAAGATATCGTGTAACTACTGACTGGATTGCCATGGAATTTGCTGTGCGCTTGCATGATCCCCGGAGGATGAATCCTACTGATTTTGGTGCCTTTCATGCCCTTAGGCCAGAATTCCTTATTGCACACAAGATATCTCAAAATCTAAATGTGCAAAGAGCATAAGAAGTGAGAGAGGGACTCTGTGTGAGGACTTGGTTGCTCTTCTCTTTCTCCCTCTCTCTCTTGCTTTTCTCTCTCTCTCTCTCCCTGGGGTGGCTGTAGCTTAGTGGGTAGAGAGGCCGCCTGGTAATCAGAAGGTCACCGGTTCGCCCCCCCCGGCCCCAGTCTTATGTGTCAAAAGTGTCCTTGAGGAAGACACTTAATCCCTAACTGCTCCCCTCTGAGCGCTCAGCATAACCAACCATCTGCAAAGCCGTCAGCTTGGGTGAAGCTGAAACTGGATTCACGAAGGTCTCCCCTCCCTCCCCTCCCCTTCGAGTGGTGTAAAGTAACTAAGTACATTTACTCAAGTACTGTACTTCTGTACAATTTTGAGGTACTTTACTGGAGTATTTTCGATTGTCTATACTTTCACTTCTACTCCACTACATCTCAGAGGCAAATATTGTACTTTTACAATACTTTCTTACTGTACTTTCTACAATTATTTGAAAACTTACTTTGCAGATATACATTATTACATTATAAAACATACATTAACCACTTTAGCCATATTTTATACCTACTGTAGGCTATTTGAAAATGGACGATCTACAAGCTCGGAACGCGTTGTGAGCTTGTAGATCTGCTATTTTCAAACATTTTAGTAATTTCACTTTTGGTACTTTAAGTACATTTTGTCCCCTTCCTCCTACATTAACCCTATGTCTCTCCTCCTCTCCCCTCTCCCCTCTCTGGTTCCAGGTTCCTCCAGAGGAGTCCTCTCTGCTGTTGGCTAGCCCCAGGATGCTGCTCCCTGCGTCTGTTGTACCGGCTCCTCCAGCCACCCCCCTGTCCATCCACCACCAGATCCAGCTGCTACAGCAGCAACTCACGCAGCAACAGCAGCAGACGCACGTGGCCGTGGCACAGGTAGGTCTCTCTCTCTAGCTCAGTGGCTCTCAAACCTTTTCATGTCAAGGAACCCCCGACTTGACACTTGTTAGCCCCACATTTGAAAAGATATGCCAGGCGTGGACTCCCATAAGAGAAGATTTTTATGGCTCTAGCAGTGATTCTCAACCATTTTAATTTGGACCCCCAGTTTGACATGCATTAGGCTACGGACCCCCATGTAATGGCATTTCTATCTCTGGGACCCCAATTTATATTGTAAAATATAAAAATATAAAAAATATAAAACACTCTGAGAGTGTACAAATGGTTCCATTTGTACACTCTCAGAGTTACAGACACAGAGCAGAGTTGCAGTCGGTAGCGCTGTCGCCTCACAGCTAGAAGGTCCTGGGTTCGATTCCCGCCAGGGACGCTGTGGGCGCTGGGGGCGTGTTCTCTCCTCCACGTCATCGGCGCCCATACCCATAGGTGGGGTTGGCGAAAGGGCCTACTCTGTGTGGAGTTTGCATGTTCTCTCCGTGTCTCCTAGGGTAGTTAATACCCTCACAAAAACATGTAGTAATCCTGGTCACTATACTGCCTCCCCCTGGTCAGCCGGGGCGTCTGATGGAGGAGAAGGGAACTGGTTGGAATAACGTGTTCCTTCCACGCGCTATGTCCAACCAGGGAAACTCCCCCCTGTCGGGTGATAAGAAGCGGCCTGCTTGCTCCTCATGCATTGAAGGAGGCATGAGCTTCAGCTTGGGCTCTCCCTAGGCTGGCAGAGTGTAGGTAGTGCCCAGGATTACGTAGGCAATTGGCACTGGGTGAAAAAAATGTGGGTTACAAAATCGTGGGATAAAAAAAAAAAAAAAAAAAAAAAAACAGAGTTACAGACACATAAGGGTCCATTTCCCAACTATCCATCATTTAGCTGAGGACCCCCTGGAACTCCCTCAAGGACCCCTGGGGGTCCCCGGACCCCACTTTGAGAACCAATGCTCTAGCTATCTCACTCACTTACTCGCTCTCTCTCACTCTCACTCTCACTCTCTCTCACACACACACTCACACACACAATACTCTTTTTGGGTGCTATTCCTACTCCCTAATGGTCTTCACCATACAAGTGAGCTCTATTTGTGTGCCTAGTTGTATTATAGAGCCTATTTCTCTCTGTGTGCATACTAATACAGCTGGAAAGCCTTGAAGCAACAAAGCCTTGAATCAACAACCTCTTATTCATGTCACAGAGAAAGAGAAAGGCTCCCTAAGGACCACGGTACACCAAACAACAATTTTGTCAACAGTAATGCATTTCATACTTTTGTTACAGCTGACTTGCAAACCACAACAAAAGATGGATTAACCCATTGAGACCTGAAGCCGATTCTACTCCTAGTCTCCTAAATCTCAACAGTTTTGTGAAAAACGTATGTTTCTATATCAGTGGTGCTCAACCTTTTTCATGTCAAGGACCCCCAAAATTATATGTATTTGGCCGCGGACCCCCATCAAAATATTTTGTTCCAGGGACCCCCAGAAGCAAAGATTTGAGTTAAAAATGTTCGCTTTAGAAATATATATATTCAAAGATTTGCACACATTTTCACGATTTTTCAAAAATATCAGATCTACAAGCTCATAGCGCGGCACTCGGTGCCGCGCTATGAGCTTGTAGATCTGCTATTTTTGAATAGCCCAAAGTGTAAAATAATGCTTTTTAGCTCAAATCTAAAAATGACACAGTTCCAGGTCTTAATGGGTTAAGGTGTATTGAGGACAAATGTTTATTAACTAAACAAAATTAACAATAACCCTAACCCAAACAAATGAAACAAAGCCATAGGGTTGCTCCTGCAGACTGAGGGAGGGAGCTAACTAAAGGAGTAACCCATGGAGATCTCCGACTTCATTTGGCCAGTCTATAATGTCAATCATCTTCTGACGTACTTATGACGTACCGGTATGACTATACATTTGGGCAAGGTTTCAGCCTTAATCGAACCCCTTTGACGTCCATTGTCAAATTAAAGTTAAATATTTGAAGAATTCTATAATATATTTTGAAAAAGGCAGCGGTTTGTGAGATTTGCCCCGGACGAGCAGACAGACGTACAGACAGACAATACGGACGACGGTACTGTAGATGAGTCTACCTCCTTTAGAACCATGGTGTAAAAATACCAAGGGGTTCTGGTCTGTTTGAACAATAACAGGCTATGGAGAGAAGCCAACGTAGACCTCAACATGTTATAAGGCCCACAACAAAGCCAAAGCCAAACCTCCTCAATTGTAATTGTAATTTCTCTGGGAATGAGAGCATTTCTTATAGAAATAACAGACGGGGGTGGTCGATGCCTTTTATCAACCTCCTGAATCAGAACAGCTTCTCCTCCAGTACCAGCACCACTTGCATCTACAGCACCTCTAGTTTAAATGGGGCAGTAAAATTGGGAACAGCAAGAACTGGAAAGCTACATTAAAAAAAAGTTAACAGTCTGAAATGCCTGCTTGCACTTTGAATCCCAGACCTATAAACTAGTGTTCGTCAGCGTTCTTGGGCAGGGGTGCCAAGCAGTCTTGCCCATGCCCGGTATAAAACGATCTCCAAAGCCCCCCCTTCCCCCCCACGTTCCGACTGCGCTGAGTGGTCATAACTCATTCACAATGCATGTTCCATTTGCACACGGCAAAGGAGCTCTCATCTCCCACATGCAAATCCAAATATAGCATAATAGGCTACATAGGCTATAATAATAGGCATAATAGGATATAAACTACAAGGGTAGCTCCACCACCAAAATCCTATTAGACACAGGCTATCATTCCAATCCCAAATGCAATGCTTTGAAGTTGTCCATGGAAAATTATGTAAAAAAACGTGTTATTTAATGATCTGAACATTAGCCTGCGATATGTCAGATTTGCATGGAAAACGATAAATATATCACCAAAAGGTAGGCCTATATGCTTCATTATTGCACACATTACAAACCATTTAATTACTGTTAATAACCCAACATTGCCTTTTAATGTCAACTTTAATGTCATTTCCTTTAGTGTCAGGATGCCCGACTATTTCATCCACCACAGCTTGCCAACACGTACTGTGGCTGCTTCGCCCTTAGGCTGCTCTGTAGGGTTCGTGACTCCCACACCAACACAGGTGTCCTGCATTCAGGTCGTCAGTCTGGAGCTGGACCTGAAACAGAAAGAAAACACGGACATAAAAACACCAGTATAACACTTTTTGATATAACAGCTGAGAGTAATTGTCTCTAAACCACATTAACTGCTCAAAGAACAGAGACGAGCCGAGTACCTCTTAGAGTTCAACGGGTGAAGACTCCAGTCCAGGTAGTGACGAGGTGCTCACAAAGTCAAAACAGAAACACAGGCCCGGATCACTGGCCTAGGGGTCTGGGCACCTAGGCTCAATGTAGCCTGACAGCGTGTTGCGGGTTCGAGTCCCGTTCCCAACGACCTTTGCTGCATGTCTCTCCTCGTTTCTCTCTCCCTCTTTCCTGTCTTATCTTTTTATCAATAAAAAGCCAAAAACAAATCTTTCAATTACATTTTTTTATAAAAACAGGCACAAGATGGGTTCAATCAAATGGGTAAACTCAAAGCACACTCGAGCAAGGATTTGGTTAAAAAGCCTTAAAGTTTAATTAGACGACAGGGATACATATTAAAAACAATAAAATGCCGAAGACGCCGGTTTTACTGCGGCCTCGTCTCCCACGACACTGACATGCAGTTCTGCAATACTACTGTATTACAGTACCAAGCCTGTCTAACCACTGTGAGACGCCACTAAGTACTACAGCAGCTATTACTAGCTCACATTATCATACACACATTTGCAAGGCTGTGCACGCTCTTAACCCATTAAGACCTGGAACGCATCTGTGTCATTTTTAGATTTGAGCTAAAAAAGCATTATTTTACACTTTGGCTATTCATAAATAGCAGATATACAAGCTCATAGCGCGGCACCGAGTGCCGCGTTACGAGCTTGTATATCTGCTATTTATGAAAAATTGTGAAAAATGTGTGCAAATCTTTGAATATATTTATTTTTAAAGGGAACATTTTTAACTCAAATCTTTGCTTCTGGGGGTCCCTGGAACAACATATCTTGAGATGGGGGTCCGCAGCCAAATACATATCATTTTGGGGGTCCTTGACATGAAAAAGATTGAGCACCACTGATATAGAAACATATGTTTTTCAGAATATTGTTGGGATTTAGGAGACATGTAGAATCGGCTTCAGGTCTTAATGGGTATTAAGTGAACACATGCAGTGCACACAACTCACAAGCACACAAAATCTCATACGCACATGTCTGCACTCCAGGTACCCTTAGGAAAAGGTCACTAGATTAGGAAACACAATTTCATAGCATCACACATGTGCGCGGCACACGCACGCACGCACGCACGCACGCACGCACGCACGCACGCACGCACGCGCACACACACACACACACACACACACACACACACACACCCACCCTAGAACAACAACTAACCCTGAAGTGTCACAGGATATTTAACTGTGATATATGTCATTAGACAGCAGGGGTCCTGATTTAGCTGCCCTACTCAAAGTCCCTATTCAAAACGAGCCAAGTTTTCCCCTTCTTCCCTGTGTTGAACATTTATACCCTAAACTCACGTTGATACTCAGGAGTTTGCCAGGACATAATGTAACTATGCTTACAGTGATTCTTGTCACTGACTGCTGGACATTTTATGTGGTAGAATTTGAAAATACTTCCCAGCTCTTGATGCATTGCATTCTACTGAGGCCAGTGTCAAAGGTAGAAACAACACTATCCACCAAACAGGATCTAGAGGATTTAAAATATATATTTATCACAGTTGTTTTGTTGGACAAGAGGTCCCTTTCACTTCTCTTCCATTCTTTCAGGAGTTCTAAAAGTATTTCACTTAAAAGTTAACCACAGTTGTACTCAATCATCCTGTTAGACTCTCCCTGCCTCTCTCCACCTTTTTGCTTTTACAGACCCACCACAAATTATCCTCAACCCACCGTGAAATCCAAGAGTGTACAAATGGAACCAAATGGACCCATAAGGGTTGATTTGGTCCCATTGTTTACTCTCTAAGTTATTCATTAATTCTATGTGTTCTATTGTGCTGCTGACTAGAGCAGGGGTCTTCAACAGGGGGTCCGGGACCCCTAGGGGATTCTCAGAGCTACTACAGGGGGTCCGCCAAATCTTTGTGTGATAGGATTTAGTTTTTTTTACATTAACCAGTGCCACTTGAACCCTAGAATTCCTTTTCTGAGGGGAACAATAGCCGAAAATAGCAGATCTACAAGCTCTCAACGCCTCGCAGCGCGAGACGTTGAGAGCTTGTAGATCGGCTATTTTTGGCAAAGAGGCTATAGGTGTAGAGGGAAAAAAGAGCAGACTAAGTAAAAAGAATCTGAAACACAATTTTATACAATATAGAGGGGGTCTCTGCTTCATCTCTTTCTCAGCTAGGGGGTCCTTGGCCTGAAAACGTGGCCAACCCCTGGACTAGAGCAGTGCGTGCACCTCAAAAATAGGTGCAAAGTCTGCAAACTCTTATTATTATTTGATAGATCAACAATAGTTACTACTATCTACTTGTTATTCGTGTCTGCTGTGGAGCGGTAAAGGTCACCCAGTGTGAAATCTTTCAAACCCTGAGGTGGTTCTGTGTGACCTATGAGCTCTTAACTCTCTGCTAGCTTTCTTTCTGCTAACGCAGAGCCTCCCCGCGGGCCAGAGTTACTCACAACACAACACATAGCCTCCCCTGGACCAGACTCTTTAACAGTTAGAACCCCTGTGGCATCTAAATTATAGCTTGCAAGCTCAGTCTAGCTATATTTCCGGCAAAACTATTTGCAGTGATTGACCTTTCCTTTAAACGCCATGCCCATATGAATTCAATTGAAGTAAAACATTTGGGAAAGCTGGATGAATTGGTGAGTGCAGTAACTACATCTTGGAGTAACGCAACGTATTTGAAGTAATTAAATGGCTGTTTTATACACACATGAACTAGAGGTGTGGAAATTAATCGATTCTAAAAATGCATTGCGATCCGGACGATTCGATGCAGTGACATTATGTGATAGATTATAGCCTAAGGTTTATTGTTGATTTTTCAGTTACTTCCAAAGACAAAGTCGCATTGACCTAGTGCTTTATGTTAAGCTATACATGATAACGCTACTGATGCTCCCTCTGAGGGATTGTAGCGAGTCTGAGATCAAGTCAAAATAAAAAAAAGTCACCCAGTATTTTCAAAGCTGACAATCTGGGCACATCTCTCAGTCAAATCATCTGTGATGTTAACGCCGAAGTACAACCGATCTACACGCTCACAACACCGCAATGTGATGCGATGTGAGCGTGTAGATCAGCTATGTTGAGTCATATTTTGCCTCTCGTCCTCCGGCTGCCTCATAGGGGTCAATAGATACTTATGCTACAGATGCGATGTGAAAACCTTATTTTTGTAAATAGGCAGCACAATTGTAAAAGTTGTAATGCACTTCAGAATGATTTATGATTTGCTTTTGAGGACTGAACATTTTCAAAATAAGTATGCTAGACCTATACAATTTATTTATTTTGGTTTAATTTAATGTGAAGAAATGTACGTTTGAAGGAATGCGACTATTATGCACATCACGTTAAAGTACGTTATAAAAGTAAAAGGCCTTTATAATAGTATTTGACTGCTTGTATTAACTGATGAAAAAGTACCCATTAGCAAGTATTCAACTCTCTCTCTCTCTCTCTCTCTCTCTCTCTCTCTCTCTGTGTACTGTACAGCTCTGGATCCCTTTGGGTCTCAGGCTTTTATGTGTAAATTTAAAGTATCCCACGGGGATATCACAGATGATTATTACTTGCCCACACACACAAACGTATTTGTTTTTCTTTGTGTTTTTTTCACTTAGCGGGTTAATGTATCACCCCTTGTCAAAGGAAATGCTTACAGATATTTATGAGGAAGAGAGACATGTTGATATAAAAATACATCATAAATACACAAACAGACAGATATACAGTAGAAATGACTAGTCATGTTTAATGCAAGTAAGCACTTCAGACAGACATAATTACATAATTATGGCTCTTCATCCATATTGACAGGCACGGCATACGCACGCACAGACGGCGCACGCACACGGCGAACGCACACACAGCGCACGTACTCTCTCCTTTTCTCTCTCTCTCTCTCTTCTTGCATTCATATTGAGTCATATTACAACTGGACCAGTGTCCAGCCTTCACTGATGGAGCTAGCCCTCCTCACTCTTTAAGATAGACCCCAGCAAAGTTTACGTGTGTGTGTGTGTGTGTGTGTGTGTGTGTGTGTGTGTGTGTGTGTGTGTGTGTGTGTGTGTGTGTGTGTGTGTGTGTGTGTGTGTGTGTGTGTGTGTGTGTGTGTGTGTGTGTGTGTGTCTGTGTGTGTCTGTGTCTGTGTGTGTGTGTGGGGCAGTCTTATCAGGCTGTCATTGACTACTGGTAAAGGCCTTTTTCAGCCTGTAGCCTTCAAGGTTGTACTTAGACTCAAATGGTCTGTCCTTCCATCCGTCCGTCCTTCCTTCCTTAAATGTGCATACAAACAGCATATACTGTATACTGAATAAGACTGCAACCAGGATAAGCATTCCTCATACTGTGTGGTGGAAACAACTGATACGGAAAGAAGTATGATCTTGTCTTTGGATATTGTTTGTCATACTATTTCAAAACAATGTTGGTCAATGATCTTTCACCAAGGTCAGCCAAGTTAGTTTATTCATTTTTGTGTATAGTTGTAGGAGCAGACTGCCGATGGACACCCTCGTCCTTGGGTCAGTTTCAAACAAATGAAATAAAAAAAAGCAAAGGGGCTGAGAAGCTCATCCCTAATCAGCAGTGAAGGACAACCTAAGGGGTCATTCCGAACTCTCCATGGATATAGCATTTTGCTCTGCCGTGCACATTAACTGTGTTGATAAGCACCATAGAAACCCATCAATCCAGGCTGGCAAAGTGCCGATCTGTTGCAAATGTACCGAAACACGTCCCACACAATGTATCAAGCCACTTCTGAGCTAATGGGTGATTTTCTGCACTACAGTGCCTCTGTATTTAGGCCACGCCATGGAATCACTGTGTGGAAGTCCCAATTTCTTTTTTTAATGAAGTCAGAAGTGAAAGTATAGTGGCTGTTTGAAGTGGATCTTTTAAAAATGATGAAGTGTTCTGTTTCTGTCAATGCCTAATGAGAATCTGCCTATTTCAGTCTAGCAAGCATGTAGTGTCTCTGTATATCTTTTATTTCTCAGTCTTTCTCTCTATCTCTCCCTCCAAATTTGGACACACCGAACCCACCAAACCCACCAAAAAAGAGCCCACAGACACGCTTTATTGTTTGTGCGCAACTGTTCTCGCCAAACCCGGCCACAGCGGGACGTCTGGTCATCCTATATACAAAGTAACCTTTTTTAATCTGCCCTGAGCAGAGAGAAAATATTCACGCGCGCAAGAGGAGCGCACACAAGCGGACGAAATGAGTTTTCTCAGACGGGTGGCCGGCCTCTCCCTATAGTGTTGATTTTGACGGCAAATTTTTATTTAGTTTTAGTCATAGTCTTTTGAATAAAATTCCATTTAGTTTTAGTCATATTTTAGTCATCTGAAATGTTTTACTGTTAGTCTAGTTTTAGTTGACCAAATATCATCATATCAAGATTATAGTCTACAGTTGAAAATGAATGGTAGCCTGTAACTTTGTAACTACCAGTGTGGATGCAAAACTATGTCCAGGACACACTGACAAACAAATAGTTCAGGATTCTCTAATAAATGTATGCAGATAATAACGCCTGTGTGAATCGGTGTTGTTCGGTGTGACATCAGAATAGAGCTCTGGTTAACTTATATAAGAAGATGCACACATCCAGGAACAGAGCTCTAGACATCTGTTATATATGAAGAGTGGCCGAAAGACAGATAAAACAGCAAGGAACCCAGAGACACAGGGAGACAGAGACAGAGGGAGACAGAGAGAGAATGTTGTGCTGGACGTTGCCCATGAAAAGAGGTCCCATGCCTCCGGAAGAAATCCGTTTCGAGCCACTTGCTCATGCTGCTGAACCAGCGGGGGACAAGGTGTACTACTTCGGAGGATGCTATAACAACAAATCCTACACCATGGATCAGATTGATGTGAGCGTCTTCAACACAGTCAATTTGCGCTGGATGAAGTTTCCCCCAGTGACACCTATAGGAGGAGGAGGACGTCCTCTTGAGGTTCCCTCCATGCGCTGGGGCCACACAGCTGTGCTGATAGAATCTATCATCTACATTTGGGGGGGTGTAGTGAATTGTAAGGAAATACTTTATCCTGGAGGTTCCTTGACTACCGTCACAGGGGACTACTGGGACAACGTTCTTTATGCATTTGATGTTGACACCCACAGTTGGTTGAAGCCCAAGATTTCTGGGTTTGTTCCTGCCACGAGGTCCGGCCACTCAGCCTGTGTCTTGGCGAAGGTCATGTATGTTTATGGAGGACACAACAAGCCGACTGGAGTAACTAATAACATCTACAAGTTGGACACTTGTATAATGGTCTGGTCTTTAATTAACACCAGAGGCACAAGGCCACCTGCTTCAGAACTTCACTCTGCCACCATCATTGGGACAAAGATGTTTGTAGTTGGGGGCTTTCGGGGACAGGAAAAATACTACAACAACATCAGTGTGTTTGATACAGAGACCAACTGTTGGATGAACACATCTTCTGCACAGCTTCTTTCAGAAGGACGTTGTGGTCATTCAGCTTTTGCGTACAATGGAGAGCTGTACATATTTGGTGGTGCCGTCCTCAGCAAGACAGTATGGCAGTACAATGATCTGTGGAAGTTAAATTTCAACACCTTCTCTTGCCAGAAGGTTGAGCCCATGGGGAAAGTCCAGGATTGGAGTTATGGTAAGTGCTGTTGCATGGTAGGAGATCGTATAATACTCTTTGGAGGATACAGAGACCATGCACAGCCCATCTTACAGATCTTGGACTTAAGTCCTAGTCTTAAGATGATATGCAAGCTAGCAGTTATTCAGTATGGTCTGCAGCAGTCAGGACTCCCACACGACATCAGGTGGGAACTGGCAGCCATGACAACAGCAACAGTAGAAAATAAATAACGGAAAACAGTGAGCACCTTAAAATAAAAAGTGAATAAATAAGGTATAAATGAAAGAAAACAGCAAGCACCATAACATAAATAAATTAGTGACAGCCTGACACATTCCATTCCATATTGTAACTTGTGAGTATACATTTAAATGGTCCACGTTCTGTACTGTACATCTTCAATGACGGTTATCTTAGTAGGGGAGGTTAGTGACACGATAGTTCACTTTGTGATACAAGCGCCAAATTTTTCACAAAGTTGCTTCTGGACCTACAGTACTTTTTCACAAAAGCCTGTTAGCCACCCAAAAAAAACTACGGCTGTAACTATAAACATTTTCCAAAATGGGTGCCGGCGAAAGACATGCTATGTGGTTTTTGACCTGGATTGTGATTGGATAATCCAATTTTGATTATTTTGGCATCAGAATATAGTTTTGACTCTCCCCCACCCCCTCCCCCCGTTAGCCACCCCAACAAAAAAATCAATTTGACTGCCATTTTCCAAAATGGCTGCCAGCTAAAGACATTTAGCATGTTTTTTTTTACCTGGATTGTGATTGGATAATCCAAATGTTTTCTGAGGGTGTACTGTAAAAAGGTTGCGCAGAATGCGCACCACTGAGCTAAGGGACTAACGGGAGGAGAAAATAAAGGTGGAGAAATAAAACTAATCACAAGGTAACGAGGCAAGACAGGAAACGTTACGACAAAATAAAACAAGCACAACAGTAAAGTAAAAACTAAGTAACCACTTAAAACAGGACAAACTAGCACATTACAAAACAGTACTGTACTGTTATTGTACAGCACTGTACTGTTCTGTTATTGTACAGCATAGTACTGTACTGTGCTGTACTGTATTGTTATTGAACAGCACTGTACTGTACTGTATTGTCGTTGGTTACCAGTTCACGATTTAGTGAAGAATCTAGGCCCTGAAAAATCCATTGGCATCCTTTTCTTTCACACTTTCACTGGATGTGAGGTTGTGTCAGCCTTTGGTGGGAAAAGGCAAAAAGACCCGGTAAGTGTGGCCTGAAGTGTCTCATGTCTTCCAGAAGCTCAGTCAATACCAACCAGTAACAGGGGCGGGGGGAGTCAAAACGTTATGTTGATACCAAAATAATCAAAATCCAATCACAATCCAGGTCAAAATACACATAAAATGTCTTTCGCCAGCAGCCATTTTGGAAAATGTTTTTTTTTGCGTGGCTAACGGGCTTTTCTGCAAAAGTAGGTCTCAGGCATTGTTCATGCCAAATTTGGCGCTTGTATCACAAAGTGAACTAATATAACATAAAAATCACACCCAGTGTGAAGAGGGCGGTGTGTGGTCATCACAACATGACTCACTTTAAAAAAAAAAAAACATTTTTTTTTAAGTCCATACTGCTATTCATAGGGCTGCACATGTGTCATGTGTTTCGCTAGCCAATCACAGTCCTGAATTTGCAAAGTCAGCCAATCACATTACAGCTAGTGGTGATGACACTAGCTGTAATGTGATTGGCTGACTTTGCAAAAGTATAGATTTGCATTGACTGTGGAAGGGTTAGGGTTGTAGACTGCGTTGTAGACTATTGGCCAATCACGGTGCAGGATTGGTCAGTGTCCAAACCTCACTTATAGGGAGCGGTTACACCGCCCCAAAAATAGACTTAAGGGCCCGCACTATCCGGCCGTTTACTTGTTTGACTGGAAAGCAGCACCGGAATGCTAAAGAGAGAAGATAAGAGCACCTGCAGAGTGCCCCTGGGGCCACATGCGGATGTCCAACTTAAGCCTCGTTTCAAATAGTGAAAATAGAAGACAAGTTGTGAGCTTCCCTTTTGTAAAGGCTAAAGGTGAATCAGATTCAAACCCCCACCCCCCCCTCATTTCAGAACAATGCACTCTGGGATAGCATCTGAGGTGTTTACCTGGCCTCCCTCAGACCCCCACCTTTCAGCAATGCATGATGGGATGGGTGTTAAACACACACACACACACACTTTTTTTATTTAAACGTCTCTTCTGGGGGACCCTGGCATACAACCTTTTCAGATGGATACATTGTGAGTATTTTCAAATGGCAGAAATAGGGCTGAAGTGGTTAGTGTAGGCCTATGTTTTGTAATAATAATCAGAATCTACAAAATAACTAATAACTAAAGTTTTCAAATAATTGTAGTTGAGTAAAAGTACAATATTTGCCTCTGAGATGTAGTGGAGTAAAAGTACAGAACATTTGAAATACTCCAATAAAGTTTAAAATACCTCAAAACTGTACTTAAGTACAGTACTTGAGTAAATGTACTTAGTTACTTTACACCACTGTGAAAAACCTCTTTAAGTGTCGTTATAAGAGGAGCGTCCGTGCGTGGCCAGTGAGAACAGCTGCATTCATTAACATGGAGCGGAAGAAAAGCAGCGTCTGTGCGCTTATGCTTGCTTGGTTGTTGTGTGTTATTCTCACTTTTTCACTTTCTCAGTAATTCTTTCTAGATTTCTCTCCCTCAGGCATGTACTTTTTCACTCATGCTGTACGCTCGAGGTGGAGTGACATTTTAAAATATTGTCCTCATCATTTCTCCTGTGCACACTTCTCCATACCTCTTCCTTCCAAAAATGAAAAGAAAAGGGGGGAGAAAAGGATGTTGTGGGATTTTTCCAGTCCTTTTTTTTTCACATCAAAGGGTATTGGTGTGGGAAGCATAATGAAAGCAATCCAATCTGAAAAGTATGGCTGTCCAGAATAGGCTAGAGTTTTTGTCCAGCTTCGGATAATCTGCGCAGTGTATATCCGAATACTTCTAATTGTTGGTTGGTGCATATATGAAAAAAATGCACTTTACCCTAAATAATTGCAACAAAAGGATTCTCAACTGTTTGCCCTTCAGGTCGGTATGGGGGGTGGGGGGCAATATTGGAGCATATTGACCCCCAACCCCAGATAAATATCCGAGCATATTGAAAGCGGATAGGCTCACCTCATGGCTGTGCGTTGTGTGCGATGATTAAAATATTCCAATAAAATGTTCCATGAAGTCGCGGCAGACAAACCAAGAGGTGCAAATCCCCCCTGACACTGTGAGCACTCTGGGTGATAATGAAGGCTTGTTGAGGCATTTATAAACCATTTTGTAATGCTGTTTTTCAAGCGCCAGATTCACCCTCGGTATTCTATCACGATTTCTTGACACCCTGTTTGATTAAAAATGGGTGTCGTGAAACTAAATAATTTGAAAACTGAGTTGATTTGAATACCAACAACCTAGAATAATCGCTCTTGTTCTGTCTGGAACATCACCAGGGTCGCAGCAGACAGTCAAGGACTACCAGAAAATAGGGAGATGCAAAAAAAATGCACAATTGTTTGACGTTATCTCTTCTTTTATTTAATCTATTTTATTCTGTCATTTTTGTTTTTTTCTCTCTCATCATCTCATCTTATCTGTTGGACCAGACCCGATTTATTCTAGCCCATTAAGACCTGAAGCCGATTCTACATGTCTCCTAAAGCTCAACAGTATTCTGAAAAACATATGTGTTTCTATATCAGTGGTGCTCAATCTTTTTCATGTCAAGGACCCCCAAAATTATATGTATTTGGCTGCGGACCCTCATCAAAGTATTTTGTTCCAGGGACCCCCCAGAAGCAAAGATTTGAGTTAAAAATGTTCACTTTAGAAATATATATATTCAAAGATTTGCACACATTTTCACGATTTTTCAAAAATAGCAGATCTACAAGCTCATAGCGCTGCACTCGGTGCCACGCTATGAGCTTGTATATCTGCTACTTTTTGAATAGCCAAAGTGTAAAATAATGCTTTTTAGCTCAAATCTAAAAATGACACAGTTCCAGGTCTTAATGGGCTAAATTAATGTAGTGCACAAATGTCATAAATGTCATATCATAAAAAAAACTAAAAAACAACAACAACCTCAGACAGTCACACAGAAATCGATTTCAACCTTATGGTTGTAATTCGTTCCTGGTCAGATGTAGACAAGGCTGTGAGGCTGCAGATTCAGCATTTCCAGAGCAGGTTATGGCCGGCCTAACTTATCATTCTTCCTCCATCGCTGCTGCTTGATTTTATTAACCTTTCGAGGGAGGGACGGGTATCACAAATTAGCATCCACTATTAAGCACTATGACACTTGCATTGGATAGCTGTTGTGAGCTTGTAGATCTGCAATTTTCGCCCCTTTTCATAAAATATTGACTATGATGTATCCAGAATAGGGATGCTAGCAACCAGTGGTGGAAAGTAGATGTACTCAATTACTGTACATAAGTACAATTTTGAGATATTGTACTTTTACTCGACTACAATTATTTGAAAACTTATTTACTAGTGACTTTGTAGATTTTGATTATTATTACAAAACATACATTAACCACTTCAGCCCTATATATATTTCGGCCATTTGAAAATAGCCGATCTGCAAGCTCACAATGCGTCGCAGATCTGCTGTTTTCAAAATATTTGTATACATTTGAAAACTTGTAATGGGACATTCTGCATAACGACTACTTTTATTTTTGGTACTTTAACTACATTTTGATACCAATACTTTTATACCTTTACTCAAGTACATTTTGAATTCCTGACTTTTACTTATAACAGATCGCAATATTTATACTTTTACCTAAGTGAAAACATTTGAGTACTTTTCCCACCACTGCTCGTAGGGTTGACTGCAGCACACGCCGCGGTGCCCCAGTCAGAGCCCAGTCCTCACCCTCCATAGATCACGCTTGTGTGGCTGGCTGACGCTCCGAGGAGCCGCACGCCCGGCTGTAAATTACACGGGCATGTGCCATCATCAGGGTTGCCAGTCATTACAAATGAGGTGTTGCTGCAGCCACTTGCAGCCAAATGCGGTCTAGAATCACATCTATTCGCTGCCGCAAGCCGGGGATAATGGAAGTAGATCGCTCTTTGACTACACTACAAGTGGCAGGGAGAGGAGAGGAGAGAAAGAATGCAGAGGAAGGTGTACAGTGGCCTCGAGACTGAAACAGTGAATTGTGACTCTCTTGTGTGTCTGCTGCACCCCACTGGTTCTTCATTAGTGTGTGAAGAAGTGAGTGTAGCAACCCGAGGTCGGGTCACAAAGAAGGACAGCTTTGGTGTGTACAGTGTGTGTGTGTGTGTGTGTGTGTGTGTGTGTGTGTGGGATGGAAAGAGGAGAAGAGAAGAGAGGGAAAATAATCCAAAGTAAATGAGAGTAGTGAAAAGAAAATAAGTCACAAGCATGTCACATAGCCATGTGGTGATTCAGTGCTTCCACTGGAGGTGGAGCAGTTTAATGTAAAAAAAAAAAGAGTGCCCATGAGTTATTGTTTTAGTAGCAACCTTTTTTATGCACGTCTGTGTTTATTTTGATCTCTGTCTTCACTGGAACCACCGGCCAATGGCCTCCGTGCTACCATAGCAACAGAGTTTTATGAAAGCGGGGGCCCACACTGGGCTGAAATGGGAATCCAGGGACCCGGGGAGTCATCATTATGCCTCGGAATGGCTTTTTCCCTCCATCCACATGATATAAAGCGGTTTCTATCGGCTCTGAAAACCGTCCACCTTTTTTTTTCAGTGACCTTGCCACACAAAAGTATGTATTTAATATGGCACAGACTCAAAGACTGGTAATTATTATTGATCTATCAGTGCTTTTCAGGACACAGTCACAAAATGCTTCGCAGGCAATAACAACAGAAGTGAATTAAAACCTCTGAGATAAATAGCGGGTCCTTTTGGGTCCGTTTTTTTCGCCTGGCAAACCATCCCGGGTCACGTGAATTCACCTTATGTGTCTTCTGCAGACCTTAGGTCTGGCCCCAATCGCTGTGTGGGCTTTTTGTAGGAAACAAAAAGTGGAAGAGCCAGTCAGAGTCTGCAATCAGCGTCAGCCCTAAGCGCAGGTGCTGATGCCATTGTTTTGGAAAGCACTTTAGGTCACAACTGCTGTTGTGTTTAAATGTGCTGTATAAATACATTTGACTTGACTTGACAAGCCTGCACGATGAGTTGTGAGCTTGTAGATCGCCTCCTTTCGGAAAGCGACACCATTTCGTACGATAAATAAAGCACAATGCTTCAGACTGACCTTCACCATCTGTCCATTATCATCTATCAGACCATTCTTCTGAAGGCAACTGTTTAACACTATGAATACCACTTTATAGCTATGAATGCAAAACAAAACCATATTTACTCCAAGGTTGATCTAACTATTGACACATACAGTACACAGCTTCTTGTGTCAGACAGTGAATATTGGAACCTTGCTGTTCTTTGAAGTGCCTTTGTAGCACTCAAATGTAATTATTGTGATTTTCAACCTCAAGGCTGTCTGCTTGTCATGTAGCGTATTCTGTGTGGGGGGAGATGGTAGGTTCAGACACTAGCATTTCACACACTTTGAACACTTTGAAGTAAGACACAAGAATCTGTGCCCGACACTGCTTTAGAATACTATCTGCTGCTCAAAGGTTTTCGTTTTATTTTACCTGTAATTGTATTTTTCTTTACAAAAAAACTTATACAGTAAGTATAGCAGTACAAGTGTGTGTGTGTGTGTGTGTGTGTGTGTGTGTGTGTGTGTGTGTGTGTGTGTGTGTGTGTGTGTGTGTGTGCGCGCGCGTGTGCGTGTATATAATAGTGTGATAGGATGTGTGATTGTGAATGAATCTCTGCGTAAGAGGGGAATGAAGGAGATCTCTGTCTCTCTTCTCGTCTCCCTGCCTGCCTCCCTTCCATTATAAATGATTCACAACCCAATATAAGTTTTATGGAGATTCTGCTCTGCTTTAATCTTAAAGGAGCCATGGAAAAGAAGCTGTACAGTACAATATGGTGGGTTAGGGACTATAGGCCGGAGGTGCCTGGCAGCTCAGCCAGTTAGCAGTGGTGTACATCTACTCAAGCACTGTACTTAAGTACGATTTTTACTTTACTGGAGTATTTCCAATTTGCAGTACTTTAACTTCTACTCCACTACATCTCAGAGGCAAATATTGCACTTTGGACTCCACTACAATTATTTGAAAACTTTAGTTAATAGTTACTTACTGTAGATTTGTATTAATATTACAAAATCTGCTATTGTATACATTTTGAACTTCTGAAATGGGACATTCTGCTCAATGAGTTGGCCTACTTTTACTTTTGGTTCTTTAAGTACATTTTGATAATTGATACCAATACTTTTGTACTTTTACTGAAGTACAATTTTAATTCCGGATTTTCACTTGTAGTACAGTATTTTTACATTGTAGTATATTGATACTTTTACTTTAGTAAAACATTTGAGTACTTTTACCAGCACTGCTAAGCATTTCATCCATTGACCACGCAGGGAATGATTATTGTATGCCCTCCGAAAAAACCTAGAACACACCACGGCATGCGCTCACACACTGTCCAGTGTCTGCGTGCATGCGTGTGTGTGTGTGTGTGTGTGTGTGTGTGTGTGTGTGTGTGTGTGTGTGTGTGTGAGAGAGACCATGTGATACAGTATTGCCAACTAGGGTACTTTCTCAAGTAATCTCAGTCAGCATACAGCGGCTCAGTCACCTGTCAGCAGCGTTCTGAATCAACTGCAGTGGTCTGATCTATTTTTTAGGCAGACCTGTAAAGACACTGTTACAGTAGTCCAGTCTACTGAAGTAGAATGCAGGGACACGTTTTTTTCCAAATCTTTCTCAGTCTTAAGTCCTTTAACCCATTAAGACCTGAAGCCAAAATAATGTCTTCTAAATCCAAATATATTACCTGTTCTGGCTGCTGGGATACTGTGGATGGAAGTTTCAATGAAGGCACTTTTTTAACGCTTTTTCCCACACTGTGGGAATAGCTTTACCCAAACACTGTGCCTTCGCTGAAAGTTCTGCTTCACCCGCAGGCGACCTCCGCTACTTCAGGTTTCCTGCGATCTCATTGTCATCATTAGCAGCACTGAGATCTAGTAATAGCCTAATAAGACTTGACATTTTGCCCCTGTCTGTGTTTAAGTGGATGTCATTGAAGACTGCTTTGTGGTGTTGTCAAAATCCTTAAAAAGCAAGTCTCTTGTAGCCTGGTAAACCCTCCCTCCGGAAATCTCATTTGTAATTTATTTCAGGAAATCAAATGGAAATGAGATTTTCCGGAGGGAGGGGCTTTACCAGGCTAAGTCTCTTGCACACCTACAGAGGCGACAGGTGCGTAGGAGAAGACCAAACGAAGGGCCAACGCACTGAAAAAGAAAAAAAAACTCCCACACACCGTCTTCAAATGCAATTACAAATATTTTAATGGGAAACGTTTCCCATTAAAATCTAATTGCATTTGAAGACAGTGTGCGGGAGGTTTTTTCTTTTTCGTTGTCAAAATCCTGACTGAAAGATATCAAACCCGTGCCAAGAAGTTGTTGAAAGACGTCTTTTTCAATGATTTTACCAAAAAATCACACCCAGTGTGAAGAGAGTGGTGCCTTTGATGAGTTCATTATGCGCATGTGTTGCACTCTTGTTTCTGTTTCATTAGTGTAACTGGTTGCATCTTTGTGTTGCAATCAGCTGCAGCTGTTGAGGCCAGACACAAACATGTTGAGGCTGTCCGTAAACATATGGACGGACAGACACACACACACACAAAGTCAGTCCTTGTGAGTGGTTGGCACCGCTCAAAAAATGGGAAAATTGATTGCCATGTACCTGTCTCTCTGTTTCCACTTAGGGACACCATCACTATCCCCCTATCGCTGCTTCTTCTGACTGTCTCCATCTATCTTCCACAGGTCCAGCTGCTAAAGGACCAGTTGAGTGCGGAGGCTACGGCCCGCCTGGAGGCCCAGGCACGTGTCCACCAGCTGTTGCTTCAGAACAAGGACCTACTGCAGCACATCTCCCTGCTGGTCAAACAGCTCCAGGAGCTGGAGGTCAAGTTCGCTGGACCCAACTCTAGTGAGTGCACATAGTAATAATGCAGGCATGTGCATATATACTGTACACACACCAGCATGCATGTGTCAAGCACACAATGCACATGCATGTAGATGCACACACACACACACACGCACACACACACACACACACACACACACACACACACACACACACACACACACACACACACACACACACACACACACACACACACACACACACACACACACGCATGACAGCATGTGTGCACAAAAATAAACATGAATGCATGATGCCCAAGTATAAAAACATTACGTTGTGTGAAAAGGACTCAGTTGCAGATGAACAAAGCAGGCTAAGCAGGTTCAAATAAAGTATACATTTTTTTTATTATTTGATTTTTTTTTATTGCTTTTCAATTCACAAAAGAACATTTGCAACATTTTAGAAGAAGCAAACAAATATAGCAAAAAGTAACAGAATAGAACAAAAGGGGACAAGAAATAAAGCAAGAAATAAAAATAAAACAACATAAGTAATAGGGTGGTGGGTTTGTTTTGTATTTGTTATTATTTAAACATAGGAAAGTACAGTTCAGACATGAGTCAGCTCTTTTCACATTTAAACAGTTGCCCCCAGCGTGTGCCTCCCACTTCTCCCATTTTAAAAGGTAGCTGTCTACTTTGTCAATACGTCTGAAAGAGAGCTTTTCCAGAGTTGCTACCTGACCAAATTGACTGAACCAGACATTCACAGAGGGGGCAGAAGGCAGAAGGCGTTCTCCACACAATTTAAATAATTCATCAAAGGGCAAAGGTGGACATGGCTTCCAGCATGGTGTGAGGCAGGTATAGGCAATCCGATCAAGCAAACAATCTAACAAAAAGGGAGCAAACAAGTTCCACAATCTAGAGGTGGTAAAAAGGTCAGAACACACAGAATGCAGGTAGAATGGAATCCGAGTCGAACCTCAGACAACAATAAGGCAAAATAGAATATCCAAACAGGCAATATTCATCTTCACAGTCTATTCCAACAGAAAAACACATAACCATATAGGACAAAACAACATAACACCAATACGATACAAAGTCTCTTATCAGCGAGGCAGTTTGTTTAGTGCAGCAATGGCTGAAGCGACAAAACTCCTACTAAAATGAACTTTTTGCTATTTCAAAGTTCTGTATCTTCGTCTAGATGGCATGAGTCTGAAGTGACCATGTATTGTAGGGCAGTGGTTCTCAAACCTTTTCATGTCAAGGACCCCCAAATTGACACTTATTAGCCCGCGGACCCCCATTTGAAAAGATAAGCCAGGAACCCCCATAAGAGAAGGTTTTTACGACTCTCTAGCAGTGAATCTCAACCATTTCAATTTCAAGGACCCCCCAGTTTGACATGCATTAGGCTAAGGACCCCCATTTGAAGGCATTTCTATCTCTGGGACCCCAATTCATATTGTAAAATCAATGTTAATTTAGCTCTGAGAGTGTACACTCTCAGAGTTACAGACCCATAAGGGTCCATTTGGTTCCTAACTATCCATCATTTAGCTGGGGACCCCCTGGAACACCCTCAAGGACCCCTGGGGGTCCCCGGACCCCACTTTGAGAACCAATGTTGTAGGGGATGATCAGTGTCATTTGCTATTGTGAGTGCTAATCGTGTGATGGCTTTATTGTTCATGTCAAAAAGTGTGGGTGTGGGAAGTCCGATAATCTTAGAGGCAATACGGGTAAAATACTGAAAAGTTTGTTGAAATCTTTATCCCATTGGCTACAGTTTCACAACTTTGTAAAGCCTCTTAGTCAACCGTAGCTGTTCAAACAGACTGTATCCTTTCTTCTGTCACAGTTCAGTTCAGCCTGTTTACATCCTGTAGAAAGCCTTAACCTTATCTCAGGATATGAGAGAAACACATTTTTACACATTGTTTCAGCTGCTGCTTCTTCTGTTGCCTCTGCTTCTTTCACAGTCAATACAGTAGCTCTAATCTGACGAAATTAGAGATATAGCTAACACTATACAGTTGCATCTCACTCACTCACTCAGTGAACACATTAGTGAGAGTGGGAGGGCAGGACACTCATTGGCTGAGTCAGTGAATCGCTGAATCACTCACTCTGTCACCACTCTGCTTCCCTTGTAAAGTGCCTTTTATTTCGTTTTTTTAAAAGCATTACACGGTATTTTACAGCTTTTAGTTGCATTTCATGCCCTCTCAGTGTGAGGCTGTCAGTGCCATAGTGGGGCTGCTGCTGAGAGGTATAACCGCATGCTGGTAATATTATCCTAGTTCAATACTCGGGTCCCAGGGAGGCTTTTTACCCTCCTCTCCTTCCTCTGAGCTCGCAGTCTGCAGTGATGTTCAACCTTTTTCATTTCAAGGACCCCCAGCTTGATATGCATTAGGCGGCCATTTCCCCCATTTCAGAGTTTATTTTATGTTATTTTTATTTTATTTTTGGACCTCAGTCTACACCATACATTCACTCACCAGTAATCCATCTTATTCCCACGGCCACAAGTTTATGGTCTCACTGTGTGGCTGTAAAAGGGAACCACTTAGGGGACCCTAGCATCTAGGGATGCGCGGGTCAAGTTTTTTTTGTTACCCAACCCGTCCTGCAAAAATGGATATAAATCAACTACCCAGTCCTCCAAAAGAAAAAAAAAGAGAGAGAGACGGCTTTAAGTCCATTCAGTTGCTTCCCAGAGAGAGAGTGTTGTGTTGTGAACCATTTTTTCCAACAACAGTTCAAAGCCTACATACATTCATTCATAATGTTCTGTTTTAGCATACTCACGGCCCTCTCGGAAGCATTCCAGGTCCAAATCCAAGTTCATGTTCAATGCCATTGCTGTTGCAAATTCCAAGCCATATACTAGCTAATCCACAATGAAATGATCGTCACCTGGGCTTGTCGTCCCACGGTGATTGATCCGCACAGAGTGCTCTTTAGTCTTTTGAGTTTAACAAACATTGTGGCTTTTCCAACAATCGAAAACTGTGGCTTTAGTTCTTGATCAGGGGGCAGGGGCTGTAGTCTGGTGTCTCGCTTTGTTTGGGCTACAGTTAATCGCGGACATCCAAGAAGTTGCATCAGTCAACCATTAACACATTGACTGCCAGAGTTTTTTCGCGTAGCCACAGATTTTTTTCCTCCAGTATGATTGCTTCCCAGATGGTTTCTAATCACAGATGAGATTCAGGTGTGGTTTCACAAATGTCAACGAGGTCATTTTGACCTCGTTAACATGTGTTGTTTGATGTTTGAATATAGCTCAGAACCAGTAGTTTTAAACCAAAAAACAATGTAAATTGTTTGTCCGTTTGAATTTTAACATTGAAGTGAATGGAGCAGCAAATCTTTGAACATTTTTAGCTCCTAATCTGTTTGAAATTCGAAAAGGGTTGAAATTGTAAAAAAAAATAAAAAAAAAAAAGAAAAAAATGTTTTTTTCCTTTTTTTCAAAGACGTATATATACGTCATTGGCAGGCAACAGCTGATTATTAAAAGACGTATATATACGTCATTGGCAGCTATATAGTTAAGCACAGTCAGCTGGTGTCACTCAATGACAGGCTACATTTTATATAGGCCCAGGAGAGAGAGAGATGCTGTATTATAACTCTTCTCTTTATTACTGCACTTGATGCTTTGGCAATATTGCTATTGCAATTGTTACATTCATGCCAATAAAGCTATTTAAATATAATTGAATTGAGAGAAAGAGAGAGATTGTGGGTTGACCTGCCTTGCCCCCCCACCCACCCCCCGCGCGATAATTGCGTCGTAATCTATAACCCGCCCGCCCGCCCCGCGGTTCAACCCACGGGACCTGTGGGCTACGGGGTCGGCCCGCGCATCACTACTAGCATCCCTATTCTGGGGCAAACATTAAAGCGTTGTAGATCTGTTATTTTCGGGGAAGAGATTTGGTGTAGAGGAAGAAAGTAGCAGACCTAGTATAGAGCCTTGTGGGACCGCTGTCATATATATCACTATACTGTATATAGGGTTTAAATGGTTAGACTGAATGGATGTGTTCTGCTCACCATATTGACACTGTAACAATGTATGTTGTTCCTGCGAGAGCAGTAATGGAGCCCCTACAGTACTTGGGTTGTTAATGGCTGAATTCAAAGTGCATGGCTGGTTGAGAGCCTGATGGAATGTTCAATGTGTAAAATAAAATCCTATGTCTCCCTGTTGGTTTCCTCTCTACCTCCCTCTTGTGCCCATCCCTCCTGCGCTCTCTCTCTCTCTCTCTCTCTCTCTCTCTCTCTCTCTCTCTCTCTCTCTCTCTGTCTCTCTCTCTTTCCCACATCTCTCCATCTCTGTCTTTCTGTCTCTCTCCTCCTCTGCAGTGGGGTCCCAGGACAGTCTCTTGGAGATCACCTTCCGTTCCACCGTGCCCCCGGTGCTGTGCGAGCCGACCACGCCCAAGCCCGAGGTAGCCGCCCTGAACCTTCCCTTCCTGGGCGACGGGACCAGCAACGTCTTCTCCTCGTCCGGCGGCAGCGGGCCGTTGGGAAGCCCTCTAGGTAGGGACCAGTGTCTTGTCAAGCTGGAGTGTTTCCGTTTCCTCCCGGGACCCCCCGGACCTCTCCCCCTCCTCGCGCGACCGGCGCCCACGCCGCCCCAGCTGTGGGGCGGCGACAGGTCGGAGGGAAAAGGTCAGGGGGTCTTCTCCGAGGGCGAAGCGAAGTCCAACGCCAAGTCTCTGGGCATCCTGGACTTTGCCAGGTTCCGCGAGTCGGGGATCGCCTCGGAATACGAGTCCAACACGGACGATAGCGATGACAGGGAGGAGGATGATGATGAGGAGGAGGAGGACAGGGAAATGGAGATCTATGGCTGGGGGGCGGACGAGGAGACGCTGAGACTGCTCAATGTTCTCAACAGCCGGGGTCCCCCCGACTGCTTGGGGGATGAGATAGCGGTGTAAACACTTTATAACCCGTTCGTTCCCCAAAACCATTCTAGCACTAAAGATGTGACACCGTACGCTAACTGCTGCCTTCCGACCCCAATGTCCTTGTCGGGAACAATGGAGGTGCATAAAATGCTGACCACGACAGGGGGGAAATATGTTAAACAGCATTCCGTTGGCATCATTCTCAGTTCAGAGCCTTGGCTTTAACCGTATCAATTGGACGTCCTCTACGTTGTCTATTTATTTTTTATTTAGATCAGGCCCCGTTACACTCGAACGTGGATAATCTTAGTTCTAAGACAGCTTCGGGAAACCCATGTTGCAGATTAACCTCTGCTGACGCGCACACATATGAAATCCCTCTTACTGTCTTGCACACACACACACATGCATAAAGTGTCTCAGGAGAAGATTATTTGCATCTATTCTAGTACATTCTCTACACATATTTATTTCTAGCTCAGTTTATTTTACTCTTTCTCTCTTTTTCTTTTCCTTTACTTCACTTAAACTCTCTTACACAGTAGAATCCTCTGTATTCATTCATCCATATGTACGTAACTAAGAGTTACGGGTCGATTTTGTTCCATTTGTACCCTCTGAGTTAACACTTTTTCTCTCTGTTTTTCCTCACACTCCCTCACATGCATTTATGTACACACACACACACACACACACACACACAGGGATTAAAGTTCTCAGTCCTGGGGACTGATTTCAGTCTTGAGGATTCCATGTGGCATGTTTAAAAATCAAAAATCACATATTGGGACATGGTCTGAAAATAATTTTCAGTCTTGGGATTCTTTTTTGCTTTAACCCCTGCACACACACACACACACACACACACACACACACACACGCCTGGTTAAACAGTGTGGAGGCTAAGCCGTTGTGACCACCCCCAACTGCAGTACACAGTAGATATGTTTTTTGTCTCTCTTCTCGCAGGCGTACACAGTATGTACAAAATGTCTCGTAAAACAGACTTCAAGGCGAACTTTCAAATGGTGAATTCTGGTTTGTTTGATGATGTTTTTCTTTGCCAATGTCCTTTCAGCTCTCCTGGAATAGCTTTTCGGCCGTTTACCGTCACTCTGAGACTAACGAGTACCTCCAGCTGCAAATTAACTGTTATGCTAGTTGTTTGAGGCTTACGAGATTCCCATTAATCTAATTGAGGAATGCCGGTAATTCAGCTGGACGGTGTTACCCCAATATTGTGACTAAAACTCTTAATGTCAAGGCTTTGCAGAGTTTCTTCAAACTGTTATTATGTGAGTGTACTCACTTATACTGCTGTATCATGGGGATGCTTGTGCAAAAGAGATTGAATTGCACTTTGTGTAATTCAAGAGGGTGCTTTCAGCGGGGATAAAGACTGTCAGTCATGCTAGAAGCCTAATGCCTGTTTTATACTTAATTAAATAACACCTGCACACAACTAAGTATAACTCAGGCTTAACAGCTGAAGTGTGACCCACAGAGACCCATTCTACCAGGTTGCTGTTTAGACCGTGTCCATGAATGGACACTGAAAAATAATACCTTGCCTGGCTGGGGAACCTTTTTTGTTTTGCCATTTCTGAGGCCAAAGTATTATCATTTCCACTTTTAGAAAGTAGAACTTGTTTTTTGTTTGTTCTGTGAAGCTGTGGCAGTGTTCTGTCCTTACTTGACTTGACAGCAGAGGCGTGTGCGCGTATGCGTTAACCGTTTTTCATTCATCGTCTGATTCGTCTCATGCCACGCTCTTTAATTTATGCAAAGTCTGGATTAAGCAGATCTCGAGGAACGCTGTTTCAAACTTCTCAACCAGCGTAAACAAATCCCCTTCTCCGCGTGTCAGAACGTTGGCTCACAGATGATGACAGTCTGAAGTGGCCTCTTTTGTTGTAAGCCCAACTCTTAGTGTATGGTCTGTAGGCAAAGTGCAGTATTAAACACTATCCGCCTGTGTAGCGCAGAGAGAGCACTTGAGCGTTTTGCCGTTTCAAAGCAGTGCCCCAGTCAAATTGGAGAAGTCTGTTTTTATCGTCTTTTTGCAAAGCAAATACAGATTCGAGAGATTTCATCATCAAATGGGCCAAATCCCAGCATGTGTCTAAATGTTGCACGGAGCCTTTGTGTGACATGATCAAAGCAAATTAGAGAGGCCTCAGGTGTTGATGTTTGAGGAAAAACATTGAGAGTGTGATTTTTATCTTATTAAAGGCAATCTGGGCAGAAGTGCCAATTCTTGCCAATTTGTTCTGGGATGAGAAATAGTGTGCGTGTGCATGTGTGAATGCGTGTGTGGAGGCAGCCAACCATGCTGATGTGTGAGTGAGCGTTTGTGTGTTCAGTATATGAGTGTATATGTGTAAACAGTCCATTTGTGGAGATGGATTTAAGTGAATCAGAGTCAGACCAATACTGTATTTTTTTGGTCGGATACCGATATTAGCAACAAAATTACGATATCGATATCCCAGTGTTCTTTCTTATATATTCAACATGTTAACTCTCTGCTTGTATGTATCTGCTGATGAAATTGTCTGCTTGCACGTTGTGTGGTCATCGGGCTTGTTTTGTCTGCAGAACTCCCCTGTTGGAACCTGCTTGACCGAGACGACAGACATTTAAAACAGACAGACAGGGGACAGACGACGGTCTCGACGTGCTGTTCTGAGCTTCTTTGCAGAGCGTGTCCTTTCTGTTTTCAAGCTGCACTCTCCTCTTCCCTTTCTCTCTTCTTTTGTGCATTTTAATGCTTCTTCCCCCAGAGCTGCCTTGAGAAAAATACGAAGGTAAAAACACTTCTTCTGTCAAAACATTCCTTCTGTCCACCTTTAACAATTAAATGTCCCCGCCAGTAACCTCACGATGAACTAAGCAAAATAAGCAAAATAATTTCAGCACAACTAGGTATTCATGACTCCCAGGGAGAGAACGTGGGCTCCTCACTCAACTTTATTGTATCTTTTATCTGAAATAAGAGAAGCACAAAGTATAAAGGAGTGAATTCAATTATTTTGTGAAAGCTTCTTAGTTACTTTGTTAAATAAATAATAAAAATGAGTTAAGAACAAAAATTGAATTTACTGTACGTAGTCAAATACACAGTACCGCAGGTGAAAATATACAGTGTTCCTCAGTCTATTGTACGTTTTATTCAAATATACATAAAAAGATTTATGAAGATATGAGTACAATCAATATAAAGGCGGACAGTATTTTCACGAAAATTAGACGTTTTCTGTAACGGGAAATTAAGCCACTATCCTGGGAAATACTGCAAAATTGACTTTGTTTTCGTACAGTCCAAATCCGTTGCTCCTATTACACAATTAATACAAGGAGGTTGGGTATAGTTTTCCAACCCGACCGCTTTAGTGTATTATTTGGTGGTATTAATCATTATTAAAGAAAAATAATGCCATGTACAGTATGTTAATCAATATTAGAATGAATTTAAAAGCCAACTATAAACTGCACATGCAGCTTGGACTCGTAATTGTCCCTGAGCAAGACACTAACTGCTCCCCGGCAGTGTTAGCCATTGCTCCTTATAGTTGGTATGGGTAAATGCAGAGGTATGTGCAAATGTACTTGGCAAATACCCCAACAACAACGTCACCTTTTGAGAGGTACATCTTCAGATACTTACAGTGATTTGTATAATGACAAGGTCCCACAACAAGGACTTCAATGTCATCTTTGAAATGCAATTACTATTCATTCTATTTTTTTAAAAGTACAGAAGCTACATCTCTCTCTCTCTCTCTCTCTCTCTCTCTCTCTCTCACTCTCACTCTCACTCTCACTCTCTCCTCCCTCTAAGGACATAAACACAGAAATGTGTGATAAACGTTCATTCCATGACTTTTTAATTTAACATTAATTATAAATGCAAGCTTTCTCCTTCTTGGCCTCAGGCCCGATGCTTTCTTAGTTGAAGGTCAATAATCTCATAGAGACCCCAGTGGTATAGAGAGGAAGACAGATGATCTCTCTATGGATATTGTAAAGTGATGAATACCGTGCCTGTACTGGGATCTGTTGTTACAGCCCATGCCATTGTGTGTTGATGGAAGGAAATGACAAACCGCCAAGATTATTTTCCGTGCACGCAAGCGTGCATGTGTGCGTCTGTGCAAGCAAGCAATGCATGCTTGAACATAAGTGGGTTGTAAAGGTTTGAACTCGTTCCCTCAATCTTAAGTGGGTATTGATTCACCTCCAAGTAATGCATTGGATATATTTGAATTATGGGGCTTTTGCATGGAAGAGGGGCGTGCGTGCGTACAGTACATGTGTGCACAAACATACACTTGTGCGTATGTGCGCAGTCAAATCTAGCAGCCGTTAATACGGTTAATTTAACTCAGAATAGTGTATAAATGGAACTAAATGAACAGGATCTGAGTTGAGGATAGCATCAGTAGACTGATGGGGTTTGGCATCTTATAACCACATGTGTGTGAGAGAAAGTGTGTGCATATAGCTTTAGCCAGTGGTGTAAAGTAACTAAGTACATTTACTCAAGTACTGTACTTAAGTACAATTTTGAGGTACGTTTACTTTACGTGTTCAATACTTTTACTTCTACTCCACTACATCTCAGAGGCAAATATTGTACTTTTACTCCACTACAATTATTTGACTTAAGTTACTAGTTGCTTTGCAGATACAAATGACTATATTATAAAACATACATTAACCACTTTTGCCCTGTTTCATACATACGCTATTTGAAAATAGCCGATCTACAAGCTGAGCTTGTAGATCTGCTATTTTCAAACATTTTAGTACTTTTACTTTTGGTACGGTAAGGATATTTTGATGACAATATGTTTGTACTTTTACTCAAGTAACATTTTGAACACGGGCCGTTTACTTGTAACGGAGTACTTTTATATTGTGGTATTGCCACTTTTACTTAAGTAAAATATCTGAGTAATTTTTCCACAACTAGCTTTAGCACACATATACTATACTGTATTCATATCGATGTAGCAGGGTGTTGTGTGCTTGTGTGAGTAATGGAACAGCCTCGCTGAATTGGTATATTATAGGATATAGGATTGCTGAGTTTCCCCTCTCTCTCTCTCTCTCTCTCTCTCTCTCTCTCTCTCTCTCTCTCTCTCTCTCTCTCTCTCTCTCTCTCTCTCTCTCTCTCTCTCTCTCTCTCTCTCTCTCTCTCTCTCTCTCTCTCTCTCTCTCTCTCTCTCTCTCTCTCTCTCTCTCTCTCTCTCTCTCTCTCTCTCTCTCTTATCATTATGCGTCCAGGCAGCCAGGCAGGCAGTGTGTCTGTGATAGAACAGAACGGACTAGAGTTCGCCGGCTCCCATTGATCGGCTGCCTCCCAGCCATCGTCTCTGTGAAAGTGGGGTTAAGTAGAGGGGCGACCAAGCCGCTCTGCCGTGATCAATACACGTTCAGTCATCCTGTCCTCCTGCCGCGGGGACAGAGAGACGCACGTGGAACAAAACACATGCACCACCTACGCCCCCATGACAACCTCCGTCAAGTTCAACTCATGACCAGGGGTGGAAAAAGTACTCATATTTGTTTTTACTTAAGTAAAAGTATCAATACTGCAATGTAGAAATATACTCTGTTACAAAGTTAAAGTCCGGAATTCAGAATGTACTTGAGTAAAGGTACAAAAGTAATGGTATGAAAATGTACTTAAAGTACCAAAAGTAGAAAGTACTCATTATGCAGATTATCCCATTTCAAAAATGTTCAAATGTATGAAAATCTTTTGAAAATAGCCGATCTACAAGCTCACAATGCGTCGCTATGCGACGCATTGTGAGCTTGTAGATCGGCTATTTTCAAATGGCCGAGATGTATATACTGTAGGGCTGAAGTGGTTAATGTATGTTCTGTAATAATAATCAAAATCTACAAAGTAACTAGTAACTAAAGTTTTCAAATAATTGCAGTGGAGTAAAAGTATAATATTTGCCTCTGAGATGTAGCGGAATAGAAGTAAAAGCACTGAAAATTGGAAATACTCCAGTAATGTAAAAATACCTCAAACTTTTACTTAAAGTACAGTACTTGAGTAAATGTACTTGGTTACTTTACACCACTGAAGAAAACATGCACCAACACCCATTGACACCTCCGTTAAGTTCAGCTCATGACACACCAGCACGCACCCAAACAAATATACACGTGCATACCGAAAATTTGCTCTCTGTTGTGAACACCAGGGATTACCCAAGGTGAATTGTAAGTACTACAGTAGGTACAAATAGAGCTGACACAGACCTGTGGTTCACAAACCAACAACGTAAGGCTATGTTCAGACTGGCAGCCCAAATCTGTTTTGTTTTTTTGTCTATCCAGGTTGGAGTTAGATGGTTTATAAAATATTATATTATTCCAAGGTGGTTTGAAATATACTAGGGCCAAATACTAGGGCGATGCCTATGGGGAACGAATGCTCCTCCGGTTATGGAATACCCATTGTCAGAATACTCGCTGTGCCCAGGTCAATAATCACAATAACCACATTTTACAATTGTGGCCCCTTGCCTAATCTAGTTGAATACCCCTACGTTACCACCCAATGGGTGATGAATGAGTGAACCATTGTAAAGCGTGTTGAGTACTTAGAAAAGCGCTATAAAAATGCAACTCATTATTACTTTATGCTATCGTAGATTGGTTATTTCCGACAGGTGAAAAGCAGCACTCAGGTTGTTAATTTGGGACCCTGAGTGAGTCACAGACATTCCTCCACTCTAAATAGTAAGTAGCCTACATTATATTCTTATCAGTTAATGGTTAATTAACTGTTAATGACTTTCGGTTAACATTTTTTATGAATATTCTAAATGGTCAACCCCATGCTATCGTCGTTGTGCACCCAACCATCCAATAATAATTGTTATTGCTATAATTGTGTCCTGTGGCCACAATACAGTTCCCCAGGGGCTGGATTTGGCCCACAGGCTGCCCCTTGAATATAACGTGAGAGTTAAGATACAATAAGCTATTTTCAGCGCGCGACACCGTCCTACAACAGTGTTGACCGATAAATTAAGTATTACTCATGCCTGTGTCGTTACGCCGTGTCTACAACCAACGCAGAAAGGTCGACGATGTCTGACTCTGAATACACAAAATCAATCTGAAACAAACAGATTTACCTGCAGTCTGAACAAAGAAAAAGAGAATCTATTACTGTAGTACACAGGAAAATCCTCTGTATTTTAATAGACCCAGCTGACCCATTTTGAAACTTTCAGAGTCAAATCAACACTGAGGGTTTTACCGTGCAGGGGTTAAGTAAGGCCTTCTCAATTGGGAAATAACGCTGACAAGGGCATGTGGAATTACAGCTTTGAGTGCACATATATGCGCGCGCACACACACACACACACACACACACACACACACACACACACACACACACACACACACTCTGGAGCAGTAAAATTAATGGCCGTGTCTACAGAACAGCAAAGGGGAATAAAGAATGTTAGAGAAGCCAAGCTATTAATCCCCTGACCCAAGCATTATATTGAATGGAGCCCAACCTGGACAAACTTAACACTAACAAACTAACAAACTACTCAGTAAATTCCCCCCAATCTAAAACTGTGTTCGTCCGTGTGAGTGTGCGTGCAAATATCTTGGCACATCTTGCATCTTGCGAACAGATTTTGGGCATAGAACGGGCCTTTTGCAGAACTGGCTTTAATTATTACCGACTGGATCTCTGCGGTGGGTCAACATCTGGGATGTGTTGGCGATCTGCCTTTATGATCCAACAATGGAGGAGTATAATACAGTGAGAGATGTGGTGAGATTTAAATGGCCGCAGTAACAAACTGCTCTCATGTCAAAGTGCAATTAACGCAAGACCGGGAACACATCTGTGTAACCACTTGAACCATTATTTTGTACTTTGGCTATTCAAAAAAATAGCAGATCTACAAGGTGCCGCGCTATGAGCTTGTAGATCTGCTATTTTTGAAAAATCATGAAAATGTGTGCAAATCTTTGAATATATATATATATATTTTAAGCGAACATTTGTATCTCAAATCTTTGCTTCTGGGGGTCCCTGGAACTACATATTTTGAGATGGGGGTCCTCGGCCAAATACATATAATTGTGGGGGTCCTTGACACGAAAAAATAACATGGTTAAAGTCCTGTCTGTCGCACACTTGTTGTCTTTCGTAAATCCGTCACTCTGCCGGCCTATCTGTCCTCATTTAAACAGTCTCTGCGTTAGAACACTGAGCATTTTACCGTGTTCCTGTCTCTGTGTATCTCTGTCTTTAGCTCTCATAAGCCCTCTTGAGTCTTTACACACCCAGTCAATGCAGTGAGATGGCAAAGATGCACACACAAACGACAAGCTGAGCTTGAAAAGGAAGCGAGCGGGTGGCAGCCACAAAGGGAGCGAGAGAGAGAGAGAGAAGAGGTGGCAAGTAGTGAGGAATGCAGATGGGAGAGAGTCTTGAAAGACACAGAACATCTTTTATCCTTTTATCAAGGTCTCCATGTTGGGTTTTGTGAGACATGTTTTGTGCGGGTCGATCAGCATAAAAATAATTGGCCATCCCGATCTATTCTTCCCGTCCTCATTTTAACCCATTAAGACCGGGAAATTATCTGTGTCACTTATACATTTATTTGGCTATAGAAAAATAGCAGATCTACAAGCTCATAGCGTGGCACCGAGTGCCATGCTATGAGCTTGTAGATCTGATACTTTTGCAAAATCGTGAACATTTGTGCATCTTTCAATATATCTTTTTTAAAGCAAACATTTTGTAACTCAAATCTTTGCTTCTGGGGGTTCCTGGAACAAAATATTTTACAAATGTTCGCTTAAACAAATATGTGTACACATTTTCACAATCTTTCGAAAAATCGCAGATCTACAAGCTCATAGCTCACCCCAGATTGAATGGGTTAAAGCAAGCACATTTTAATAACGCCATGCAATTTCACACAAATGTTAACTTGCAGCTGCTACTACAGTATGTTGGTTTATAGTTATTAGGGACCCAGAAAGCAGAACTCGGGCACAGCTGGCAGTGGTTCAAAAACGCAGATTTACTGAGAAGACTTTTGATGATGAGCTGCACCAGAACAACAGTGGAGCGGAGCAGACGGGGTGAACTGAGCTGTCATTTGGGAAAGTGGGTTGGCAAGATGCTAAGCGAGGCAGGCTGGCAGAGCACAGGGCAGGAAGACAGACCAAAAAAAACTGGAAGCAGACCTGGAGGCACAGTTAACCAATTAACTATATATATATAATAATATAATATAATATAATATAGATCTACAGTACAAGCTCACAAAGCATCACATTGTGACTGTAGATCTGCTATTTTTTGTCATTTCTGACATTTTTTGACAATTCCTGCGAGACATACCCAAACCAGGGACGCCAGGGTTATCTGTTCACCCCCAAAAAAAAGAGACTTGAATTCATGCAGATGTTTTTGTTTTTGTCTCATTTCTAAGCCAATAATTTGATGACCAGCGGACCGGTAGGCACCGGTTCCGGTATGGGACACAAAGGAGACTCTTCGTGTCTCCTACCGGAACTGCTGCGGTCATCAAATTATTGGCTTAGGAATGTGACAAAAACAAAAAAATATCCACGAATTCAAGTCTCCATGGGGTGACTAATAGGTAGAAAAAAGTAATTTCGGGGGTGAAATATCCCTTTAATGAGGTTAAACAAAGTTCAACTGGGAATAAAAAACAGCCAGGGAATTTAATAGACAGCAGCCCCCCTATGTCTAAATTGACATAAAAATGAAGTAATTAGTGCATGCAGCTAAAGCATGTCAACCAGCTGATCAGTCTATGAAATTAGTTCAAACTGAAGGTACCAGCACGATAGGACCGGTCCTCTGTGTGTTTTACACTCCATAGTGTACTGCACAGGCTTATGAAATAAACTCATATTTATGACAACACTTGTTTATGACAACACTTTATGACAAAGTTTTTTGCATTCTGGAGCAGGAAACCTAGGACAAAAACATAAAAGTGACACTAACAGTCACATTTTATTATCAACTTGAAGTTAAAATGTGTTGCCCACCTTATCACATGGACACAATTATGGTAACAATCACCCTAAGTAATAGTGCACAGGAATTAATTAAGTGTAGGCTAAAGTGACTTTAACTTAATCCTAAAATACGTTAATTAAACAATAATTCACAATTTACTGCTTGTGCAGAATGAAGTCATGAGATTTAATAGGACAAAATAATGCATGTCGTTGTGCATCGTACGTGAAAATAACACTAAAGTGCACTCTGCCACTCTCATAAATAATATAGTTAATCTTTCATTTTATTCCTGTGAGCACTTTTATTTGTTTTGCTTTTTGTCGTATAATGATAAACAGATATACAGTATGTTAGTTTGGCTACTTGGATAAGAGCATTGCGGATCTGTGTCCGAGAGACATAACATATTTAGTTCAATGTTGCCCCCCCCCCCAGTCGGGACCGACTGACCCACCAGAAAAGTTATCAAAACTTCCCGATGTCCAGTCCAAGCCTGAAAGCTTGACCATAGTGTCAGTACCACGTTGACTAACTGAGCGATCTGGCACAGACTGGAGTATAGAAATGGATTATAAACTTCTGGAGCTTGATGAGTGGATGAGTAGCAGGTGTGCAGACTGATTGGCAGCATGAAGGGGAACCACGTTCAGACGAACACAAAGAGAGGCAGAGAACAAACAGGGAACCAACAACAATTACAGGGAAGGGGAAACCAGTAGCAGCACTGGGTATGGGAGTATGGAACAGCTAAGGGTAGTAATTGTTTGGCTGCACAGGCACACAATCCAGTGGGAAATGCCCGGTGCAACAAAGTCTTATATATTGTTGGTTTACTGAGAAGCTGCCTTTAGGGTGTATTGCCGGTTATTGATAACAACCTCCCCATCATTAGGTTGCTTCTCTAACCAAATGCTACTCCCAAGTAATACTCTACATGACCTAATAAATATTCAAACCTCATTTTGAGAGACACGCTTATGCATGCACATATCCCTATCTCTGTTAATAATAGAAGCACGGGAATATATTGCTCTCAGAAGGAACACACAGACACACACACAAAGAAAATCCACATTTCCTGGGGTTTGGACAGGCATGTCTTTTTTCCCAGCACCTTATTTCCCCTTGGAATTACATTCATGCATGGGATCTTTCTGTCACACACACGCACACATGCACACACGCGCACACACACACACACACACACACACACACACACACACACACACACACACACACTCACAAATGGGCCGGGGCAGACGGTGGCGTGCCAAATAGCAAATCAATTATGGATGTGATGGTGTTTGATATGGATGAGAGTGGAGTTGAACCAACATGTGGAACTACAACATCCAGTTCTTCTCCTCTGTCTCCTTTCTCCTGCTCCCCCCTTCTTTCTTTCTTTCTAAAAACTTCTCTTCTCTGTCTTGTCAGTCTCTCCATTTTAACTTTTGAGGCACAGCATACAGTAGGCAGACAGTCACTTTCAATAGGTCATAGTATACATTAACTGTATAGTAAAACATTTAAACATACAGTACATACATAAAAAAAGCTTTTCTTACAGTAGCTTTAGATCACTGGCTTAGACGGAAATTAAATTGCCGTTGGGCCTGAATGAAAGTGGATGAGCCATACAATTCATTCCATAAATAGCTCAATAACATTTACAGTACATTACAAGCACGAAGGTGTTCCCACTGGCCTGCTTTCCAATCCACTCTTGTTCAGTTAGTTACTACTAGTTAAGACATTATATTCAGAATCTGAACAAGCACCCCATAACCGATGTAGGAACAACGGAAATGGCAGCGACTGCATAGAATATTAAGCGTCAAAACAAGCCATGTTATTGTATAATAAACCTGCAAAGCACAGCACACTTCGACAACATTTACAACCAACTTGGCAAATAATTCCATGTCATCACTATTAGTGTATGATGCAGAAAAACAGATTACAAAATAGCCTGACAAATTGACTGCGGCAAAAAAGTAACATCTTAGGCCTTTGATATCTTCCTGGGGTCATATTAATCTATAATTAGGACTACAGGACAAGGAAGGCATAGACTTAGTTAGATATGATTTCATCATAGAGACTGACAATTCCTGTAAAAAAAAATTCAAAGGCTGAAGTTACATAGAAGCCATCAGTCTTATTTTTATCCTACAGGTATTTGTCGTTGAGAAAAGTCTCTCCACCGCACATGTTGTCATTGGCCGGGTTATAATAACCTTTGTCATTGTGTTCACATTGGGGAAAAGGGGCCAGCCATATAGAACAGGACAGGTTTGGTCTGTATGCATGTCCCCATAAAAGTAGACCTGTATGTCCCTGCCTACGACATAAGACAGAACCACACAGCTCAGCTGACGCTGCTACACCAATCACAGTCTCCACTATCCACACAATTAGACCAAAATTATACCAATCATAACAAACTTTGCTGAAGTGTAGGCATTGTTCAAAATGATTCGAAAGGATTTCAACTGATATTTTGTAGGCTATTATATGTAGTTCAATTCAAGCCAATTACCCAGATACTGTGTCTTGTTTTATAATAATAGATCAATGCAGTCTGACTGAGACACATAATATGTTAGAACTAAATAGTCCTTTTGTTGTAAATAAGTCAAATAGTTTGCCAAATGGCACTGGCAAAAATATAAACTTTTTGTTTGAATTTGCTGTAACAGAAACTCTTCTAACTTTGTCTGTCCACTTTCTTCTGAAAGCTCAACCAGACTCTCTAGTCTAGTAGTGTCAGTGTTTTACTTACAGATCCAGCGATGAAGCTCAATTAGCTTCCAATTGGTGCCAATTTGCTTTTGCAATTGCACGTACTGTGTCTGCGGGCTCCAGACATGAAGCTTATAGCCTACAGCTGAATCACAGCTCAATTATAGCTGAATCACAGTGTCTAAAAAGGTGCAGACATTTCCTGACACTTTACCAGCAATGTACTGTATATAAATAGCCTGTGGGAAGGTTTGTTTCAGAACAACATGCACACACACACCCTGGCAAACGGATTGATCCATCTCCAGTGGTTCCAGCACCTCAAGACTGCAGATAGCCTATTATATGTGCCAGCCTTGTCAGCAAATCCAACAGCCCTCGGCTTAATCACCCCCCATTAATGAAATGGAGACACACAGCTCACTGTTGGATTGGTCTTTGTACTCATCTTTAATTATGTCAAAGTGTAGGTGGTTTAATTCTTCCTTGATTTTGTAGCAATAATGAGGCTGCACATTCCCGTAGCTCATTCTGAATGTTGGGGCTCATCAGTGTAGTATTGCATGGAAGCTGGAGCCTGTTCTCAACTTCTGGGTCATACTTTGAAATCGACTTGAACATTTCCAAAAAAAGTTGCCTCTATTTAGAGCCAGTTCTTGTTTCTCCATTACCCCTGAGAGTATATTTGGCACACATCGTGGCCAGTGGTGGCTTATCCAACGGGCTTGAGGTGCTGAAGCACAGGGCACCAACCTTGGGGGGGGGCACCAAACGGCGTGAGAAAAAGAAACTGGGGGTCCCTGGAGCAACATATTTTGAGATGGGGGTCCGCGGCCAAATACATTTTGGGGGTCCTTAACACATTGATTGCCAAGATCGCATATATGCGTTCTTTCAAATCCATCGCTTGCGTGCCGCAATTCAAAAGATCGCATATATGCGTTCTTTTGAATTTTCATTGTTTAATCTGTGATCGCGCTACTCTGTTTATTTTTCATCATCACTTTCGTTTTCCACTTGCGTCACACTCACCCGGAGCCGGATGCATAACACAGTTTCCGTTTCCGGGTCACATTTTTTTCCCCTGGTCATTTTCGGCCAAAATAGGGAAAAACACGTTTTTTCACACGGTAGAAAAAACGAACGGAGAGCTCCACTTCTATTTTCTTTAGTCCAGGTGACTAACAGTCATCGTCGTCGTGTATCACATCGTTTTAAGGCCGATCAGGGATTGTTGAAAACATCACATCCGGTTTATGACCGGATGTGACGTGAGCCTGTTTGGGAGGGGGCAAGCGAGTCAGCGAGGTGATCAATGTATCGATTTGCTGCTCTCTACTGGTAGAACTGTCGTATGTGCAGGGGTGCACATAACTTTTTAGGTCTGGTACGCAGAAGAGCACCTGGACATGTGACTTGGTGCGCATGGCGCCCGTCCCGTTTTGTCAACGGGGGGGGGGGGGGGTTCAGCACGGTGCCCACCGGACAGTTTTGTCAACGGGGGGGGGGGGGGTTCAGCACGGTGCCCACCGGACAGTTTTGTCAACGGGGGGGGGGGGGGGGGGGGGGGTCGAGAAAAAAAGGACGATCTGCTTCTAAACTCCGCCGATTTTCGCCGTTTTTTTTCTCACGCTGTTACATAAAGCCCACAAGGTTGGTGCCCTGTGCTGCTGCGCTGATTTCATCCGCCAGATTGGGACGTTCACGGCATATTTTGCACCATTACGGTGCGTTCATCATCGGTGACGAGTGCCTCTAACAGCCGCTGCTGGCTGCGTGCACGCAGCGGAGAAGCGAGGCAATGCGGGGCGATGCGAGGCGACGCGAGTCATATCTATTCTCTACCCCTCCGCCTAATGGCTGTACATGGGGCCGACGGGTGCTTTAGAGTGATTGTGTGAGTGTGGCTTCAGGAAGTAAATTCCTAGCCTCGATCTCCAGGCTTTTATTTTTTAGTTTTGCTAAAAAATAAAAGCTTGGAAATTCCTGTCCCAGCTGTTGGTGCGCAAAAGCGCCTCGCGTTGCCTGATGTGGTGCGCATTTTTTATTTTGGGTGCGCATGCGCACCTGCGCACCAGTTATGTGCACCCCTGCGTATGTGTTTAAAACCGCAATCAGACAATTTATTTGAATGAAAAATTACAAAATTAAAAAATTAAAAAACACGCAAATCGCTGGCACAGGGGTGAGTACATTATGAATAAACTCTGGCAGTCAATGTGTTAACATGAAAAGGTTTGAGCACCACTGATATAGAAACATACGTTTTTCAGAATACTGTTGGGATTTCGAAGACATTTGTAGAATCGTAAACATAAATGAGTGTCACAGTAGAAACAGAGGAAGTTCAAATTTGAAAATATAAAACAAATGTACAAAACAAAATCAATTGCACGTGGACAAACAATGGTTAGTGATCATGGATTTGAACTATGCAAACAAATAATTTGAAGTGAGTTCAAATTAAGCTGTCATTACAAGAATTAGGAGCCTAATAAGAAAAGGCTGACTTTCTGAACCCAGAATGTACTTTAGTAGACTTTGACAACATATGACAGTTCCAGGAAAGCTTGTCATTCTTGTTTCAGTCTCCGGTTCATGGACTGCAGACAGGTTCTGATGGAGAAGTCCTCGACAGCTCTGCTGGGTCACATTCTTAAGGCACGGGCCCTGGGCTGCTTCCAGTGTCAGCAAATGCCTGTGTGTTGTTGAGTTCAGTGCCCACATTCAGTGCCCCAGCAGCAGTGGCATCAGGCACTGAAATCAATACTTTCTTACATTTGATTTGCCAATGCTTTGTAACTTTGTTGGTTTACAGGCTACTCATTTTTAAGCTACAATGAACAGATGTATCCATCCGTAATGGCTGAGTGAGTGAAAATATTTTGGCACATCTTGCAAACAGATTTTGGGATACAATAGGGCCTTTAGAAGAACTGGCTTATACTGACTGGATTTTTGAGGTGCGTCCACTTCTGGATGTGTTGGCAATGTGCCTTTCATGATCCAACAATAGAGGAATACAGAGTGGTGTTTTTTGATATTTACATAGTTAGTAAAAACAAATTAACATTAAGAACAGCAGCCAGTTTGTTTCTGGAAAACCAATTTGTCTTACTGTGGTAGATTTCTGTTGGCAACAGCATTCAAAAACCCAAATCGCAACAAAGATCACACATAATTAAAGTTATTGTTTATTTTTTATGTTTAAAAATGCCTCCAATCTATACCAAAATACGACTTTGTCCTCCTTCACCCTTGACAGCAGTATGAAATTACAGTATTATGATAAATATCTCCAAACCACATCAAGTCATTACATTGTATTGTAATACAAGTTGTATTACAAAATAAAAGAAAAGGAAAAAGAAAAATCTGTTTATTTAAGTGGGTGCCCAGCCAGGCCCACCCATAGCTACACCTCTGCTTTAGACTGACAAACAGACCAGTCTCATATCTCACTCAGCCCTCTGTTCTCACCTGGGACGATGAGTGAGAGGAGTGTCAGACTTTGATGCTCGGGTGGAGGGACAAAACAGCTGGATGACTGATGCATTTTGGAAGAGGATTTGAAAGATATCCGTGTTCTCCTTTCTTGTTTGATAGACCTCATTGGTGAGGATAACATGTGATCTGACACAAAAGCTTTTTGAGCTAACGGCACTTCAGTTAACCCATTGAGACCTGAAGCCGATTCTACATGTCTCCTAAATCTCAACAGTTTTCTGAAAAACGTATGTTTCTATATCAGTGGTGCTCAATCTATTTCTCGTCAAGGACCCCAAAATGATATGTATTTGGCCACCGACCCCCATCAAAATATGTTGTTCCAGGGACCCCCCAGAAGCAAAGATTTGAGTTACAAATGTTCGCTTTAAAAATATATATATTCAAAGATTTGCACACATTTTCACAATTTTTCAAAAATAGCAGATCTACAAGCTCGTAGCGCGGCACTCGGTGCCGCGCTATGAGCTTGTATATCTGCTATTTTTGAATAGCCCAAAGTGTAAAATAATACTTTTTAGCTCAAATCTAAAAATGACACAGTTCCAGGTCTTAATGGGTTAATACTTAACACCATCTGACATCAAAAGCCAGATTCATGAGTAATACTTTGAAATTGAAATTGGTCTGCTAAGGAAGCATAATGCAGCTATAAAAGGCTTTGCAACTATTTTGTGTTGGGGTTATAAGTCGAGCCCCTCTGATCGTGTGGCTGTTTAGAGTTGAACATTTTGGAAAGGTGGTTGGAAGTGGGACATGCAGCCAAGCAGGACTTGCTAGCTCAGCTAAAACACAGGGCTTCAGCTCTGTTCTCATTGTGAACTTGCTGGCAGCGCACCATGTCTACAAATGTAACTGAATGGACTATTTTGGTCCATTCTCAAAATTAAATCAACACTGAAGATTTACTGTGTACCCAGTTTGTCCCGAGTCTCCCGACTCCCTCTGTGCTTCATTAAAACACGAAATGCTTTGAAACAATACATAAACAAACTCTTAAAATGTTGGCGGCAATGGTGGTGAAGTAAAAATAGCGCCACATGATGCAGTGCTTAGTTTGACTCGACACCTCATCCCACAGAAAATAAATCAGCGACCGATGTGCCCGAGTTATACATAGCTGCGCGTGGGTTTTCAGACACCAAAAATAGCCAATCTACAAGCACTCAACGCGTTGCAGAACAATGCGTTGTGAGCTTGCGGATCTGCTATTTAAGGTGCACGACACCGGCTCCCAAACTAATCAGGCAATACAGTCACTTAATGAGAAACAGGAAAACTTGGTGAAGAAGGCTTTCCGTTAATCGTGTCTCGTGGTGTGTCTCATCAGACCATCGAAAGCATTTTGCATTTGCCTCAAATACTGTGAGACTGTCTCTGCTCCACTGTCTGCACCAAAGCCCCCCCACTTAAATCATTCAAGCTATAATGAGCCTGTCTGAAATATTGATGGATGCCCTGCCGTGTGTGTATGTGTGTGTGTGTGTGTGTGTGTGTGTGTGTGTGTGTGTGTGTGTGTGTGTGTGTGTGTGTGTGCGCGCGCGTGCGCATGTTTGTTGCGTGAGTTGCCCGTGCGTGTGTGCACGCGTGCACACACACTAGCTTGTCCGTCATATTCGATGATGATGACCATCTTATACTATTTGTGAGTCTTTTGGTGGCTGAATAGTCTGATCCTGGATCCACAGTTGCAAACCGGGGATATAAAAGTGGGACGGGTGGCGTTGTGAGCATGCCTCTTTGCACGCTTTGCCATGCAGTGTTCTGTGCGCAGATTTTCCATTAAATTCACTCCCAGTGAGAATTGAGAGCACCAGAGGTTGCGGCAGCAAGCAAGGGACTTCGTCTGCGCACCAACAGTGCATTGATTAAGGTGCACCTGGCTGTAGAGGACCTTTTTTTCGCGGGAGTGTCTGGCTGGGCATGCGAATAACGCATGCCCCCCAACCACCGGAGTTGACGGTGGTTCAGGGTAGACTCCACGCTAACAGCTGCCAGTCCTTTCCAGCACCTCTGTGTGTGTGTGTGGCGCCCTGTCCTTCCAAGCGATGCCGAGGATCCTTCTGGGCGGCATCTGACATGGAAGGTTCTCCAGGCTTCTGAGATGGTGCCTGTAGTGTAGATGGTCTGTGCCTCACATTCATACAGTAGAGCAGGGGTCTTCAACAGGGGGTCCGGGACCCCTAGGGGGTCCTCAGAGTTACTACAGGGGGTCCGCCAAATATTTGTGTGATATGTTTTTATTTTTTTACCGTAACCACTTGAACTCCAGCATCCCTTTTTCTGAGGAGAACTTTAGCCAAAAATAGCCGATCTACAAGCTCACAACGCCTCGCGCTGCCAGGCGTTGTGAGCTTGTAGATCGGCTATTTTTGGGAAAGAGGTATAGGTGTAGAGGGGAAAAAAGAGCAGACCAAGTAAAAAAAAAAAGGTTTAATCTGAAACACAATTTTATACAATATAGAGAGGGTCCCTGCTTCATCTCTCTCTCTCTCAGCCAGGGGGTCCTTGGCCTGAAAATGTTGAAGACCCCTGCAAGTAGAGAATCCAAAGATGAAAGCTGCTCTTTAAATGCGTACTTTGGTGTGGAGGTTGAGGTTGCTGCTCTGACCATATGATGTTTAGGTTTGTTTTCAGGGAGTATTGGATCTCATCATCCATTATGCAGTTGTCAGATATTACACATGCACGCACTGACGCCCTCTATAAGTGGAGAGCCATAATTGAACACACCAGTGATAATGGTTGTGTGTGTTTGTGAGCGTGGGGGGGTTAGCGGGGGGGTACATCAGTACATCACTCATCTCCTGATGTGTTCATCTATCCATTACTCTCTGAGACAACATTATCTGTGAGGCCACTGCCGTCTGGGACTCCCAATCACAGCTGCTTTCATCTCATTGTTATTGTTATTTTCTGTGGACAAGAGTGTCAAGGGATAGTGTGTTGGCGTATAGTTGCGTGCATGTGGGTGTGTGTGCTGGCTGCCCTGTGGATGTGTGTGTGTGTGTGTGCGCTCTGTGTGTGCTTCATCTCTGTGACAGAAGTGGGTTACCCTCAGCTAAGAACAAAGTTACAAAAGTTTGGGGGATTGGCACTTTGATCCATGTTGCCAAGCTAATTACCAGCCTCACACTGACTCTCTGTCGGAGTCGAGTTAAAGTCACAGACATGCTCTCTGAGAGAGGAAATTAATAGTTCAACTTGATCGTGATTAATCGCTATTCCTCACTGTGATAAAGGAGGACAAATGCCCAATAGATTACAAAATGGCATACAAAACTTTTAACCATTTGGAATTTTGAACAAAATATTTTGAGATGGGGGGGGGGGGGGGTCCGAACAAATACATATAATTTTGGGCCTAAGTTTTAAAAAAAAAACTGTTAGGATTTAGAAGACATGTTGAATCTCCAGAAACAAAGATTTTAGTAAAAAGAAATTGCTTTAAAAACATATATTCAAAGATTTAGACGAATGTTCACGATTAAAAAAAAATATATATATATAGCAGACCTACAAGCTTGTAGCGCAGCACTCGGTGCCGCACTATGAGCTTGTAGATCTGCTACTTTTGAATAGCCAAAGACATCTAAAATGACACAGCTATATTGCGTTCCCGGAGTGAATGGGTTAAATATTAATTTGCTACTTCATAGTAGCACCTGATCATCTACTCGAACTCAAATCTTCTTGTGTTACTCCGACAGGTTGCTAACAACTCTGCTAGTTCACTCGTCATCAGTGGTGAACCGTGGAATTAGTTTACTAGTGGAGCGATACGTCCCGCGCACGTGCACACGCTCGCGCATACACTTGTTGCACGCGAGCGATCGCTGATTGAAATAACCTCTTTAATATGTAGGCCTGTTTATTAACCCCACAATATTTATTGAATGTTATTCTATTTATTTTTCTGCATAATGGGGACACTTCAGTGTTACATTCATATATACATTTACCTGATGTCACCTACACCGTTGGTTCTCAAAGTGGGGTCCGGGGACCCCCAGGGGTACTTGAGGGGGTTCCCCAGCTAAATGATAGTTAGGAACCAAATGGACCCTTATGGGTCTGTAACTCTGAGAGTGTACAAATGCAACCAAATGGACCCTAACGGGTCCATTTGGTTGCATTTGTACACTCTCAGAGTCAAATTAACATCAAATTTACAATATAAGTGGGGTCCCAGAGGTATAAATGTCATTAAATGGGGTCCTCAGCATAATGCATGTAAAACCGGGGGTCCTTGAAATTAAAATGGTTGAAAATCCCTGCTAGAGCCTTAAAAAAACTTCTCTTATGGGGGTCCTGGGCGTATCTTTTCAAATGGGGGTCCCCGGGCTAATAAGTGTCAATTTGGGGGTCCTTGACATGAAAAAGTTTGAGAACCACTGACCTACACCTACAGACTAGTACTTAGCAGGTCACACAATGGACAATTGATATGCATCTAGCCAGGGTCATTCCTATGTTAGTTCACGCTGTTGACACCCGGCAGCTTTTGTAAGCATTGGTAAGAGGTGAGAATGGTTGTTTTTGATCGATACGCGAGGAAGACACACTCTCACGGGCGTGCGTGCAGCTCAAACAAAGGCTCTGTACCACCCCGCCTCAAGTAACCCCTTCTCGCCATGAACACATCCCAAAATCCTCAGTGTTAATATATCCATTTGTAACTGAGCATGTACAAATGCAACTAGATGGACTATTACTGTTCCATTTGTACTCTCTTAAATTAACACGCAGGATTTTACTGTGTATCTCTACAACATCGCTACAACTCACCTTGCAAAAACTAAAACTAAAATTAAGTTTAAGGGCTGAGGAATTGTGCATTTGGTCTCAATTGGAATAAAAAACATGTACTCAAATGTACTTTCTGATTTTGTTACACCATTCACAGAATTTCAAGGTTTATGAATATTTCAAGTCAAAGCTGTATTTGACCTTTTTATGTTGTAGTGAAGGGGATGGCTGTCTACTCTACTGTATCTTTGTCATTGATATAACATTGTACAGCATCGTCTGAATGCAGTAGGTCAACTGTTCATAGTAAATGCATTGGAAATTAAATAACAGTTTACACAACTTCATGTTTTCATTATTTTGTTAAAGTCTTTAAAATTATATTTCAATTCAACTTTGAAAAAAAAATGAAAAAAATACACGGATTCCACGTCAAAACAGAGTTCACATAATAATGTCTTAGATAGAATGCTAAAAACCAGTGTGTTTGTTGATACCAAGTTGTGTTTTATAGAAGAGTTCCAGAACCTACACTGTGTCTCTCCAAAAATCACTCTCGGTACTATCAAAGCCAACTGAACAGCTCCTATCACCGGATTGAATGGGAGATCATCACGTTTTATCAGACCATTGAATGGGCGAGTAGGCGACATGCTGACCTACCCCGTGATTTATCAGACCATTCATTGGGCGTAATCAGGAGCTACTGACCTACTCGGAGGCAGAGCAGTCCCCTCAACATGATTTACGATTCTGTGCCTATCGGTACATAACTCCAACGCCGCTGAGTAGGCTCACGCGAACGTCGCAACGTTCGGGACGGCAACTCGCTCGCTCGGTGGTCCCTCACGTGGCTCCAGTTCGCTTGAGACTGCGCGCCTCCGTCATGGTCCTAAACCGAAACTGAAACCGAAACTGAACTTTTTAACCCATTAACACATTACCTCCCAACAACGAGTATAACCGTTGTTGAAAAAATACCCCGTTACCTGCCAGCCACGAGTATAACCGTTGTTGGGGGGAATTTGTATTTATTTTTATTTTTTTCAATTTTCAATTTATCCACACAGAACCAGAGATATAGCCATCCAAAGATTTCTAGCTCCATTCACTCCTTGGTTAACTTATTACTTTAAAATCCTGTATCTCGGCTCCTGTGTTTTTAGCGGCGCTAGCCGCTCTATACCTTTAGGTATAGCTTTAGGTATAGAGCGGATCCTGCTCTATACCTGACTTTGTCCGTGTTCACCGTCAACGCTCTGATTGGTCAGACCCGTCAACGCTCTGATTGGTCAGACCCGTCAACGCTCTGATTGGTCAGACCCGTCAACAAAGTGATTGGTCAAGCTTCACGTGACACATGGCTATAAACACATTATAAACACATATCGATGACAAAATGTATCAAAGGCACCGCTACCTTCACACAGGGTGTGATTTTTCGTTTTTAACATTGGCAGTGGGGGAAGTAAAAAAATAAAAGACCTCTGGCAGGGAATGTGTTAACTCATTCCCTGCCAATAACGCATATATGCATTATATTGAGTCCATCACTTGCCTGCCAATAACGCATAAATGCGTTTTTTTAATTTTTATTTGACCCAAAGACCAAGGAGATATGATTTTTCGAAGATCTAGACTCCTATCCACTTCCTTGTTAACTTAAAACTTAAAAATTCTGTATCTCGGCTCCTGAGTACTTTTTTATTTTCAATGAAAAATCTCTGGCAGACAACAGCAAAAAATCTGAAATAATTCAAGCAGGTTAAGTGTTAATGGGTTAATTCATCTCCGTCGGTAGGTCAGTATGTCTTCATAACACCCAATGAATGGTCTGATAAATCACGGGGTAGGTCAGTTTGTCGCCTACTTCGCCCATTCAATGGTCTGATAAAACGTGATGATCTCCCATTCAATGCATTGATAGCATCCGAATGGGGTGCTGCTCCAATTCATTGTTAGTTGGAACAGCTCGAGAAGTAGTCATTGATTACCGCCTCAGCTTATTCAGTAAAAATTGCACCCTGGGAAAATGTAACTGCACTCTGCCTTAAACTCAATAAATGGCCGCTTTTTATTCCCCACTTTTACATTTTGCTCACCTATCTTTCCTCATTACTCATTACTGTGAATGATTGACAGGGTTACAAGACGAGTACATTAATCTGATAACATAAAAAAACTACTGGAATTAAAGGAGAAAAGTCATGAAAATCATTTCATAAATCTTTAAATTATGAAAATCAAATGAATATCAAGTCCATATTCTAATAAAGCTAGAAATAAAATTCTGCAGTAAATTATACTCAGTGGATTTGGTAATGAATTCTAAATATGTAAAATAACCTTCCCAACCTTGCTTTTCGACACGGACTGTCTTTTGTGAAATGTTAATTGCTGCTCACATTGTCGTCTATATCCATATATGCTTTATCCTCGGTAGGTCTGATGAAAGGAAAAGACTAATTTCAGTGTTAATGAGCTATAATCATTACAGCTGGAATCCCCAAGGCATTTCTCGTAATTAAAAGAAAACATAGATATGCACACACACACACACACACACACACCGAGCTGTGCTTGTAGCACAGCCTCTTCAAGGATTATACAAACAGGCCTCCAGAGATCTGTGAAATGAAGAGCTCTTTAGCATTATTATTCACTGTGATTAAAACTTAATTACGATGATTCATTTTTTTAACCTTTCTCTTTTTTTCCCATCGGTAATAACTAATGAACTAACAAAAAAATAAATCTATTACAACTTAAAAACCTAGTACAGTAACTGGAGTTACCGACTGTACAGTAATGTCAGGTTTAGCATGATGGGTGTTTTCTGATTCCAGTAATACTGTCTCAGTTTTGACCATGCTGAACAGCTGCATGTTGTGATGGAGATTCATGACAGTGCAGAGCAGAAACAATACCATCTGGTCCTTGTGGCTTTAGACATTATATTTAGATTACTGCTATTTCTTTAAATTAGCTGTCAAAATCACAGATGTTCCAGCAAATAATGTTGATGTGTTTCATCATACAGAGCATCATGGTGTCAGCGGTTTCTGTAGTAACGTGAAAACGTACCTGAAACTTGTCTACAATTCCTTAAGATTTATGTCCATTGTCTCCCTCTTCCGATGGAGAGAGGTAATTGCAACTAAAATAGAGATTTTCTCTTATGGGGGTCCCTGGCACAAAATATGTTCAGATGGGGAGGTCTGCGGCCAAACACATCCTTGACATGAAAATGTTTGAGAACAACTGCTGCATACGGAACGGTTTTGTACATCTGTATGGAAATTGTATAGTGTTGGAGTAGCCTACTATTAACCCTTTAAGACCTGGAACGTGTCTGTGTAATTCTTTTATTTGAGCTAAAATGCATTATTTTACACGTTGGCTATTCAAAAATAGCAGATCTACAAGCTCATAGCGCGGCACCGAGTGCCGCGCTATGAGCTTGTAGATCTGCTATTTTTGAAAAAACTTGAAAATGTGTGCAAATCTTTGAATATATATATTTTTAAAGCGAACATTTGTAACTCAAATTTTTGCATCTGGGGGTCCCTGGAACAAAATATTTTGAGATGGGGGTCCACGGCCAAATACCTATCATTTTGGGGGTCCTTGACGTGAAAATGTTTGAGAACCACTGATATAGAAACATACGTTTTACAGAAAACTGTTGGGATTTAGAAGACATTCGTAGAATCGGCTTCAGGTCTTAATGGGTTAATAGCCTTGCATGAGATACCTGCCTCTATGCACGTGGATGAAGGTAATGGAGAGGGAGCAGGAAGATTAAAAGTGCCCTTACATGGCTGTCCAGGAAGGGAATGGACATAAATTGGGGTGATAAATCACATCTTGTATGTATTTGAGCACAGAGGTCTGGGCTGGTTTCCAGTTGTTAGAAATCACTCGTGCCGTGCCCGCCGCAAACGCATCGTTTTATGGGGGAAAAAGTTCAGGGAACAGTTCCTTGGCACTGAAAAGACATTGAGCATTTTGGAGTCATGCATTTTTGAAGGCACATTTCTTACCTAGAAGGGTTTCTTTGTGTCATTGAAATTCCCTTCACAGGACAACCGCTTTTATATTAGATTACAAAGTCTGTCCATTACTTCTGTACCATTGTGAGTTGAATCGGGAAGGGACATGCCTATTATTGGACAGGGATCTCTATGAATATTTTACAAGTCCACTCAGTGAAATAAGAGATTTTGACATGATTCATATGAGAAAACGATTGCACCTTGAAGCACAATAGATTTTTTTTTCCAATAATGAATCATAAGGCCTCAAATGTATATTTGTCTACTGACTACTTGCATAAAAGCCACCATCACACACGCTGACATACATACACGTTGACACAAATTGTCTTTATAGAAGTATACTTGTTGTTGGGCACGGTGGCGCAGTCAGTAGCACTGTCGCCTCACAGCTAGAAGGTCCTGGGTTCGATTCCCGCCGCTGTGGGCACTGGGGGTGTGTCTTCTCCTCCGCGTCACCAGCGCCCATACCCTAGGTGGGGTTGGCGAAAGGGCCTACTCTGTGTGGAGTTTGCATGTTCTCCCCGTGTCTCCTAGGGTAGTTAATACCCTCACAAAAACATGTACTAATCCTGGTCACTATACTGCCTCCCCCTGGTCAGCCGGGGCGCCTGATGGAGGGGAAGGGAACTGGTTGGAATAACGTGTTCCTGCCACGCGCTACGTCTAACCAGGGAAACTCTCCCCTGTCAGGTGACAAGAAGGTCAGTTGGCTCTCATGCATTGAAGGAGGCATGAGCCCTGAGCCCTGGCCTCCCTAGGCTGGTGGGGGGAGTGTAGTGCCCAGGATCACTTTGCAAATTGGCACCGGGTGAAAAAAGGGTTACAAAATCGAGGGATAAAAATTATTGGGAAAAAAAAGAAGTATACTTGTTGCATGTCTCTCTGCCTTCTTTTCCTACCTCTCTCTTCTCATACAAGTACTTGATGTAAGTTCTGCTCTGGCTTTTATGAGTCTACAGTATATTGCTTTCTCTGTTGCGTTGTCTCTCTCCCTCTCCCCCTACATATATCTCCCTTTTCCCTCCTTCCCTCTCTTCTAAATCTCTCTCTCTTATAACCCCCCTTTATGATGTTGATTCTATGGGACCCATTTCCGTGGGCCTTGAGCTTTAATATGGTTTGTAGATCTCAAGGGTGGGGCAGTTAGTGGGATATTTACAGTGTGTTAATCCATTGAGACCGGGAAAGCATCTGTGTCATTTTTAGATTTCTTTAGCTATTCAAAAACAGCAGATATACAAGCTCACAGCGCGGCACCGAGTGCCACGCTACGAGCTTGTAGATCTGCTATTTTCTTTTTTTTATCGTTAAAACGTGTGCAAATCTTTGAATATATACATTCTTAACTCAGATATTTGCTTCTGGGGGTCCCTGGAACTAAATCATTTGAGATGGGGGGGTCCGCGGCCAAATACATATAATTTTGGGGGTCCTTGACATGAAAAAGTTTGAGAACCACTGATTATAGCAACATACGTTTTTTTTTTCCAAAAACTACTACTATATTCAAAGATTCGCACAAACTTTCACGATAAAAAAGAAAAATAGCAGATCTATAGCGGCATCTATAGCGGCATCTATAGCGCGGCACCGCTATGAGCTTGTATATCTGCTATTTTTTGAATAGCCAAAGAAATCTTACAAATAACTTTGCGTTCCCGATCTAAATGGATTAAAGGGGAGTCAAGGTTACCCATTTTTTGCTGGCTTCCGCACCTCCCGCTGATTAACATTGGAGATTCTTTCCCTTCCATTTACCCGACCAGGAGGAATCTCTCCGGGTTATTGCTCGGGGCTGTGCTCATAGTCATTACCACCCCTGACTTGTCTCCTCATAGAGGCTATTATACAGTTCTGCTGCATTTGTCCAATGGTGTGGAAACAGCTCATCAGTGGATGAGTGTGTTCCGGTCTAGAATGTGCCTGGCATTTTAATTAGAGCCCATTCGGACGGTCGGACCAATGCCAGATTTTTTTGGGATCGATGTCGATCCTGCTTTTGGAGAGTCCTATAGACCACTGATTATCAATGTTTTGTAAAAAAAAAAAAAAAAGACGGTGAAATCTTGAAATCTATTTGAAAAACGTACATTTGATTAAACTAAAATTATTGTATTTAACTCACCGAGTGCCAGAATTATTTCTGGCTATGTTGTCCCAGTGCCATAGTTTTTTTCAAAGTAAAAAAAAAGTGCTTAGGAAGCGAGATACAGCCTTTTTTAGTTATAAGTTAAACAAGGAGTGGATGGAGCTACAAATCTTCAGATAAGTATATCTTGGGTTCTGAACATGTTTTTTTACTTTTTTTTTTCAAAAACACGTCAAACACGTCATTGGCACGTTGCGCCATAGCGGTAAAACGCATGAAACACGTTAATGGCACTCAATGAGTTAAGCACGAAGCCCTATTCAAAAAAATATATAAAAAACACAGCCGGTGTACAAGCTCACAATGTATGAGTGTGATTTGTGAGCTTGTAAACCTGTTATTTTAGGAAAATGACATGCCCATTATCCAAAAAGTGTAACATAATGGCGATATATCAGCCAAACGATATATCGGTCAGGCTCTAATTATGATTCCGAATTAATAGTGAAACCCCATTAGTGATTCTCAAACCTGTGGGTATCCTCACAGAGGATACTGAAAGTGGGCCCCTAAGTAATTGGTAAAAACACTTAAGATTTGAATAATAATATAACATTAATATACATGTTTCTTTACAAGAGTTTTCATTGTGACACAAATAAACAGGAACTTATTGTTGGTTCCATTGGTCAGATGGGTGGGCCAAAAACCCGTTTTTAAGTGGGCCCTGATCGAGAACAGCTTGAGAATCGCTGTACAATGTATACCGTTCCATTGAAATGCACGTCTTGTGACTGCCCTTTGTTCTAATGACGAAATAAAGTCCAGAAATAAACTGTGCTTAAACCTTAAGGCGCTTTTTATGTCTTGCTCAAAATGCTTTCCGAGAAATGTCTCTCTTCAAGAGGTAAGACGCTTCGTCTTCTCGTGTGGTTTGACAATCACCCCGACTTCCTCTTTTCTGTTCCCGCTCTTTTTCCACACTGCATTTTTTGTCCAGTTCAGTGTTGCCAGATGTACGATAATTATCGTATTTGAACTATAATGTTCCCCTCTGTACGATGTACGATCAATATTTTTTTTTAAATCAGATAATTTTGCCATATTCAAAAAAAGTGTGTTTCCCTGGTTTGGCTTTTCAAAATAAGTCAGTAAATCAGTCCCTAGATCTGTACTTGGAGGCATTAAAAACACTTTCTAGTCCAGTTTCAGGCTTTATTTGTGTAAGGTCCAGGAGGTTGCCTGCTTCCACGCAGCATATGTGATGCGTTTTTATCTTGTAGGAGTCTCAAACAAGGTTGTTTCTTGAATAAATACGCACTTCTTTTGTGAAATGACAAATTTACGCCTGTGATTTATCTTTTTTGGCTTTGTACGATAGTTTTCTTTCAAATATGATCATTTTAAGCCTCCGGTACGATAATAGTTCTTTTCCCATCTGGCAACACTGCTCTAGTTCAGCTTTTATTTGTTATTGGTTGCGTTGCTGCTTTCTTATGTGCATGTGTGCGTGCATTGCTACTGTATACATGTCATGACTTATTCATTACTCTGTAATGCATATAGTACTCGACATTGGTTGTGGCATTTTATGTCATTTGGATTCCATATTGTTATCTTCTGTGCATTCCTGTCATGAAACCCCAATTATCCATATTCTGTGACGATGTGACAGCAAGTGTTGTTGTACAGAGCTGTAGACAGACACAGGAAGATGAAAGCATGGTTCTGTCGTGCATTTGGTTCTTCCTGTAAACATTGTGTTTGTGTGTTTCATTTTGGTATGTGTTTTAATGTTTATCTTAACCCATTCAATCCGGGAACGCATCTGTGTCATTTTAGATTTGATAGATGTATTTTTTAAAGCGAACATTTGTAAAATATTTTGTTCCAGGGACCTCCATGATTTTTCAAAAATAGCAGATCTGCAAGCTCATACTGTAGCGCGGCACTCGCTGCTATTTTTGAATAGCCAAATAAATCTAAAATGACACAGCATTCCCAGTTTTAACGGATTAAGCCCTGTGCTTCAATGTGTGTGTGGCAAAAGAGAGATGTCTGCATTTTTGTGGCTGAATGTATTCACTAATCCTTCCATCCCCTGTCCCTTCCATCCCTCCCCCTCATCCCTTCCTCCTTGTCCACCCCTTCTGTCCCTCATTGTCCGTCCTTACTCCTCCTCCTCTCTCTCTCTCTCTCTCTCGCTCTCTCTCTTTCACTCATCCCAGTTGATCAGAGTATGTTCGAGAATTCCATCGCTCAGCAGCAGAGTCCTCAGACCTCCAGGCTGGGCCAGCCGTTGTCCCGCCGCTCCCCAGGATCCACTTACCCCAGTGTGGGCAACAACTCCGTGGACTCCTTGTCCTCTGGAGGCCAGCAAAGGCTGAAGAATGCCCTTAACCTGGGCAAGGCTGTTGGGGCGAAGGTTAGCCCCCACACCAGCAGCAACAGATCATACAACTCTATACCTTGTATTATGCTTTCATATTGTACATTCTGATATATGCAGTATGTAGGTTGACACAAACCTACATACTGGAAGGAGAAAATACATTTAATTTTAACACTTCACTTAAAGTAATACTAGGTAACTTTAAAAAAAAAACGAAAGTTAAATTGTATATTTTTTGTGAGTGGCAAATGTTTCACAACACCCACTCCATGAATTTCACCCCCGAAAGCCTTTTATAAACATATTTTCTATTGAAAGTGGACATGGGCGAGGGGGCACAGTGGCACAGTCGGTAGTGCTGTCGCCTCACAGCTAGAAGGTCCTGGGTTCGATTCCCGCAGGGGACGCTGTGGGCGCTGGTGGTGTGTTCTCTCCTCTGCGTCATCAGTGCCCATACCCTAGGTGGGGTTGGCGAAAGGGCCTTTCTGTGTGGAGTTTGCATGTTCTCCCCGTGTCTCCTAGGGTAGGTACCCTCACGAAAACATGTAGTAATCCTGGTCACTATACTGCCTCCCCCTGGCCAGCCGGGGCGCCTGATGGAGGGGAAGGGAACTGGTTGGAATAACGTGTTCCTTCCACGCGCTACGTCCAACCAGGGAAACTCTCCCCTGTCAGGTGACAAGAAGGTCAGTTGGCTCTCATGCATTGAAGGAGGCATGAGCTCGGCCCTGGCCTCCCTAGGTTGGCAGAGGGAAGGTAGTGCCCAGGATTACATAGACAATTGGCACTGGTGTAAAAAATAGGGTTACAAAATCGTGGGATAAAATTTAAAAAAGAAAAAAAAAGAAAAGAAAGTGGGCTTCTTTCCCGCGACCAACTACCAAGCAGTAACTAAAAGGAATTTTGCAATGTTTTTTATGGAATTATAGGATTTGAAGATGGAAAAATGACAGCAAAAGAAAACACAGCTCACGATAACTAAAGCTCCACTGGCTAAGAGAAACGATCCGCAGATAGTATAAAACAACAAAAAAACGCTTTTTGAAACACTTCCGCTTTCTGGCTGCTAAAAATCGTTTTTTTTTTTTTACCTGCCTAATACGACTTTAACTCATTGACCATTTTCACTAAGCTTTGAAAAAATCATAGAATATTAGACTTCACAACGATCTACCCGCTGATCATTTTAAAAGACGTTGGGGGCTCGTAGAAAAAGAGAAAATAAATTGTGCCGCTGGATTATCCATTCCATAGTTGTGGGCAGTTGAATGTAGCTTGTTTTTGCCAAAAAGCAACAGAAAGCAGAGAAGAATAGATTTTTATAAATCCTACAATACCAAACCAGCTCCATTTTGTTGTGATCACGTGATCATCATCATCCCATCATACGCCCCCTAACCATTGAAAACACCACACGCTCGTCAAATGCAGTGTGAGCCTCGGTCCAAATGACGAGTGTACACTGTAGTGTGGCAGTCAATGAGTTAAAAGGATTCATTGGCATTTGCCATTTTATAACAACATGTCTTTGCTATGCAGTACAGTAACCTTCTGTACAATACCATCTCACTGTGGAGTGGACACACTCCCACTCATAAACGGAGGTCCATTGCACACTTCCACTAGGAAATGTTTGTGTAATATGTGCCGTAAGGGATAATCAACAGCAAGCTGTGTGGTTATATTGGATAATAATGCATAATGTGGAGGCTAATAACCCTGTAATGTGAGGCGCAGGGAGACGTTGCCTCCACAGACTGCATTATCTTCAGATAACGGCACGGCTGAAGTTGATTATACCTTTGATTATACCTCTTTATACCATATGGCCTCTTACCAAGAATCAAAACGAATCATTTATTCATATTTTGGGGCAGTGCAGTCTTTGAATTTAATCATTGCGTTGGCATTATTTTTGATCAACTTTGGAACAAACGTTACCTTACTACTAGGGGTGGGACGATATGGGTACCTCACGATACGATATATATCACGATATTAGGCCCACGATAACAATATATATCACGATATTCGACAAGATTCGTTATATTGCGAAATCACGATATTCGTTATATATTGCAAGAAATTTTACCAACGATATATCACGATAGTCCTTGTATTCAATTCATAAACACATAAAATAGCACCAAACAGTTAAAAATCATCATTACACAAATACAGAGTTGGAAAAACAACGTATCACTATTTTTTTTTTAATATCGATTTTTTCAAAATTAATATCGATTATTTATCGCGGGATAAAGTATCGATATATCGCGATATATCGCGATATATCGTCCCACCCCTACTTACTACTGCAGCAAATGGAAGAAGTCGTAATAATAATGACCTAGAACTGGGTAGCTGACCACACACAGACACACGCACACACACGCACGCACACACACGCACACACAATACATTTTATGTCCCCCCCAAAAGGTCAAAAGTCATCTTGAAATCCATTATATTGAAACCCATTAGCCTAAGTAACCATTAAAACCGGCACCATTTCTATTATGAATATTAACTTAGAAAAACCTCCGGCTAATCAGAAATGAGTATTCTCTATGGCGTGATGTAATTAATGAGGAATGAAAGTACACTACCCTTGCCTTTTTACCATGTTCTCTCAGCTTAACGTTGATAACCTCTCTCTACTGCGGCCCCCCAGGTCAACGACCTGTTGAGGAGGAAAGAGCCAAGTCACCATGGAGACATCGGTGTTACCGAGGTCAACAAGAACGTCGGGGCAGTATGGACCAATAACCAGACTACTACTGCCAACAGGTACACACACACACACACACACACACACACACACACACACACACACACATAAAGGAGAATACATGCAGGGACATAAATATTATAGGTGCAGTACGGTTACATTCACAAAATCATGGCATATGTTTTCATGAAACAATAGGCAAGTCACTCAGTACTCTATGGCATTGGTTCTCAAAGTGGGGTCCGGGGACCCCTAGGGGTACTTGAGGGGATACCAGGGGGTCCCCAGCTACTGTAAATGATTTATAGGAACCAAATGGACCCTTATGGGTCTGTAACTCTGAGAGTGTACAAATGGAACCAAATGGACCCTAACGGGTCCATTTGGTTCCATTTGTACACATTTGTACACTCTCTCATATTAAATTAATATTGATCTTACAATATGAAATGGGGTCCCAGAGATAGAAATGCCATTAAATGGGGGTCCGTAGCCTAATGCATGTCAAACTGGGGGGTCCTTAAATTACAATGATTGAGAATCACTGCTAGAGCCGTAAAAATCTTCTCTTATGGGGGTCCCTGGCTTATCTTTTCAAATGGGGGTCCGCGGGCTAATAAGTGTCAATTTGGGGATCCTTGACATGAAAAGGTTTGAGAACCACTGCTCTATGGGTATAAGTAACAGCGTCTCCCGCCATATATGGCGACCTGCCAATTATAGCAGAGACAGCACAATACTTTGCCAGCCTTTTTGCCTCCTTTTTGGGCATCCCCAGTTGTTGAAGCCCTCTAACAACCAGTCTGTGGGTATGTCCCAGGCTGCTGAATATAAAACCAAATAGTCTGCACCTATAACCCAGCTCTGAGATGGTATGTAGGAGTGGTTGGTATTTAATGACCTTGGTAACCATAAAGGCCTCCTCTAGGCTAAGGTCAAAGGTGCATGCTATCTCTAACACACACACACACACACACACACACACACACACACACACACACACACACACACACACACACACACACACACATAAACACGCACACGCACACGCACACGCACACGCACACGCACACGCACACACACACACACACACACACACACGCACACACACACACACACACACACTCTGCCTCTCTCAAAGCAGTGAGTGACTTCATGAGATATGGAGCTACATCAATATTAACATGAATAATATTGATTATCATAGCGCTGTAGTTTACATGTTTACTCAAATGAATACATATTTTGTATACTTTGTTTTTTGGAAATAAATATTGTGGGCATTATGTGGCCATTGGCAGGGAGAAACAAAGAAAGAACCATGATAATAGGCTGGATGAGATCTGCTTCTTGAAAGTGTCTTAAGCGGAAGTAGAGGAAGTACCGCCCTAAAGGAAGTGACATTGATGCTGTGCAGATCTGTTCACATTCCCAGGTCATGAAAAAAAACACTTTGTGATAAAGTGATTGGTCGGAAAAAAAGTACATACAATGGAAGTCCTGCCCTACTGTAGTTAGTTTTTTCCAAGCTTTGCTCCTCGTGAGATGAGATAATGATGACTGGGAACGAGGTTAACCCATTAAGACCGGGAACGCATCTATGTGTCATTTTTAGATTTCTTTGGCTATTCAAAAATCTTGAAAATTAGTGCAAATCTTGGAATATATATTTTTTATAGCCAACATTTGTAAAATATTTAGTTCCAGGGACCCCCAGAGGCAAAGATTTGAGTTACTAATGTCCGCAAAAAAAAAAGAAGTTAATTGCTGGATTGAGGATGTGGCAGTATTGACGTCTGTATATATACGGAAAGTGTATTTGAATGTGCGTACTGTATATGGGTATATGCGCGCATTCGGGTGTATATCTTACACACACTTTCACATATATGTGATGGTGTGGGTAAGTATGAAGTCATGAATGTAAATATTGAAACATATTTTTTGTTTGATTAATACAAACTAATTAAGTAGTTTTGAATGTAAATGCGGATCATTTTTGAGTGGTCATACAATATGAACTTTGTAACTTTGAATAACTTAAAACAATATGTATGAAGGATAGGCATAAATAAGCTATGAGCTTCTGCCTATGCCTTTTCGATCTAACAGAATGAAGTAGTGAATTACAGTGTGTTATGTTTTGATTATGTTGATGTGGATCGAAATAATCTAAAATAAACTAAAATGATAGATTGTAACTGACAGAATGTCGCCATTATGATTCCCCATTGCTGGGCAAATCAGCCACTACTGCTAAGGTGCCCTTGAGCAAGGCAGTTAATCAAATGTGACAGGGGAGCTGATCAGTGATCAGTGACCATGGGTTTGCTGACTGTGGTTCTAATGGTTATATCTCAAGTGTGAACAGTGGTGGAAAAAGTACTCAAGTGTACTTAAGTAAAAGTATCAATACTGCAATATAGAAATACTCTGTCACAAGTAAAAGTCCGGAATTCAAAATGTACTTGAGTAAAGGTACAAAAGTATTGGTATCAAAATGTACTTAAAGTACCAAAAGTAAAAGTACTCATGTTGCACAATGTCCCATTTCACAAGTTTTCAAATGTATAGAATGTATAAAAATCCTTTGAAAATAGCAGATCTACAAGCTCACAATGCGTCACAACGCGACGCATTGTGAGCTTGTAGATCGGCTATTTTCAAATGGCCGAAATGTATATAGGGCTGAAGTGGGTAATGTATGTTTTGTAATAATAATCAAAATATACAAAATCTACAGTTGTAACTAAAGTTGTCAAATAATTGTAGTGGAGTAAGAGTACACTATTTGCCTCTGAGATGTAATGAAGCAGATTAGTTGCTTTCCACCACTGAGTGTGAATGTGTGTAACTTGATGAATGCATTGCAGCAGAGCATTGCAAAAAAAAAACACTGAAAAGGAGAGTGGTTGAAAAGGCTTAATATAACTGACTATTCATAAATCAAGAGATGTTTTTTGGAGGTGTAAAGCCTGATTTATTCTTAGCCACACACCCACTGAAAATAACAACTTGGTGCAATCTGTTCTTTTCGGTGAGCAACATATTGAGGAGAGATAATTGTAGTATAAATTGAGTTTTTAGTAGAGTGTGACTCAACTAAATGCTTCTGGAGGTGTAGTGCCAAGTCCAAAAAAAGACTGTCTAATAGTAAAAAAAAAAAAAAAAGAAGAGAGAAATTAGAAACACATCCAAAAAACTAATCAGAGAATTACATATGACTGGTTTATTGCATCCATAACAGTCACATCTTGATGTGTCAAGACGCTATAAAAAAGGCTGTTTGAGCCCAAATGTTATAGGTGCAATAAACCAGTGATGACGTTATTTATTGGAGTTGCTAGTAATATCACTCTAACCCCGTTTCCACTTTTATCTCCACCTCACGAGGAGATTAAGACTGCCAAAAGAACTACGGCCAAACACGTCTACCCGGAAGTATAGGCCTACATGTTTTCAGTGGTGGAAAAAGTACTTAAGTACTTAAAAGTATCAATACTGCAATTTAGAAATACTCTGTTAAAGGTAAAAGTCCGGAATTCAAGATTTACTTGAGTAAAAGTACAAAAGTATTGGTATCAAAATGTACTTAAAGTACCAAAAGTAAAAGTACGGTACTCATTGTGCAGAATGTCCAATTTCAAGTTTTCAAATGTATGAAAATCTTATAATTAAATAAAATAGCAGATCTACAAGCTCACAATGCGTCGCATTGTGACGCATTGTTCAAATGGCCAAAATGTATATAGGGTTGAAGTGGTTAATGTATGTTTTGTAATAATAATCAAAATCTACAAAGTAACTAGTTACTAAAGTTTTCAACTGCAGTGGATTAAAAGTACAATATTTTCCTCTGTACTTTACTTGAGTATTTCCAATTTCCAATACTTTTACTTCTACTCCACTACATCTCAAATACCTAAAATGTACTTTCCACCACTGCATGTTTTCCAGCCTACCGGACTTCCTGTAGCTCTCTGTACTTCCTGTACTTCCGTTTAGGCGCTTTAGAACAGTGGTTCTCAAAGTGCTTTCCGGGGACCCCCAGGGGTCCTTCAGAGGGGTTCCAGGAGGTCTCCAGCAAATGTGAATAATTAAAGGCAATGTGTTCCTAAACATGTTTTTTCAATTAATGATCACGGATAAAACAAGGCTGACTTTGTTGGAAGTCGGAAATCAAATTAAATGTTAATTCACTTTAACTCTCGGAACTCTCAGATTAAATGGAATTGGCTTTCACTTAAACCTCTGTGTTCATTACTTACTGTACATATACACTGTTTCTCTCTTCTACTGCTCTACCACACACACACACACACACACACACACACACACACACACACACACACACACACCATTGTGTCCTTTGCCTTTACATGGAGAGCAGTTCTGCTTCAGAAAAACATTGATCTGATTGCTCTCTAGCTGAAGACAAAAATAAGGTTGTATTTAACCCATTTAGACCGATTTAAAAAACGTAAAAAGAGCTTCTAGATCTGCTATTTTTGAAAAATCCCTGGCACAAAATATTTTTGAGAGGGGGGTGGGGGGTACCTGTTGGTGCAATTTAGCAAAGCTGCTCCTCAATCTGCTAATGTGTACTGTGTCTGTGTGTGACTATAATAACTATTTTTTGGTGAGATAAATGCTACAGCAGTTAAGTGTAATGGGCTTTGATACAGTGCTCATTACAATATGTGCTTACATGAAACCCTATAGCATCCCTATTCTGCGTGGTGAACATTCAGCAAAAAAATAGTAGATCTGCAAGCTCACAATGCGTTGCAATGCATTGTGTGAGCTTGTGCAGTAGATCTGCCAGAAATGTGGTGTAGCTAGAGGGAGAAAAGGAGGGGACCCTCGGAGGCCCTGGTCAAAATATGGGGTTTAAGTGGTTAAACACACAGTAAGGGAAAAAACAATAAAACAAAACCATTAACCTTTTCTATCCGGGAAAGCATAGACTTTGTAACAGTTAATATCTGTAGATATATATTCAAAGATTTGCACAAATTTTAGCGATTTTTCAAAAATAGCAGATCTACAAGCTCATGAGCTTGTATATCTGCTATTTTTTAATAGCCAAAGAAATCTAAAATGACACAGATGCGTTCCCGGATTGAATCATTGTATCGGGTTTGGGAAAATCAAAAGTGACATGCAGTCTGATCATTTGTGGGGTTTCCCCCTGCAGGGATGGTTTTATTTGTCATTTCCATGTGTTATCTCCTCTACATCATGGCTGCTTGCCAAAGATAAAACAAATTAGTGAGAAGAATAAACATTTCTTTGGGAAATTAGATAAAGTAATTAGTGGCAACAACCTTACTTGGCAATTGCCTTTATTGGCAACTGTGCTTGAATGGTAGGCCACCGACCGATGTTAAAAATGTTCTGCTAGCTTAGGTTGGCTGCGTTGGCTATACTTTGCAGGTAATCCCAATTCCCAAACTAAAACATCAAACTGTTTTGTCAGCTATATTTTAATGCTGCCAAGATGTTCACTCAGCAGAAGAAAATTACTGTAATTTTATGTATCTACAGCCGTGCAGGGTCAAACAGAGTATTTGTGGATTAGCTGATAGCTCAGCGGAGAGCTTGTAATAGCCACATGGTTTAGAATGGTGATACTTTGTTACTTGCGTGGTAATCTGTAAATGAATCTACACGCCCCTTCCAGCTAATAAGAATTAACTATTTACTTGCACTATAACCCATTGAGGCCGATTCTACAAATGTCTTCTAAATCCTAACAGTTTTCTGAAACACTTTTGTTGCTATTAATATCAGTGGTTCTCAAACTTTTTCATGTCAAACTATATGTATTTGGCAGCGGACCCCCATCTCCAAATATTTAGTTCCAAGGACCCCCAGAAGCAAAAATTTGAGTTACAAATGTTCGCTTTAAAAATATATATATTATTCAAAGATTTGCGCAAATGTTCATGATTTTTCAAAAATAGCAGATATACAAGCTCATAGCACGGCACTCGGTGCCGCGCTATGAGCTTGTAGATCTGCTATTTTTGAATAGCCCAAAGTATATAATAATGGTTAAAGTGGTTAAAATCTAAAATGACAGATGATTTCCCCGGTCTTAATGGGATAATATAAACCCCTCATGAAGCCCGGATAGAATGCTTATAGCGAGCTAAAATGGGTTTGTGTTTTGTGTATTGTTTGCCTGTCACCTCTGGGAGAAAAAGCTCTTGCAGAAGTAATCAGAACAACTCTGTTAGCGCTATGGTGATTACCAAAAGGTAATTTGCTGTCAATCTGGGGATCAGCCTGAGTAAACACGGACGGTCATTATTTTTTGTAAACACGGTTTCACTCATTGTCCACAAAAAGAAGACGAGCATCTTGCCACATTAATTGACAAGCACGCTCATGGAGTGTACACGAATGTATGTATGGTGCCAGTCTCCAAGCAGACACATGGCCAAACTAACTCCACACTTTCCCCAAAAAATCCTCAATATTCTGCCTGTAGCAACAGCTGCTTCCCATACCGTTACTGTACTTGTATGATGTACAATTAATATGAAATGCATTATGCCCCAATACATATGCAAATCACTTCCGCATGTAGTGCAACGTCAAAATGATCACCAGCCTTGGACAACAGATCTACATGCTAACAACACCTCGCGCGTCGACGGTTGTTGCCTTAAAGATCTACTGCCGGCAGCCCCTCCCCCTCAGAGACGTGCAGAGGGATTTGGAGAGGCAGGGGCTGGAATTTCAAAAGGGCACCTATTGCTGGCGCCGGCCGGATGATGTCCTTTTTTTTACATTTCTACCCAGATTTAGAGGAAATATCTCATTTTAAACTAGAAAATGTGCTCCTCGGAGCACAGGTCTCCGCCAGTACTCTTCCTGATTAATCCTGTCTTACCTATTTATATTACATATTGTCACGTGTCACTTGACCAAATTTAGCTTGATCCCGTTAGCTTGACCAATGTTACCTCTCTTCCAAAAACATAAATGTTTTTTGGAAGTGACACACCTATTTATAGGATTTTATTTCGTCATGCGTCTCGCTAGCCAATCAAAAGCATTGGTGACAACATATTGTCACGTGTCACGTGAAGCTTGACCAATGTTAGCTTGGCTAGGGGGGGGGACACACACAGCGTGACGGGAACTAAAACATACTCTCCACCTCTGGCGGAGACAATAACACTATGAATTGAGGGTTATACTGAAAAAAATCACACCCAGTGTGAAGTGAGCGGTGTTATTTAGAAACAGTGGTCATCACAGTGATGGAAGCTCACTTTTTAAAAAAAAAAGGATTTTTTTGAAGTGTGTTATTATTTCATCATGCGTCTCGCTAGCCAATCAAAGCAAAGGGTCTGAATAGAGTCAGCCAATCACGGTACGGCGAAAAGGGTGTGAATAGAGTCAGCCAATCACAGTACAGGGAAAAACGAATTCCCAATCCCACTTATAGGAGCGGCTACACCGCTCAAAAATAACTCCACAAACATGAACAATATTCATACAAAAGTTACTGTCACTGATGATCTATATGAGCAATTCAGCATATTACTCTACAACAGTGGGACACAACCGTCTTGCCCTGATCACATTGACAAAAAAAAAAATCAACAACCACCCAGCCTGCCATAACAATCCAGTATAACCTTAAATTACTGGTTAACAATGTAAAATGAGCAGTTTCATTTATTAAGTATTTAAGTAGCCTTCGATAAAGTAGATGTATTTTATCAATTATTTTAACTTCTAGTTATAATAATTGTTAAAGCGAGTGTGAATAAAAGAAGTTTTAAATGTTTATTATTATTATTATTCTCTTTTTTTTTAAATCTCTGCCAGGCCGATGACAAAGGGGAAGGTTATACCCGTTTTGTGTCCGTGCCTGATCTCACAAACCGCTGGAGCAATTGGCACAATTTTTCTTTGTCTTTAATCCTTTTTTTTGTGCATGCTGCTGGGCCACAGAAGTACCCTCCTACACATACATGTTTTTTTCCCCCAAAAATCTGTTTTATATATTTTATGACATATTTAACCTTACTTTTATTATGGAAGTCAATGTCGGTTGAATCTGGCTGAAACAATTATGGAGTCATACGTCATTGATATGTCATAGACGACTGACGTTATAGACCGTTTGCACTTCCTGGCAGAGATGTGTGCTCCACTGAGCATGTGAACCTTTCAAGTGTTTTTTTTATCCTGAAAACCAGACAAAAATAATAGCCCTCGGCAGATTAGTCTGGCCTCACTCGGTTGTGATTGGATTTCACTGGCCCCGAAGTTGTGGTGCACCAATCAGGAACCAGTATGCAAATATGGGACGGGTTTATCACCAGACTCTTTTTTTTTTAATCCGTCCCTTTGAAATGCAGGTTCCAAACAGAGACTCCAGACTAATATCTATATGCATTGATATTAGTCTGGCTATGCCAGGCTAGTGTTTTTAGTCATGGCTGCCAGTTCCCACCTGATGTCATGTGGGAGTTCTGACTGCTCAAGACCGTACTGAATTACTGCTAGCTTGCACAGCATCTTCAAACTTGGATTCAAATCTAAGATGTAGAGGTCATCGAGTGTGTACCTGTCTCCTTTGTATCCTTTGTATCCTCCAAAGAAGATTACACGATATCCCACAATGCAACAGCTCATACTAGAGTTTGGACAAGGGCCTTTCCCGTTGGGCTCAACCTTCTTCCAGAAAGTCTCTGGGTTGAATTTCCACAGATCATTAACGAAGGTTTCGTTCGTTTCGCCACCAAATATGTACAGCTCTCCATCGTAGGCAAAGGCTGAATTACCGTAGCGACTTTCTGGAAGAAAAGGTGAAGAAGGTGTGCTCAGCCAGCAGTTTATCTCCGTGTCAAACACTCTTAAGTTGTTGAATTGGTTCATGTACCCTATGCCCCCAAATACAAACATCTTTGTCCCAATGATGGTGGCAGAGTGATATACTGAAAGAGGTCCTGGTGTGCCTCTGGTGTCAATGAAAGACCAGACCCTTGTAGTGGTGTCCAACATGTGGATGTCATTAGTGCGTGAGGTAGAACTATGCCGGTATCCTCCATAGATATACATGACCTTCCCCAAAACACAGGCTGAATGGCCCCAACTTGCCTGTGGAACCGTCCCAGAAACCCTGGGCAAGAACCATCTGTGGGTGTTGACATCAAATGCATAGAGCCAGTCACAGTATCCAAACCCGCCCCAGATGTAGATAACATCTCCTATGAGCACAGCTGTGTGGCCCCAGCGACTCCAGGGGACATTACGGGGACATTTTCCTCTTCTAGTTGTCACTGGGAGCAACTTTAACCAGCGTAAAGACACTGTGTTAAAGATGTGGACTTCAATCAGATTACTGTTTTTTTCCCCTCCGAAGCAGTACACCTTGTGTCCTACTGCAACAGCAGCAGCATGACCGACCTTTGGTTGTTCTCTCAGATGTACCGCCCACTGCAACATTTTACACACCAGCAGCACCACCGTCAAACAATGTTACCAACCACCGTAATTATCCGGGGTTAGTTGATAGAATATTAGTCACACTAAAAGTTTCTAAATGTTGCTTTCTTTATTTGACACGTCATTTAAAGGACAATCACATAGTTTGTGATGATGACAGTGTGATGTCATTGCATTATAACGCAATTGTGCATGTATGGAGATCTCTGTATCTGTCTTTCTGTGCCCCTTTTATGCCCATAACACTTTTTCCAAATGAAGAACTTGAGAATTATTTTATACTGACACAACGCTTTGACTTGCTTTGATATTTCTTGTACATTTTAAGCTCAGCACTTCAGCAACCACAGAAATAACAACACACAGATTTATAGATCTAACCAGTCAAATTAATATGATAATGTCATATTTTAGCCTAACTCAGCCTGGCTCCATATTTGTCATCTCACTGTCAACCTGACATGTTTTATCCATAAGTCAGGGCCTTGCTGTTCAAGCTAATATCAGGGTCCCTGCTCTATTGTCTGTCTGCTGTGTGCTATCTATCGGCTTCTGGAATTCATAATATAGCTAGTAATGATAATTGACAACTCATCTCTCCATCTCACCCCCACCCCACACCGCTCTTCTAATATTCAGCCACAACTCCCTGGACTCCTTCCCTCGGCTGGACCCCCCTCCCCCGACGGTGAAGAAGCGCCTCCCCCGCGCCCTGAAGACCACCCAGGACATGATGATCTCCTCGGACCCCGTGGTCGCCTCCCCCGAGACGCCGCCCGACTCCTCCTCCTCCTCTTTTGTCTCCTCCCCGCAAGACAAGACGCCCCTCATCGGCAAGGAGGACCACACCCTGCCGAGCGGACCGTGCGGGCCGCGTGGCGCAGGCGAAAAGGGGGACGGCGCGGAGGGGGAGGAGAACGGAGGGATGGAGGAGCTCGTCTCCCCGCCGGACGAGACGGCCGAGAGCAACGGGAAGGTGGACGGAGGGTCTCGGGGCTCGGGAGGTGAGGAGGAGGAGGCGGAGGAGAGGAGGAACGAGGGAGACGTGGAGAGCCATCATCACACCCAGCTCCAGCTCTCGGTACCGGACGTCATACACAAAGACCCTCTGCCGGAGCCCAGAGCCAATAAGCCCTGCGGCGAGGCCAGGCTGGCTTCCACCCCTCGCTCCGGGAAAGCCCCCCACCGCATCAGCCTGAGCGAGGAGGGGCTGCTGGAGAACGGCGCCCTCTGCAGGAGGGGCTTGGGGCTGAATAATGCCGAGGAGGCGGAACCCCACCCGGACTTGTTGTCGTTCGAGTGAGGAGGTCGACGACCTTAACCCATTCAATCCGGGAACGCATCTGGGTCATTTTATTATTTCTTTGGCTATTAAAAAATAGTGGATCTACGAGCTTGTAGATCTGCTATTTTTGAAAAATCGTGAAAATGTGTGCAAACTTTGAGTATATATATATATATATATATATATATATATATATATAGATAGATAGATAGATAGATAGATAGATAGATAGATAGATATATATAACTGAAATCTTTGCTTCTGGGGGGGTCCCTGGAACATCATATTTAAAAAATTCAAAGATTTGCACAAATGTTCAATATTTTTTCAAAAATATGCGCTATGAGCTATATCTGTTATTTTTGAATAGCCAAAGAAATCAAAAAAATGACGCAGATGCGTTCCCGGTCTTAATGGGTTAATTGGGAATGAAAATGTATCTGATTTAGCTCTGTTTTTCTTCCACTAACGAGGCTGTTGAAGAGTCTTCAAAGATAATCCAAATGCACCATAAATAGATGATTTGAAATTGTATTTTTATTTTGCCCTTTTCTGGAGCTAAGCAGAGAGAGAGTTCGTTGAACTCTGTTGACCTCAGCCCGCCCAGCAGAAAGGTTATATGTCACTGCCTTTTGACTTTTAGTCTGAAAAAATGGAGTGGATCGAGTTGCTTGGACGATCTCAATGTGAAAAATGAATCTTAAAAGCATACCTTCAAGCAGGGCAGGGTCAGGATCTGTGGGCTTCATCCAGTAGGCTGTATAACATATCACAGGTGATCAGACTCTCACCATCATCTCTACTATCTATCAAGCATCTCTTAGGATGATAAAACAAGTCTGACACAAAGACACGTCTCTTGCCCAAACAAGTACATAGTGACCTGCACTCACGATGCATGAAAAAAACACTATGGGGGAAAATGTGTTCATTCCAACTCATGCTAAGTGGGAATCTTGGTAATACTTTTATAATACAGATATAATGGATTCTAATGTTAGTTAATAGAGCATTTCTCATTGACATATCATGTCATTTTATGAAGCTAGTTGATTTTGTTTGATAACATGTAGTATGGATATTACAGTACAGAATGCCTTCATGATGATTTTTGACGAACACTTAAATTAAGTGCTCCATGATGTTTTATTAATCTAGTAATTTTATTTGTAAAATGGGTAAAACGTGATTCTGCATATCTGTCACACACACAACCCTGACCAGATATTGAATTCAAACAGAATGGTATTTAAATCCTGAATGCAATCTTTTTGGCATAAGGTGGAAGTGGCACGAGGTGAAGTAATGTGGAAGGAATGATAGATGGTATGTTAGTCAGTTCACTTTTAATTCACTCAGAATTTAAAGTGAAACATAGTTTTACGGGTAGGGTCATTAAATGTTTCATTATTACGTTCAAATTAACGTAATGATGGCATGGCTCCAGTATCACAGGTCTCGGGAATTTATGAGACAGGCACGGCTGCCGTGTGAATATAAGGTCAGTCGCCTGCTATTGTCCCCCTATTTTATCCCTGGACAATGTAAGGCAACTGAGTGGTTTTGTTCACATGACGATAATGCGTCCCTGTGTGCCTGAACTGCCTCCTCAGACTGGTAACTACTTCCTGTCCCATGAACGGCACAAAAGGCTCTGTGCATAACTGTTAGTTGTTGGTGTCCAGAAAGTGGCATACTGTATTAATTTCCTGTTCCAGTTCACTTTCCCATGGTGGTTCATTTACATACTTATTATTGGCTTGGCAGAAGATTTGAACCGGAGACACATGACACTTTCATATGAGTTTGAACGGTTCGAATCTTCTGCCGAGCCAATCAAACGAAGATATGGGAAAATGAACAGGAAACGGGTATGCCGCCTTCTGGAAACATGGGACTTACAATTATTCACAGAGCCATTAGTTAATGTGTCAGTAGCAATGACAACTTAGTCTCGCATAGCCAGATGTTCGTGAATTTCCGCCGACAGATACGTCTGGTAATATCTCAAGTCAATGTAGGGACTAAAACTGTGTGGAAATGATGCTAAAATGTTTTTTTTACGTAAACAAGGCAGATGCGCTGAGCCCGAGGCTGTCAGGCCGCGCCCCAGTGAGCGTGTGGCCGGTGGCCGCACGTGTCGACGAGCGCGCTGTCCGAGTTAGGAAATAAAAGCCGCGGTGGACGGAATCGTTAATCCCGTGAGGCTAAATGAGCGCTCCCTTCCCTCCGTCTCAGCCAATCACAGGCCGATGCGCCCCAGAAATTCCCCGGTAGACGGAGATGTCCGATTGTCAGGCTAAGTGAGACTAATGAGAGCTACACACGACCGTGACATGAGTGATTCATGGGACTTGATCCAGGCCAAGAAAGGATACCTTTAAAAACTAAGATTTGAACTCCCAACATTTCCCAACCCTGAAAGATGGCACAGTGGACAAGGATGGATGGTATGTGAAGAGGGAATCAATGACAAGTTAGTTTGAGCAAGATTAGAGACAATGAGCCATAAACAGAAAGAAGAAAAGTAGGTTCATTTGACCTGAAAGTGACAAGCCAAAGTGACTGTAATTAAAAGCCATTTTCAGGAGAAACAGAGAGACTCCAGTCTGCTGAAGATGTTTCTAAAAATATATCACAAAGGCAATAGAATCCATAGATTTTAATGCATTTTTTCTTTCTTTTTTTTGTGTGTGGCAAGTTTAATATGCAAGTACCAAAGTCAAGCCATTCCATACAGTAGGGGCAAGTTATTCACAAACCTAGTTGTCTGCATTTGTTGCATTAATCACTTTCAACCTGGCATCCCTAGTTTGGGCATGCCATTATGGGCGAATATTTTACATTTTTCCAAAGTAGCAGATCTACAAGCTCACTACGTGCCGCATTGTGGTGCGTTGTGAGCTTGTAGATCTGCTCTTTTAGGGGAAAACAACAAATAAGTGGTTAAAGGGATATTTCACTTTCAAATAAAATAAACATAAAACAAATATATAAAAAATAAATGAAAAAAGTAATGGAAAAATCACGGCCCCTCACGCATTAGTAGGACATTCTAATGTGTGAGGGGACCGTGATTTTTTCATTCATTATTTCATTCATTTTTTATAAAGAAAATTATGTTTGAATGTTGACATTTGAAAGTGAAATATCCCTTCAAGAGAAGACTTCATCAATAGATGTTTGGGAATGGTGTAACACACACTGTATGAATTGCTGCTCTGGAGCATTCTGTGGGGCAGCCCTGCAGAGGTACTTTGATTAATAGCGCTTGCATTTGGGCTGTGCTTTAAATTAAAGAAGGTGAGTCATCTCACCAGGGTCCAAATGTAACCACTACATACATCGGTGTGTCATGTGTATTTAGCTGAGATAACACCTTTGCTGAGGCCTAAAGTGTACAGTATCCATATTACTTGTTATCAAACGGTGTTACCCTGTAACTCTGGTAATTACGTGATACTTTCCAAAAGCCCCTCCTGCCATAAGGGAGCATGTTAATGAGTTAGAAGTGATTAGGGGGTAATATAGCAATAATTTCCGAAAATTAGAATAGCATGTGAGTTACATGTTGCAAAAGCAGACTCCCACATGTACTGTATGCCAACTCAAGTGCAAACCAAAACAAGAGTTTTAAGTTCATTTTTTTAACAAATTAAGAAGTGCTATTGTTTTTTACCTAACCTGAAAAGGATAATGCAGTATCATACGAGTAATAAGGTCATTAACATCTGAATGTACTAGTTGGATAAGCATAGCTGATACCCGGCTTAGAAGAGTCTTTTTTTACCTTACAAAACATAACCAAACGATAACAACCTGAAAGCTTCTGTCGCTGATGAGCAGAAAGAACGAGTCCAAAACCGTTAGTTTTGATTTCTCGCGATACATGCCGTGCATTATTTCAGTAGCTTGTAGATCGGCTATTTTCGCTACGTTTCAATGACACTGTCATATGACAAAGTATGAAATAGGGCATTAATTTATGAGAGAAAAAAAGTAACATAAAAAGATATAAAGCTGCATATATTATTCACTATTTCAGTCATAAAGAAATGCACTGCCCACACACACACTCACACTGACACTGACAATAACATCCTTTATCGAGGTGAGGATTCAATATGTTAGAACACTAGACCATTGCAGGTGCCTCATAGATATATAGCTACAGCCAATGTTGGATTCAAATAATATAAAATGCCTTACAATGCCTCAAAACCTCTCCTTGACATATTTTATAATACCACAAAATCCAAGCTGGGCAAAGGGCATTTTTAGGCATTCTTTTCACTACAGCCCTAGTCAAGGTTATGGTGGATGCTTTGCTGACCACTGAAGTACAGGTTTTTTATTTTTTACATATATATATTGAGCTATATGAAGGAATGTTGATGTACATTTTATCAGTATATTTTATATCTTTATCTTTTTCAAATGTCTATGTGAATATGAAAGAAATATTGCTGTTCAAACAAATGATTGAAATTGATTTATTTTGATATACAATGATAGAATTTAGTAAAGACAATGATCTGTTTTATATTAGCAGGAGCAGGAATCGGTCAATCATATTGCATAAAATGTTCCATGTTATTTTTAATTGCGAGCTAATACAGGTCAATAGAATTTCAGTGATTGTCATGAAGGAAGCTAATGTTTGCACATGAAAGCTTTTGTGTTTGTGGACACAATAGACAAAAGACCTGTTCAAGCAAACATCAGATGTTTTTTTCATTTTATTTTGATTTATATTACTATTTGAATATTAATTGAAATCTCTTCTATGTAAGGAAATTATGTTTATTCCACTTTATTTTATTGATATATTTCTTTTTACATGTGGATGTGTTATGTTCTGTAACTACTGTAAACCTTTAAATTGTGGAAATGAAATCTAGACCTAATCACAATTTCTTGACTTTTGTGAATTTCTCGCCAGCAGTACAAAGCTGTTTTCCTGCTTGAATATTTGAAACAGATTATTTGTGTCCATTTATTCTGGGCATATCCTGCCCTTTTAATGCCCGTTGTCATTACATTCCTATAACCATGGCAACCAGTCTTCCATTCAACACTGCCAGCCACACTTCCTGTTTTGTGGGGTTTGCATCATTGTATCTCAATTCACTTTAAACTTGTAGTAAATGAAGACCTTACATGCCCATGACAGAAAGGTTTTCCTCATAGAACCATAATGACCAAGACTGCTACAATGATTGAAATTCAGCATGAAATCCCCTAGGAATATATAATGCCCAATTAAAATGTGTTGGGCATAATTATCTTGTGGTGACCTTTTATCTGGATGTATGTTTGCCTTGTTTGTGATACTGTTGTGACCTTAAACAACACCCTGGCACATGGCGGTACTGCGGCATGCGTTGATTTATTTAGTTCCGAGCTCAAAGCTGAGAACAAACAATTAACTAAGACCCGTCTTGCAATTTATTAATAATTCAAATGCTTATTTATTTTTACATTCTATTTGCAAAAGAAACTGGGCCTTCATGCATAATACAACAAATCTCTTCGACATCTGGCTGTCTGCCCATCTGTCTAGCTTGGCTTGCTTGCTGACTGGCACGCTGTTCTTTCAACCAGGATTTGTTGAAAGACGAAAGATTTGGAAGTGTCTTCAAAATGTCCTCGTATCAAGTACTTGGAACATTAAACTTAGCTCACTGTTTTTTTAGGTTATTATTCTGGCTGCAGCTTCTATAGAACTCTGTTTCAAAGTATGCTAAAAAAAATGTCTCTTGAGCGTTTGGTTCCTCTGTGAGAAGAGGAATGTCAGTTATCGCTTGGAATCACAAAAGCATTTTTCCTGATTTTGTATGCATCTTGAGGGAAATCTGAGAAAGAAATTGTCCTGCAGATTGTCCTTGGAACGAGCAGAGTGGCAACAAACGCTCTCTCTCTGATGACCTGCTTTGAAAAACCAGTATGAAATGAATAATGAGAAGTTCTTTGAGTGATTTACAAAGCCATCGCATCGAGCAGGAGATCATTGCCGAGTCGCTTGACATCAGTGCAATGCCATTCAGTCCATTCTGTTTAACCCATTAAGACCGGGGACGCATCTGAGTCTCATTTTAAGACTTCTTTGGGCTATTCAAAAATAGCAGATCTACAAGCTCATAGCGCGGCACCGAGTGCCGCGCTACGAGCTTGTAGATCTGCTATTTTTGAAAAATCGTGAAATTTGTTTTGAAATTTGTTTTGAAATTTGTTTTGAAATTTGTTTTTCCGAAGAATTGTTAGGATTTAGATTTTTTAGACGCGGCCTCAGGTCTTAATGGGTTAAGCAGGCAGTCGGTGCCTGCATCAACATCACTGTGACACTGTCACCCCCATAAGAGCTGGAGATTAGCAGGGCCTCCTCATCCAGGCTGAAAACACTCAGATTTGTCAGATAATGGGGGTGAATGTCAAACCGATATAAAGACAGGAAAAAGCAGGATAATGGGACTTAACATGAAGGTGTCTTTGTTTGTACACGTCTAGCGGTTGACTCCTCGCCTCATATCCGAGTCCATGTCACATCACATAAGCGTCAGGAGTTGTGCACGTACACAGTGGTGGGAGAAGTACTATTCTTTTTTACTTAAGTAAAAGTATCGACACTGCAATGTAGAAATACTCTGTTACAACAAACAAACAAATATTGTACTTTTTACTCCACTACAATTATTTGAGAACTTTAGTTGCTAGTTACTTTGTAGATCTTTGTTATTATGGCAACACATGCATTAACCAATTCATCCCTATATACTTTGGATATTTGAAAATAGCTGATCTACAAGCTTACAACGCGTCGCTTTGCGATGCGTTGTGAGCTTGTAGATCTGCTATTTTCAAAAGATTTTGAACACTTGTGAAATGAGACATTCTACATAATGAGTACTTTTACTTTTGGTACTTTAAGTACATTTTGATGCCAATACTAATATACTTTTACTCAAGTACATTTTGCATACAAGACTTTCTTGTAACGGAGTATTTCTACATTGTGGCATTGATACTTTTCCTTAAGTAAAACATTTCAGTACTTGGTCCACCACTGGTAGTGTGCTGAACTGCAGGACAGCTCAAGAAGAGGACAGATTACTATGGTGTTGTAGTTAAACAGACAGTGTACATGGACACTGTGTACTTGGATGTTTTTAACAATTTGTCAGATTCATTTAGACTTTTAACACCTGTTAATAATGTTTCATTATGATCCGGTTCACTCATTAATCCGACTATAAGTGCAGTTACTGCCTTCACTTTAGCACCAAGCTAACTTTTGTTCCCTTGTAAAAGGAGCAAGATGTTTTTAGGGCCAAGATGATTAAGCCCCACTCATACTTCGTCACACGACGGTGTTGTGCGTCCAAAATAGCTGACCTGCAAGCTTACAACGCATCGCAAATGTGACGCGTTGTGAGCTTGTAGGTCTAACCCATTGGTTCTCAAAGTGGGGTCCGGGGACCCACAGGGGTCCTTGAGGGAGTTCCAAGGGGTCCCCAGCCAAATGATGGATAGTTAGGAACCAAATGGACCCTTATGGAACGGGTCCATTTGGTTCCATTTGTACACTCTCAGAGTTAAATTAACATTGATTTTACAATAAAAATGTGGGTTCCAGAGATAGAAATGCCATTAAATGGGGGTCCGTGGCCCTAATGCATGTCAAACTGGGGGTCCTTGAAATTAAAATGGTTGAGAATGCTAAAAAGCCGTAAAAATATTCTCTTAAGGGGCATATCTTTTCAAATGGGGGTCCGCAGGCATGAAATGAAAAAGTTTGAGAACCACTGGTCCAACCTATATGTGGAGAACAGGTGCACACTCATAATACTAATAATAATGTGCATAGGCTACTTAGAAAATGAGCTTCACTGCAATGCATCCAATTCACTTAAGCTCACTCTTGCACAGCCTTTCTGGTAGCCATATGTCATTCATTGACACCTCTCCTTTGTTATTAAAGTGGACGCGGTCAGCTAAAATAAAGAATCATAACTTGACATTTTTTGTTGTTGGTGAGAAGTGCTGTGCGGGTGAGAAGACCACCGTTATACAGTACACAGTGGTGGAAAAAGTACTCACATTTTTTACCTAAGTAAAAGTATCAATGCTGCAATGTAGAAATACTCTGTTACAAGTCAAGGTCAGGAATGCAAAATTGACTTGAGTAAAAGTACAAAGGTATTGGTATCAAAATGTACTTAGTACATGTAGTACAATGTACTCATTATGCAGAATGTGCCATTTCACAAGTTTTCAAATGTATACGAATATTTTGAAAATAGTAGCACTACAAGCTCACAATGCGTCGCATCGCGACGCATTGTGAGCTTGTAGATCTGCTATTTTCAAATGGAAGAAATGTATATAGGGCTGAAGTGTATGTTTTGTAATAATAATACAAATCTGCAAAGTAACTCAAGTTTTCAAATAATTGTAGTGGAGTAAATGTACAATATTTGCCTTTGAGATGTAGTGGAGTAGAAGTGCAAGTACTGAAAATTGGAAAAACTCGAGTTAAGAAAAATACCTCAAAATTTTACTTAAGTACAGTACTTGAGTACATGTACTTAGTTACTTACACCACTGGTTATACAGCAGCACTGACTACACACACACCCCAATTCTCACACTCGTTCTCCGTTTGACTGGTGCAAACTGGCAAGTGCGTAGCGGAGAGTCGGATCAATGAAAGAACTCATTAATTAATGCTGAATTTAATTAATTTGCGTTGAACGACTCATTCATTACTCTAAGAGGCTGTGTCAGTGGTGCCACAGTCCTCTGGTGTCCTCGCCTTAACTCACACGAGGCACACGCTTAAGGGACAAATTGGAAAATCCAGATGCATTGATGGATGGAGGGTGAGATGCTGAGAGCCAAAGAACTGGGGAAAACACGCACGAGAGAGAGAGTGACAGCTCCGTTGAGTGTAAACACAAGGTCTAGCCAGTTCAATTAAAAACCCTATATGCTTGACCGGGATCCCCCAGGGCTCTGTACTTGGTCCCCCACACACACACTCTAAATCTCTTCGCCGAAAATAGCTGATTTACAAGCTCACAGCATGTCACGCTGCGATGTGTTGTGACTCGTGTGAATCTTTGCAGAATGTTGGCGCCAAAATAGACACTAGTTGACAAGAATCAGTATAAACTGTTGCATACAAGGTAATGAACGGTTATTGAATACTTCTTAAAATCAGTATCATGGTCAGTATCATGTTAGTATCATGGTCAGTATATGATGTCATGTATCATGGTCAGTATCATGGTCAATATCATGTCAGTATCATGGTCAGTATCATGGTCAATATCATGTCAGTATCATGGTCAGTATCATGTCAGTACTGTATGTCAGTATTATGGTCAGTATCATGTCAGTGTCATGGTCAGTATCATGTCAGTATGTCAGTATTATGGTCAGTATCATGTCAGTATTATGGTCAGTGTCATGGTCAGTATCATGTCAGTAAGTCAGTGTTATGGTCAGTATCATGGTCAGTATTATGGTCAGTATCATGTCAGTGTCATGGTCAGTATCATGGTCAGTATCATGGTCAGTATCATGTCAGTATTATGGTCAGTAACAGACTGACAGATCCATGGACAACTGGTGAGTACTGGTGGCAAGGTGAGTCCTTGCTTGCATCTTGCATCTTGTGAATCTCTGTCCCTTTCTTCTCCTCTTTCTATAGCTCCCATCTCTTTTCTTCCTGACACATTCTATCGAGAGGTGTAATCCACTCAGTCTCTCTGCAGGAATGCTCGCTGACTCCCAGCTCACAGCCAAGAATCCTTGACCCCTAGGAGAAGCTGCCTGCCAAGGCATTAGTCATTGCCAGCTGGCTGGATAGAGTTCTTATCATGCTTATGGATCACACAGTGGGGAAAGTTTGTGGGCGTGTGTGTGTGAGAGAGAGGGACAGAGAGAGAGAGAGAGAGAGAGCAAGAGCGAGAGAGAGAGAGAGAGAGAGATGTCATCCAAGGCAAGCCAACACCACCAAGCCTCTGGTTAGGTAGTTATAGTGCATTCCACACAATTAAACCACATTAAATTCATAAATTAGATCAGTGGTTCTTAACCAGTGTTCCGGGGACCACCAGTGGTCCTTGAGGGGGTTCCAGGTGGTCCCCAGCTAAATGATGTAGAGTTGGTAACCAAATGGACCCTTATAGATCTTTTACTCTTGAGAGCGTAAGATGAAACCAAATGGACCCTTACGGGTCCATTTGGTTTCATCTTACGCTCTCAAGAGTTACATTATTGTTAAACATCTACATTACTTAATTAAAGAATTGTTATTTTGATCAACGTTGGCCTGTTATCTTTTCTATTGGTACCAACATCAATACAGCATGGAATTGTGGACAAGTTTTTGGGTGTGAGAGTCTAAATCTCATCAAATGGTTGTCCGTGGCTCAAATGCCCAATAAATAATGGACCTTGACATGAAGACGGTTGAAAACCACTGAATTAGGTTAATGGAAAAAGTGAATTCAGAGAGAAAGACATGGGAGAGCTTTTCAGGATATCCCATTGGTCTTCCTTCCATGGCAGCTTTATTTTCCTCTTATTCTGTTCTTCACACCTGTCTTTCTCTGCCTCTCTCTCTCTCCCTCTCTCTCTCTCTCTCTCTCTCTCTCTCTCTCTCTCTCTCTCTCTCTCTCTCTCTCTCTCTGGGGAAGCAGGTCTGACACAGTGATTGCACCCGTCTTTCACAGCTCTGGCATGCCGTGAAGCATCTTTGGTGTTTGTGGTCCTTGGCGGGATTTTTTTTCATTTATTTTGGTCCCTGCTTGCAGCAACGCTCTAAGGCAACGTGGGACAGTCAGTCCAGCACTTTGGTCAATCCGGGAACGCATCTGTGTTTTTTTTTTCTTTGGCTATTTATTTATTTTTATCGTGAAAATGTGTGCAAATCTTTGAATATATACATTTTTAACTCAAATCTTTGCTTCTGGGGGTCCCTGGAACAACGTATTTTGAGATGGGGGTCAGCGGACAAATACATATCATTTTGGGTGGTCCTTGACATGAAAAAAGTTTGAGAACCACTGATATTATAGCAACATAAGTTTTTTTCCCCCAAAAAAGGATTTAGAAGACATTTGTAGAATCCTCATAAGCAAAGATTTGAGTTACAAATGTTTTGCTTTAAAAAACATACAGTATATTCAAAGATTTGCACAGATTTTCAAGATTTTTCAAAAAATTGCAGATCTACAAGTTCATAGCGCGGCACTCGGTGCCGCACTATCAGCTTGTATATCTGCTATTTTTGAATAGCCAAAGTATACAATAATGGCTATAGCTAAAATCTAAAATGACACTGATGCGTTCCCGGTCTAATAATGGGTTTCAAACATTTCTTGTAAACGACTGGTTGAATTGGCATGAAAGTTGCTGAGCTCCCTGGTGGATGATGTTGGTGACCCTGTGACCTTCCCTCTGGCCTAGCGTCGTCGTCGGGTCATCATTTATAATTGCACACAAGATATCTCAAAATCTAATGGGCGGATTGCCTTGGAACGTTCTGAGCACAATTCATGATGCCATAAGATGAACCCCCCGACCAGCCATGTATGACCTTTCCTCTAGCACAATGGTTTTCAACCCTTTTCATGTCAAGGTCCATTATTTATTCGGCATTTGAGCCACAGACCACCATTTGATGAGATTTAGACTCTCAGACCCAAAAACGTAGAATATTTTGTTATCGTTGGATATGATTTTGTACACAATTCCATGCTGTATTGATGTGGTACAGGAGAAACAACAGGCAAACATTGATCAAAATATTTAACTATTCTTTAAGTAATGCAGATGTTTAACAATAATTTTACTCTTGAGAGCGTAAAATGAAACCAAATGGACCCGTAAGGGTCCATTTGGTATCATTTTACGCTCTCAAGAGTTAAAGATCTATAAGGGTCGATTTGGTTACCAACTCTCCATCATTTAGCTGGGGACCACCTGGAACCCCCTCAAGGACCACTGGTGGTCCCCGGACCACTGCTCTAGCAAGGCCAATATGTCAACTCTTTTCATTTTTAGTAGCACTGGTGAGAGTGCATATACTGTAGATCTATGGATGGCAATGTCTGTCCACTTTACTCCATTTGTGAGAATGTAGCAGCACTAGTGGGGCTTTTAAACTATTCATCTTGTTTTTTCCTACCAACTTCTGCCAACAACCTTCCCTAGCTATGATTACTACTACCACTTTACTCAAGTACTGTACTTAAGTAGAGTTGAGGTATGTCTTAGTATTCCAATCTTCAGTACTTTTACTTCTACTCTCTACTACATCTCAGAGGTAAATATTATACTTTTACTCCACTGCAATTATTTGAAAACTTTACTTACTAGATACTTTGTACATATTGATTATTATTACAAAACGTATATTAACCACTAATCTACAAGCTCACAATGTGTGGCATTGCGATGCGTTGTGAGCTTGTAGATAGGATATTTTCAAAATATTTTTAATACATTTTAGACATATGATAACTTGTGAAACGGGACCTTCTGCATAATGAGTACTTTTACTTTTGGTACTTTGAGTATATTTTGATGCCAATAGTATTTCTACATTGCAGTATTGATACTTTTTACTTACAGTAAGTAAACCCCTCCAACTTTAGGAGGGCATATGAGGTATGCGGTCAGCTCTAGCGTTGGCTCAGGGAAGAGGACGCCCCTGCCTTGCACAGTCCCTTGGGATGTCAGCCACTTAACAACTAGGCAAATCTTAATGATTGGGCATGGGACACAAGCTAAGGCTTGATCACCCTGTAGCTGGCCACCTTTGATGAGGGTGTATAGTGTTTGACGACCGAAACACCCCCTGATTCAAAGGCACACTACTGAGGATGTGTCCCGAAATTGGCATCTTACCCCAGTCTAAGAAAGACACCTCCCATGCCACTATCGTAACATCAAGGCAAATCTCATGTGAGTGCACACCATCTATTGGCACAATGGACAGTATCAACAACATCACGTCCCGTGTTTTATGATTCTGAATTCTTTTTACCATTGATGATGCATAAAGCATAGGCCTCGTCGTCTATCAGTGTGTCAACAGGCCACCGAGTAGAAATGTAATCCCAGTCCCTACATTGGGTTTGCACAGCAGTAGGAAATCAGATGTCTATCTCTATAGGAGCAGACTGTTCTTGTCTAGCTTTAAACCATATTAGTTTATAAGAAGTGAAATATTACAGACTGAACATGTGGTGCATAACAATACCTAACTACCCTGCTGTATTTAAGCAGCTCTTCTGTTTTATGTAGTGCAGGGGTCTTCAATGTTTTCAGGCCAAGGACCCCTTGGCTGAGAGCGAGATAAAGCAGGGACCCCCATTATATATTGTATAAAATATTTTTCTTTTCATAGATTTCATAGGCAGCTTCATAGACTTGTTTCACAGCACTATCATGTTGGATTCATGTTAATGTGTATTTCCAGACATGTAACCATGCACTTAAACAAGACTTAGTAAACCTGACCTTTCACGCTGTCCTTAGTCTGCTCTTTTTCCCCCATACCAAACCACTTTGTCGAAAATTGCAGATCTACAAGCGCACAACGCCTCGCGCTGTGCTTGTAGTTCTGCTATTTTTGGCTAAGGTTCTCCTCAGAATAGGGATCCTTGGGTGAAGTGGTTAATGTAAAAATCACACACAGATTTGGCGGACCCCCTGTAGTAACTCTGAGGACCCCCAAGGGGTCCCGGACCCCCTGTTGAAGACCTCTGATGTAGTGAGTGACATATACTCTCCAGCACACAGACATACAGATGGGATACTGGGTTCTCCAGCACACAGACAGACAAATGGGATAGTGGGTTCTCCAGCACACAGACAGACAGATGGGATACTGGGTTCTCCAGCACACAGACAGACAGATGGGATACTGGGTTCTCCAGCACACAGACAGACAAATGGGATAGTGGGTTCTCCAGCACACAGACAGACAGATGGGATACTGGGTTCTCCAGCACACAGACAGACAGATGGGATACTGGGTTCTCCAGCACACAGACAGATGGATGGGATAATGGTTCTCTACAACCCGATCGCCAGAGGAAACGTTCTCATTGAACGTTTTTCAACGTTTCTCAAAATCCGTGCATAGACTACTGGAAAACCACAAATTCCGTGCATAGCCGCCTCGCATCTCCCCCATTGTGAAACCATTTCGGAGCCGCGCAGTCTCAAGGGAATTGTCGCCGTGTGAAGGACCACCGAGCGAGCTAAAGCGAGCGAGTTGCCGTCCTGAACATTGCGACATTCCCTTGAGCCTACTCAGCGGCGTTTGAGTTGCGTACCGATAGGCACAGAATCGTAAACTTTGTTGTGGGGACTGCTCTACTTCCTGGTTTTTCCGGGTTGCGACTGGTTACGCCCACCGTGGGACTCCCCGTACATATGCACGGAATTTGGGGGTTTCTAGGCGACTATGCACGGAATGACCTGCACAAATCCGTGCAATGTATACTAATTCTCTGGCGATCAGGCTGGTTCTCTAGCACACAGACAGACAGACAGGTGGGGTAATGGGTTCTCCAGCACACCACTCATCTTGTTGGGAAACTGGCTTCCAGTTTCCAACTTTCCTTTCAAAGTATGTGATAAAAAAAATTGTTATGTTAATATGCCTGGGGGTTTTAAGCTCACACCTTTGAAGTGGAACGATACATTTTGCAGGTGGAACGCATCATGAACACAACATTTTTGAAGTGGAACGATACATATTTGAAGTGGAAAAACAGAAGTTACAGGAGTGCTACTGGCATCCCTCAGAGGAAAAAAATTGTAAAAAAGGCATAAAAGATCCAGGTCCAGGCACTCAAGGTGGAGACCAGTACGAATAGCATGCTAGGCTACTCTGTCACACTTTTTCCTTTTTGTAAGATCTGTATAAAAGCAACCACAAGTGCATTCAAGTCGATACACAACATGGGTTGTATTGCAGTTTATAAAACTGGTGATAGGAGGCTTGGATGCGAAACATTATGTGAAAAAGTCAGTTTTTACCATATTTGCACAGTAATTGCAATTACCACAACAGAAATTGCCCTTAGGTTGGCAACGCCATGTGTCATGTTTGGAAGCAGGAAGGTAACTCCTGACTATGTTGTCTTTGATAGTTGGGGCCCTTCTGGAACTCATTTCTGGAGGTTCACTGAATACCTCCCGTAAAGAACTGTCACTCTCAATGTCCCAGTTTTTGTTTGATGTGTTTGATCTAAGAGCAAAAAATCCTATAAGATTTTCTTGTATTAAAAGACTTTGAAATTCAAGCCTCTCTGCCTCTTGGTGTTGGTCAGCTCTCACAATACATACATGCATACATACATACAAAATAAAGGATAAGACTATGTACTATGCATGTAGTATTATGCTTTATTTTGTGCATCTTAGGCTGCGTTTCCACATACCAGTCCACGCACCGCCTGCTTGTGCCGCTGTTTCCATAATAAGGACCCGGGCAGGCCACACAGGGCCAAACCAGTGACATGTAACACTGCTCGCTACCGATTGGCCGTGGTCATGATGTTTTGTTAGACTAAAGTGTATTTGCTCTCCTCCAGGTATGTAGGTACATTATAAATGACCATAGTCTGCTACGCATAGCTGTGGACTCGAGAGGGAGTACTATTGTTCTATAGAAACGGGAGATATTTTGGGTGCTGGGCCGTGCAAGGCCATAAGGTGTGGTGTGGTGCTGGACTGCTATATGGAGAAGAGCTTAACATGTAAATACTTCATGTTTTGGCAATATTGTGGAACATTTTAAAAGCCTTTATTTGTATTGGCAAATGCATAGGCAAGAATAAAAAATATAGTGCACCTACGAGTTGCAGCACACAGCTTTCATCAGCCAAGTTTTTATTATTGCCTATACATTAGCCAATACAATGAAGGCTTTTGAATGTGCCCACAAGAGTGCCTTGGTCTTCCCCTTTTGTTTTCCATGTAACTTCACTGTCACCCACTTATACTAAAAGAGCACCTTGTTTTGGAATTTCTTTGCCAAAGAGATATGCTCCTTTTCAGTTTGTTCTACTTTTAAACATGCGTTTCTGTACTACACCAACCTCACTAAGGCAATGTCCTTGTATTATGAAAATACACTTGCAAAATTAAAGGATTCGGAATTCTGATCATACTCCAGACAAAACCCCTCCAGCAAGATTACTGATGCATAAAACCTTAGTGCCTGTGTATATTCAAACACTCTTGTGTTTGCCAAGTTGCCAGCATTAGGTACTCAATTTCTTTTACTGCGTTCTTCCTGTTCCCATTTTTTATCGGAAATTATTAATGTGCAGACAGGTCAGTCAGCTTAAAGCATACACCACTTTGCTACACCCAGGTTTGTGAGAGTATCACCATTGGTAGGTTGCTTTATTTTTGAAGTATGGAAAAACTGAGCTTTTCATTACTTCCCTGCAGACGACGTCTTTACAGAATTTGACATATCCATTCCACATCTCTCTGTTCAACTCCCCTGACTCCTAAAGAGATTGTTCCTAAGAGTTTTAGTGAAATAAAATGTGTTTTATACAACCATATCGTTTAAAGATCCAATCTAACATCTGAATGGTTCTTCAATTTGAAATTGAGCACCATCAGAGGTTCAGATATCAGATGTTCTGTAGAGTACAGAAATAACTTCCTAAAAGCTACTCTACAGCACCAAAATGGGTGTTTAAAGAGAGTATAGATATAGAAACAAGTGGAAAGCGTTTCATCACTTGGTAAAAACTTACACGGTATAACAATCCATCCCAGGGTGATGGAAATCGACGGCCAGCTTGTTAAATGATTTATTTATTTGTTGTGCCTGTGAGGTCGGCTTTGCTGTCAGTGTAGTTAGCAGCAGACTGGTCAATAGGTAGGGACAACAGAAAGAATCTACCGTAGGAGTTTGAGACATCTTGTTGCAAGGTTATGCTGCTCCCTGTAGGTAAGAATATCACACTGCATTTCAAGTTTCTATTGTGGCTTTCTAATGCCTGCTTGCCTAGAGAGGCTGGTGGTCAAAACACTAGCGTTTTGATAATTTAACAGGTTTTTGCCTTAGACAACCAGGGGGAAATCCTCTTTTGGTCGCGCAGTAGATGTTTGCCTTCTGGACCAGGGTTCAAATCCAGGTGGCTATATTGGGGACTCGTATGGGTTAGGCTAGGGGATTCAAAGGAAGGTGAATGTAGCAATCAGATCCAGGGATTTGATTGCTACTCCTGATTTTAGTTAGTTCTTCAATATTGAGGTAAAATGGGAGAAATGTGCACCCATGTAGACAAACACTTTTTGTATACATTGTGAATAAATCGACTTTTCGAACAGTAGACCTCAAAATTGGAGGTTACATGCAAAAACACACTTGCCCACACTATAAACTGATAAAAGTGTTTATAACTGTGGGTTCTCTCAGTGAGTAAAGGTGATTTAATGGAAATTGGAATAACAAGCGGAGACCCATTTTCAGTTCAAGTAAAGCATAGTTTTTATTGTGAGATCTTGAAACAACAGCACAAGTACTATGATTCAAATTTTTACATTCATCCGTTTGTAGTTCAATTTGATTTGGGTGATATATCAAGAAGCAGGATTACATAGTTGTCTTTGTAGTATTGCTATGCAAGTGATAGGATACTACTACTGTGTGTGAAGTACAGTAGTAGTATCCTTTAAGTTTACATAGGTTTAAATGATTAATTTAACTTACATTTAGGTTCTCACAAAAACAAATGGGAACATTTGTACCAATTATTCAAAATGTTTGCATGATCAATTTAAAAAAAAATTAGAGCATGCAGAACTAGGTAATCATACTTCTAGAAATATCTCACTGTCCTTTCCAAAATCATCAAATTTATATCCTGTGTAGTGTGTACAACCTCAACACAACATTCATCAATCTTAACCAAGCAGGCTTAAAAAACAAACAAACAAGGGAAGTTGTTTTTGGTTTGACAGGATGTCATGATGTAAAGGCAACAATGGAAATTAGAACTGTCTTTTGACAAATTACATCAAAGAAAACTTTTTATTGAGCCATTTTGAATGTAATAAAACTAGAATATATATAACGTTTTTGATAGATTCACAAATGAATCCATCAAATATTTTTTATATATTCTAAATTAAGCTCAGAAGCAGTTTGTCAAAGCCAGAAGCTGACAGTTTCACATTTAATTCTTAAGCCAAGACAAGACTACAGCAGATTCAAGTCATGTCAGGTTGAATTGATTACTTAGTCAGGTGTAAATAAGGTTTGAACATTGTTTAAAAATAAATTAAGGTTTCAGTCAGGTTTACATTGGACCTCGTATCAAGTTTGAACAAACTTTTTTTTCATCAGGTTTGAGTTGGGTCGTTAACAAACTCAGTCACACTCTAAGCAAGTGGCCAGAGGCCCAAAGATATTACATCAGTTTTTTTTTTGTCTTCTTGGTCAAAAAGGACTGGTCAGCTTTAACTTGAGTGAAATAATCCAGTAAATTAGATGGATGGAACCTAATCTATGGTTCCCTCGCTGAGAAACTTTATAAATATCATTAAAGATTTCATTTTATGTGCTGTAGTGTAAATAATTGTTGTTTTGTACTGAAGTGTGCTTTGTTAAAAGGAATGGATTATCATAGTCATCAGGGTAAAAATGTCTGACAACTTTGGAACATGCACTCTTGTGTATAGCTTTTCAGTTTCTATTTTAGTCTCACAAAGTCTTTGTACTTTAAGATTGCTCAGTGCAGGCAAACAGCGCTTCAGTGGTAACACAAACACACAAACACATAAACACACACACACTCAGATTTGCATGGAGGAAAATATCAGTCTAACATATTTCATGTCCATCTCCAAATATACAGAGATTGCAATTTGCAAACTCCTCAAATTCTCCACTTTGAAATCTAAATAGGTCACATAACTGATAACAGAAAGCTATTCCTCATGGTGCTATGAATGATAAACCTGAAACAACTGAGTCAAGAACAAGCTTCGACATATCTGATGGTATACTACTTATATTGGTTCGATACCTAACCCAACAAACTGACAGGTAAACTCAATAGTATAGACAGTGGAAGAGCTTCTTAACAAATACAACAAACATACTTAAACGTAACTACAAATGAGCTGTAAAGCGAACTTCTTACACCATTTTCTCCCGGGGAAGCATGACCAAGGACCCCCTTAGTTGTGGCAGACTCTTCTCTATCCACACAATGCTATCACCCTTTTTACCCACTCGCAAGTATGTATGTAACATGTAATACAGACTGTTGATTGTAGCAGTTATTATCTTCACCCAAGGTGTGTTCTTATTCCTTTCAGTTATCACTCCGCATGTATTAACAACTCCAACCACTAAAGCACCAAACCAAGCAGTGACTGGGACACGGCGGTGCCAAACTAATTTCACAGACCTGGTCGTAATACAGAACAGAGAGGAGATACATTTCCTCCACCAGCATTCCAATGCAACTTTCTCCCTTTGTGCAGATCAAATCAATGCCCCCCAGTGGAGGTAACCTGAATTGCAGTCATTAAAAATCTAATGCAGTCCATATGAAAGCGAAAGTGTTTTTCCCTGACAAAAATGCCCAGCCTTGGTAACGTAGAGTGTTTTTTAGTTGAGACATTTTGGTTACTGTATGATTTGTTTGTTTTTACAAATATCGCCACAAACTTGTTCTGGCCCTTGTTGCTTTGGATGAAGGGATGGCTGAAACATGCAGGGAGTTGATGGATGAACCCGCCTATCTACGTAGGTTCATGAACTTTTGTGGACAAGGAAACATCTTGGCGAGAACTGATGTCATGTACAGATGTGTCAGCTAGTCTTTGTGTCCCGCTGTGGTTGGACGGCTTGTTAAAAGTGACATAGATGAGTGCAGCGTTTTACCCAAAGTTGAACTCTCAAGCGACCAGGAAAGAAATGCCTAACGTGTAGTGCTCAGCGCTTCATCACACTGCCGCCATTTGCAGCATTGTATGTAATGTGTATGTAAATATGCTACGCTCTCATTGCAAATAATGAAAAGAATATGCTGGCCTCAGGAAAAAGACGCTTTGGTGGACACACTACCTTAGAAACACTGGAACTTTTATGGTGGTTAGCTCCAACAACAGTTACCAACCTTTTTAGGAGTGAGTAATTCTACACCCACACCAGATTTCCTAACCTCTAAAATCCAATTTGAAAACGCAAGTATTAATAATATTTTACCAATAGGAAATTATATCATATAATATATTTAATATATTTCTCTGTTATACATTATCATAATCTGCTTTCAAAGGGTCCTGGAGTGCAAAGTCCCCCCCATAGCATATTCTGGCCATTTTAAGAACTGGTTATTATACTCTAATGCAGAAGATATACATCATTGTTTTGTTTTAAAGTACATTCTGCTGCAACTAATACTGCATGTGGCACCCGCACCACTCATTTTCAGAATGAGAGAATTTGAGGAAAGTGATGCACTTCTTGTGCAACAGTTACTCATGGATGGATGTAATTATCCTACTCTTGCACAGCAGAAAATGCAAACAATTTCCCATTTGTCAGTCATTTTGTCTTATTCTGGAAATAAAATTACAACCTGTCTCTTGGCTGATATGAATACAAATAGCATCTCCAATTCACGTCAGCAAATGAGGAGTTTGTTACATGGTTACAATGTTATCCACATAAACCCTATAGTTAGTCGACCGGGGTCCTGCAGGGGTCTATACATGGTATTCCTTAGAGGAACGTGTTCCATGCTGAGGAAGGCTTGATGCCGAAACGCGTCCGTGTATGCCCGTGTAATTATTAATTAAGAAGTACCAGAAGGACTTCAAAGTACTGGTTAGGCCACCTACGCTGTTTTTGTTTTTTTTACTTCGGGTAGCTCTCTTTTTTCCACCCTACATGTGTTTGCATCGCTGATGTGAGCACTTGCAATCTCCAACTCTCTGCCAACCAGAACTTGCATTTTCACAAAGTCCACAAAATGTCTATACTGTATGCCTGCACACATAATTAAACAACACACACACACACACACACACACACACACACACACACACACACACACACACACTTATGCACAGCTTATTAATGTTAGGCCTTGAGGTCATGTGCAATGAACGAAGCAGAGAGATAATAGTGTCAGAGGCCAAAGTGAGATTAAAGAAAACTGACAACTAAAGCAGGACCACAAGCCTGTATGTCTTCTTCTTCTGCTTGGTACATAAGATCCAGTATCACTCTATCACCCCATGAGCCCCGGAGCAGAGTGCATATCAGGCTGCTCTTCACCCCTGCCCGTTCCCATCTAATGGGGTCCCCTGTCTCTACTGTTTCTCCATCTGCATTCATCTCTGTCTTGCCCAAAATAGCAAAGCCATAGCCTCTCAGAGTTCTGAGAGTTCAAGCACGGCAGGCATGATTGTATGCATACCAACTAAAACAACAACCGCTAGACTAGGAGGTCATGTCCGATCAAGCCAGGTCAGCTGAGGGCAGCATTGTAGTGAGGAAGAAAGGTCCAGCGCCCGATTTCTGTGATGTGCCTGCCTGACTGTAATAGAAGCACCACACCACGCCAACTACAATACATCAGAAATGCTCAGTGGTGTAAAGTAACTAAGTACATTTACTCAAGTACTGTACTTAAGTAAAAAATTGAGGTATTCTTTACTTTACTGGAGTGTTTCCAATTGTCTATATACTTTTACTTCTACTCCACTACATCTCAGAGGCAAATATTGTACTTTTACTCCACTAAAATTATTTGAAAACTTTAGTTAGTAGCTACTTTGCAGATATAAATGATTACATTATAAAACATACTTTAACCACTTTAGCCCTATTTTATACCTAGGCTATTTGAAAATAGCCGATCTACAAGCTCACAACGCGTCGCGATGCGTTGTGAGCTTGTAGATCTGCTATTTTCAAACATTTTGATACCCATACTTTTGTACTTTTACTCAAGTAAATTTTGAATTCCGGACTTTTACTTGTAACAGAGTACTTCTACATTGCAGTATTGATACTTTCACTTAAGTAAAACGTTTGAGTACTTTTTCCACCACTGGAAATGCTGCATCTCAATGACATTGCATTGCTCGAGTAAAGAGCCCAGGGTTAACAAGCAGCTGGAGTTGCCCACTTGTTTCTGCATTGTGACATGAAGCACTTTGGGATATGCGGGTGAGGCTGTCCTGCAGATTAAGATAAAGAACATTGACTGTCACTTCAAGAAGTGACAGTCAATGTGACGCTACGCTGTCTGAGATACTTAAGTCACTATTCTCAATCTCTGTCCTCTTCTCCACCCTCTCCTTTGCTCAAAGTTTTACCTGATCGGTGTGTACACATTTACCAGTGTTGCAGTCCATCTCCACCGTAGTTCAAGAGAACCTTTATGTGCCCTACTCATTCTGGACCTCTCCAATTTCTATTTTCAATATCACTAGATTCCCTGTTACCTAAATATGTCTTCATTCAAGGCTTGTCAACGCTTCATTTAAGCCACGTTTTCACTACAGTGCCAGAATTATTCCAGAAAAAATAATTAGCATAACTGGCTGGAATGGCAATGGGAGAGGCCGTTTTCACATGCCCTCATTGGCAGAAAAAGTTCTGGTATTGCCTGATAAGCCACCGTTTTCACTAAAGTATCATTGTGGTGGCATGAACGTAATACTATATAGCACGAGAGGTGACTGTAACCACGCGAGACTAGGCAAAACAGGGAATTATGGCTACATTAATTTCTTCACACAGAGCAGCTGACCAGTGTTGATTTTCTTTTATCAGCCGATGTCTTTAGAAGAGACCTACAACCACACTTAACATAAGAATAAATATCAAAATAGCAAACTGTGTAAGCAAACAAGGATATGAATTTCATACCGTTATTAATCTTCTAAATGGAAATAATAAGAAAAAAGACAATCTAAATTAAATCTATTCTCTTGTCTAAAATGAGACAAATTGCCATCAGTTAAGTTAATAACAGTGTACATGACAAAAAGCTCCAAGACAAATTTTCCATATCCGAATTCTCTACTATTTTGAACTAATATAACAAAAGAGGACCTTACAGCAAAAAAACAACTTGATATTACAATAATTAGGTTACATGGAACAAATATTTGGATCTAATAGTTTGATATTATACTCCCAAAACATACAGGTGCACGCATAGTGTCACTATGCGACCCTCAGACCACCAAGCTTTGCAGTCAGAAAAGTGACGGGGGGCTAACGTTTGCACCCAAGTCTGAGCAGCACTTGCTGCAGACTAGCAAGAAACAGGCAGTACCAGTAGCTGGATACACTGACTTGCTTTGAATTAAATTAAAATAACTTAAAATTCATACAGGCAGGGTAATAACATAAATAAAGGACAGCCTTGTCTGTGTAAACTACAACCTGGGGAAAACAAATTATGCAAACAAACACAAATTGTCTCAATATCAATACTCATATCAACGTTCCATATCTGAGATTATGGAATTCATTTAGGTCAATTTAACCAGTGCTTTAATCAAATATGTGGTATGTATCTATAACGGCAGTGTGTTTTAAAAAGTGGCTATTCATTGGATAGTTTTGTCACAAAAAAAGAAAAATGCATGATACAATACATTGATAAAATGATGAGAATAAATGACTATCTTTTATGAAACACCACTTCAGACTCTTAACAGCTTGTCCCTGTGCTCGTGTATTCTGGGCTTTGAAGGGGGATCAGTGCTAACATGAAGTGGGACAATCTGATCAGTGTTTCAGCTGGTACCAGGCAGGATAGAGCTGTGGAAGACAAGCTCAGTTCATAAGTGGAAGACTACGAATGGATAAATGGAAGAATTCTATTTCAAAACAAAATATACCTGTGCTGGTGAACAACCAAAATGAGATAAAACTCGTCCATTTCCACAGCATAGATATCCGAGTCCTCTCAGTTTCTGCCAAGCCTCTCTTGACCGAGAGGTGCAGTGCATACATTACGTTTGCCTTTCAGGTCATATTCAGTGAGGTCACAAACAGCATGGCCGTCTGACAGTACGGTCAAAAATATCCCAGTGCATGCAACATCCTCAAATTCACAACGACGTACAAACACTTGCACACCCTCAATAAGACAATCACGCTAGGCTGATCATAGCATAACATCCACACATATATTTGTCATGCATTATCAAAACAACAACAGACAATGGAAAAACAAGCTCATACACTAGCAATGAATTAAGATAAGTTGCTCCAACTTATGTTCTTCAGCTTAAATACACAAGTTCTAAAGTCTCTCCGTAGCACAATATAACCCAATGGAGCTGAAGACTCATGTTCTAACTTTGCCCAAGAAAACGCTAAACCTATTTGTTTGCCCTTCCAGGTTAGCATTAATTGAGATGTGATGTGGAGCTGGTCTATTAGCCAGGCTCAGCGTTGCTACAGAAAACTAAATTATAAATACCCAGACCATTTGTGTTCATTTAGAGATGCTATGATGACAAACTGTATCTAGCTCCAATCTCCATGTGATATCACATATTCCACTACACTTTAAATGCCTTGGTATCCGTATATTCCTTTCTCTCCACATTTGGATTAAACAAAATGTCTGACTACCACTGGAATTGTACTGCAAAACTATTATTACAAACAGCACCCTTTTGATAAGCATGCAGCTGTAACATCCATTTCAGATCTGCTTGGCTGGCCAACCTAGCTTTCTCACAAAAATCAGACCAATCTGCAATAAATATGGGTGGATCGCACTGCAGGCAATACAATATATAAATATGTTTAAAAAAAATACAAAAATAGGTGGATTTTTTTTTTACTAATGCACCACAGATGGATAGTCAAAAAGTGCTATAGTCAGGTGGAGTCTAATTTGGAACAAATTATGATTCTACCCTTAGGCCACAAAAGTGGTGCCTACCTTTCATATAGGCTACATAAAATAACATGTTTTGTTGTACTTTGGAGGGTATGACATTGTAACTTTTTTCAACATAGGGTTTTCAACAGAGAGACTTACTACACCCAGCTGTTGCTGAACAACACCGACTGGATCCATATAACAGAAATTCCATCTCCTTAGTCATATAAAACGTCTAATGCATTTTGACAGGATAGGACTTTAGCACTGTAAATTGTGCTCTACAAGATGGGATAACTTCCACAATTTCTTGATATGTAGAAATAAACAAATAGCGATCCATTTGATTATAATGCTACTATATTCTAAAAAATAAAAACAATGATTTGCTTAACACAGGGCCAGACTTCACAAGGGAATGGTTTTCTAAGGCATCCGTCCACAGAGGATTGGGCTACATCATTACATTTATGCACACAAGTGCAGCACAGCTTCGCTGCTGTAACAACATTTTGGTTATAGCTTGTGAGTCTCAGGGCACTTGTGCAAATTTCATCTGGCCTTTAGCTGTGACAGCAGTGCTGTAACTGCAGTGCTACATATCTACCACTAGATGGAGTCAAAGAGAAAACAACCACGTTTTGGATTCTAAATATTATAGTAAGGTGTTAGCTTGTACGGCCAAAATGACAATAATAATATACAGTATATATATATATACTGTATATATTCTCTAAAGCAACTCGTTATCTCATATAGGATCAGATTTATCAGCCTATTCTTATATTTTAAGACAATTATCTTACCATGTGTTTGACAATTTTGCTGGATTCACGACATTTCCATTATTTCTGATCATGTACATTGTTAAAATCCTTGAAGGTATAACCAGTGTTAACATTTCTTCAAACCATCAAAATTATGTGTGAATGTAGTAAGATAAGACGTAAGGTGCAGTAATATAATCTCGTCTCAAAAATAATCTCGATGTTTGTTTCCGCAGGGTTATCACATAGGACTTGTGCTCAAAGAAATGATCTCACATTCTTGTCATCTAATGTTAGGAAACATCTGTGCCCTACTTTTTTACAAACATCCAACTGGTACAGGGCATTATTTACAGTATTTCCACAAGTCAAACGGCAGGAGGATGGTGTCAAGCGATCCGAAAAATACTTCTCTCTCTAATCTGTTGTCCAACTTTTGCGATGACAGTTTACACAACTAGCCTTTGTTTCATGTTGTACTGTTCAAATTAACCTAACACCTTGTCCAGTGATTAGGCATGCATCTATTCTGTATGTGCACCAAGACTTTTTTTAAAGTAATTCTTCTTCGGATGGAGCAATAGTACCACAAGCATGTAAAAAATGGAACCTTTACAATGGCGACATCATATGACGATGTCTATAGTATTTAGCTTAATACGAGCTGGGAGAGAGAAGCACATTTGTTTAAGTTTTGCCTCAGTACAGTGACTTAAGAAGTGAAATGACAGTGGTTGAGGCAAAAGTATAGATTGTTTGCTTTTAAAGATATCTTTACGCCACATCAAGCGAACACTTTGGAGAAACGCAGCCCCGGGTTCAGTCAGTGATTCTTAGCATCTTACTGTGTGCTGTGTTCTGCACATGGCTGATAACTCGATAAGATCAGGTTATGAAGGTGCCCTTATATATACTACCTGAAAATTGAGACACATTGAAAATGGCATGCATAGTCAATGTCACTTCAGCTCATAAATCACGAGTGAGGAGGCCAAAAACAATGTGTTGCCGCAATATTTACAAAGCTCACTGTATGTTCTCATCACAGGAGGTCACAGCTGATTGTATATTGTGTGTACACACGTACTATGTAGATCTTTGTAAATAATGAGCTACAAAGCATAAGGCTACAGGACAGAGCACTGAGACACAAAGGCCCCGAGTGGCAAAGAATCCACACAGTAAAATCAGTCATTTTACTGAGTGGATGGGTCACGCCAAACCATTAGCCAATGCAATTTGTAGCAGCAGGACGCCGCCCAACACAAGCAGGATACATACCCCGTGTACTATTCTCTCTTTCCTCTCATTAAAGTTTTAAACCAACACAAAAGGAAGACAAATGTAGTTATAGCAGTGTTTTTTGTAACGGAGGTAAATAACACTATCTTTTCGACACAATATTTCAGTCCACAGGGATGTCTTTTCGACACAATATTTCAGTCCACAGGGATGTAATTTCAAACGTGCATCAGGGATTTCAGGATTTCCACCTGGGTATAAATCCCCCTTTGTTTCTGCTGGGAGATTACCTTTTCGCAGCTTTTTGTACCGCAGATCACATCCCTGAATTAATTGCATAAATAGGTTAATCTAAACTATTTTACTCGGATGTGACTTTAGATTAGTTCAACGTAATGGACGCGGGTCAGGAAATTATCAAAATGGATGTGCAATGATACGATAGCAACTACAATAGATACCTGGACTGTTTGTCTGCGGTCCTCACTATAAGTTCGATTTATACTCTGCATGAATCACAGTTTTTTTTCACACCATTTGTTTTGTTTTTTCACTTCTGAAATGAACTCCTGATTCAAAATAATTGGATTACTGTCTTTTCAGACAAAACAGCTGGGAAAACCACTTTTCAACACACCAAAGTATAAATCGAACTGTTGGGTGACGGTGAGGTAACCTCACTGCACAGTCTGGTATAAGTAGCCTCTCTTATAAGCGCTAAGGGGATAAAAGGTAGCCACCACAAACTTCCCATCAAAGGTACGGCCCGTCAGTAGCCTCTGGGCCTCTTTGGAGTCACTGGAGGTGGCATACTCCACAAACACCTGATGAAAACACAGGTAAACACATAGGCGAAGTTAATTATTGAATGAATGAGACACGGGTGATGGTGAGAGACAGATAGAAGCACAGAGACGGACAGAAAATATATTTTGGTACAAAAAAAGCATGGTCTTTAAACAGTCTTTGTCAGGTAAGGAACACAGAAAATAACCAACAAGAGACACTTTCAAACATGCACTGTATTATGGAAGTTTTCCAGAGTTCAAACGGAGGGGCTGTATGTATGAACGCAATATTCTGGATCAGTAGGATCGGACATGCAACAGATTTTACGCAGGCAGAACCATCGACTAATGTCCGATTTGGCTCAAACCGCTCTACAGTATGTGTGAATGGACGCGGTGATTGTCAGGTGAATTTACGTTCAGTGTGGACGTGTTGCTGACGCTTTTATTGTCCTCCCGAGGTTTTTGGAGAGAGAGAGAGAGAGAGAGAGAACTGAAAACCAGTTTGATCATTGTGCTTTTTATCAGCGTTCGATTTGGAATATTCACCGATTATCAGCGTGTTTGAGTTGGGATATTCACCAATCAAACCTAAACGTCTCTTTTCTACTGCAGTGGCCTAATTGTAGACAACGAGCAGTGTGCACTTGGCTATATAGAGACCTGGCATCTCCCTCAGGGTGTTCATATGTGAAAGTGGCTCAGGTAACATGTCGGGAAAGACAGCAGTTGCACCTTAATGTCTATATCATGACCAGTATATACCAGCTGCTACGCACCTCATGTCTAAACCTCATGTACAGTACTGTACATACCGTATGGATGGACATGCTATGTGTTAATATGTAGATACCTTGTTTGTTTTTTGATTCTTGCTTTCCCCCTTGCTCCCTCTCTCTCTGTCTTTTTTTATCTTTGTCTTTCTGAAAAACGATGGAGCTTGCGCAAAAAAAAATGTCACCACTGTGTTACACCTGTACACCTGTGACGTGACAATAAAGATGGCGTTGGGGTTATCTAACCTGTCCTTTTCCTGGATTCTCCTTAGGGATGAGTAGAGAAACCACTGAACCATACTTCTGGCACTCCTCTTTCATGTCTTCCAGAATGTCTGAGGAAAACAAGACATTAGTCTTTAACAAAGACAGTAAAATAGATATTCAGAAAACTCAGGTAAGTCCACCCAGATTGACTTTTTGGGGTTGCAGAACTTTCATGGAAACGTCATGGATTCTGTGTGTGTGTGTGTGTGTGTGTGTGTGTGTGTGTGTGTGTGTGTGTGTGTGTGTGTGTGTGCGTGTGCGCGTGTGTGTGTGTGCGCGCCAGTGTGAGTTTCTGTTTCTGACAGAAAAAACAAAACAGTTACCTTGTACTCTTAATATCTAATTATGTACCAGAAAGTCTGTTTTCACAACACACGTTTGCCTTTTTACATTTAATGATAATGAGTAAAAAACGCTAAAAGACACTTGGACACCAAACATATATTTCTAATGGCGCTGTACCTTCATACTCCTCTTCATTGTGCAAGTGGCTGTCATCAATAAGGTTGAGCAGACGCAGGACCGGAGAGGGCAACAGAACCAGGTCCTCGATGTGAGGGGCTGAGAGGAAAGACATTCATTCTGGGTGAGTGGACAGCATTGGAGTGTTTGTGTGTCTGTTCTTTATGTTGTGCTTGATGTTTCTGACACATACCGAAGGGAATGCTGAAGAGTGGGCTCATGAGGGCAGTTTCAGCTGTACATCTGTGCTTGGGGTCATTGTGAAGCATGCTGCAGATACAAACACAGAATGTAAATGTAGTGAATAAACTGTGCAACTAAAAAGAAGTACATTTTTCTGCAAAATGGTAAAAAACTAAAGTAGCATAACAACTGGAAAGAACAGCATCATTACAGCAATCTTATATACGAAAAATCTTTCTTTCTACATGTCTCCTAAATCTCAACAGAATTCTGAAAAACGTTTGTTTCTATATCAGTGGTGCTCAATCTTTTTCATGTCAAGGACCCCCAAAATTATAAGTATTTGGCCGCGGACCCCCATCAAAATATTTTGTTCCAGGGACCCCCAGAGGCAAAGATTTGAGTTAAAAAATGTTTGCTTTAAAAATATATATATTCAAAGATTTGCACACTTTCATGATTTTAAAAAAATAGCAGATCTACGAGCTTGTAGATCTGCTATTTTTGAATAGCCCAAAGTGTAAAATAATGCTTTTTAGCTCAAATCTAAAAATGACACAGTTCCAGGTCTTAATGGGTTAATCTTAAGTGTGTGTAGTTACCTTTTGATAAGGTCTCTGAGGTGATAGACAGGGATGGCAGGGCAGACCAGACTGTTACTGGCAAAGATGTGGTCTACTATGGCAGCACTGTTGTCCTAAAAGTAGCAGAAACCAGAAAGCATGAGGTTGCCATTCGACTGTATAATGTTTCAGTTTCCTTTTACTGCCACATAGCAAGACCATTTTATTTGCATCAGTGCAGATTAAAAACAACCCATCGATCTATATCCAACCATGATCTAGGCATACCTTCCACTCCTGGGAGCGGACGGTCTCTTTGAGTTTGATTCCTGAGTACATCTCCAGCAGGATGATGCCAAGGCTCCAGAGGTCGATGGCCGCGGTGCAGCCCGAGTCCCCTTCCATCTCCACCCCGGCCTGGGCTAAGCTGTTCTGAAGCTCAGCCTCTGGCGCACGGTACCCGTCTGTCTGGATGTACTTCACATCCTGGGGAGATTGATTGATTGATTTTATTTTTGGTATTTCACTTTAACACATTGAGTGCCAAAACCGTACTAATACCGTTTTGCAAATACACCCGTGGAGTGCCAACTTTCCTTAGAAAAGCGCCTGCAATGGCTCACTGGAGTGGAAATTTCAGTTAAAACTTTTTATACACGTTTGAAGGACCATGACAAACACTTTTAATGTGTAGCTTGATTCAATATTAGATATTTGAAATCTTTTTTTTAATCAGATCCTAATTAAGACCCATTATAACTTCAGACTCCAATTTTAACCATGATAGACTCATTGAAAACACAGGGCCCTGGTTCTGGTGTCTGATATTGTCTTTCTAATACGTCAAGAAAGGGCTGTGTTTTACAATTACGTTTTCATTTTCTTTAAATCATTTCTTTTGAAAATGAAATAAATAAAATAAACAAGTGTTTCAAAGTGAAATACCCCTTTAAGATTCACCGGCGTGGATTCACACTGCGTCTTTCCCACACCAGACAAACTATAACGCAGCCAAAGAAAGACACACCTGGTTTCCCTCTTTGAAACTGAGGCCAAAGTCGATGAGCTTGAAACATTCGTCGTCGGCGCTCCAGAGGACGTTGCGTGGTTTCAGGTCGGCGTGGACGTAGCCTTCCCTGTGGAGGAAGGCCAGGGCTTCCAGGACATCCCTGGCACAGTGCTGCACCATCCACATGGAGTGGCCTTGATGGGGCCTGCATGGATTATAACCCATTAAGACCTGGAACGCATCTGTGTCACTTTTTGATTTGAGCTAAAAAAACAAAAAGCATTATTTTACACTTTGACTATTCAAAAATAGCAGATGTACAAGCTCATAGCGCGGCACCGAGTGCCGCGCTACGAGCTTGTAGATCTGCTATTTTTGAAAAATCATGAAAATGTGTGCAAATCTTTGAATAAAAAAAAAAGCTAACATTTTTACTCAAATCTTTGCTTCTGGGGGTCCCTGGAACAGAATATTTTGAGATGTGGGACCGCGGCCAAATACATCACTTTGGGGGTCTTTGACATAAAAAGGTTTCAGAACCTCTGCTTTAGAAACATAGGCTTTTAAAAAAAAAAAAAAAAAACTGATTTAGAAGACCTTTTGTAGAATCGGTGTTGCCAAGACGACGATGACAGCGCGACATTACGCCCGATTATGGACACGACCGCCAGCGTGACGTCGCCCTACGATCGTATGACATCATTCTCATTCACATAAAGGCAGCTGCATCAACCAGCTTGATCTACGGTGTTAGAAATGTTCAGCTGGACCGTGCGTCTGCATGGAGAACCAAAAGGATTCGGTTGTGCCGCTGTTGCAGTGGCTCTCATGATGTACACCTTTGGAAGGGTACACCATGTGACCCACTGCATCAGAATTGATATGAACGTTTTCAACACAGTGTCTTTATGCTGGATGAAGCTGCCACCAGTGAGGACAACTTTAAGAGGAGAAGATCCCTGTGAGGTCACAGCTGTGCTGATGGAAGATATCATCTACATGTGGGTAGGGCATATTAACTGCAACAGGCTTTATGCATTCAATGTCGACACCCACAGACGGTTCGAGCCTAAGATTTCTGGGACTGTGTCACCGTTGATGGAGGCCCACTCAGCCTGTGTCTTGGGGAAAGTAATGTATATGCTTGGAGTTGTTGTATACAGCTGGCAGCAGCAGCTGACCATCTACAAGTTGGACACCACCACAATGGCCTGGTCTTCAATTAACACCAGAGGCACTCCACCAGCGTACACATCAGGCCACACTGCCACCATCATCGGCACAAAGATGTTTGTGTTTTGTAGCCTGAGTAGTCAGGCTACAGAACAGGATTCAGAATTCTGCTACGACTCTTCTGCTATCGGAGTGTTTGACACAGAGACCAATTGCTGGCTGAGCACGCCTGTTGCGCGGCTTCGTCCAGAAAGACGCCGTGGTCATTCAGCCTTTGCCTACAATGGAGAGCTGTACATATTTGGTGGCCGCAACTTTGAACAGGACTTCAGTGATCTGTGGAAGTTCAATCCCAAAACCTTCTCCTGGAAGAAGGTTGAGCCCAAAGGGGAGGGCCCACGTTCAGGGAGTCGCTGCAGTTGCATGGTGGGAGATCGTGTCATCGTCTTCGGAGGAGACCACACTCTCAGTGACCTGGCCATCTTGGACTTTAATCCTAGTCTCAAGACGTTATGCAAGCTAGCAGTTATTCAGTACGGCTTGGAGCAGATGGAACTCCCTCATAACCTCAAGTGGGAACTGGCAGCCATGACTACCAAAACCAACAGGAAAAAACTGTCCGTTAAGAACAAAAACAAAAAACAAAATTAATAAATAAATACTCACTGGCACAGATGCATAAAAGACAGATCACTTGATCACAGTCCATAATGCTCTTATGCATGTTACAGTGGAAATATTAATAAGAATGCTGCTGTTTGCTACCTACATCAATTGGGAACTTTTTGATTGCTGTTTGTGATCAATAATGAGACCCAGTTAGGGTAAGGGGGTAATATCCATGGGCCAGGATATCGGAAAGAGCGGACGGGCACTACGAGCGCTTCGCCGGGTTCCTACAGAGTGTCAATAAGAAGATGACGGCCGGCACGTGCAGCAAGCTCAGAGATGGCTCCTCCAGCCTGTTGGGCATCGTCAGGAGGTTACCCTATGAGGCGCAAGGGAAGTGTTTCGAGCTCGTAGCGGAGGTAGAGTTTAAGAGCGTGAAGGTCACCTTTGACGACCTGGCCACCTTCATGTCGAAGTACGCTATACGCCTAGAGCACCTGCAGAGGACCGGCAGTAGCCGATCCCCGGGCACCACATCGGCAATCGGCTTCAGGTCTTAATGGGTTAGTTTGGAGAATCTTTATTTCAGGGACGTGCACAGATAGACTCTAGGTGGTGCTAGAGCACCTGCCCTTTGCCCTCTTGACCAGAAGTGCCCTTTTTTTTCTTCAACAGGGGTCCGGGACCCCTAGGGGGTCCGCCAAATCTTTATGTGATACGATTTTTCTTTTTACCATAACCACTCGAAACCTAGCATCCCTTTTCTGAGGAGAACTTTAGCCAAAAATAGCCGATCTACAAGCCCACAACGCCTCGCGCTGCGAGGCGTTGTGGGCTTGTAGATCGGCTATTTTTGGCAAAGAGGTATAGGTGTAGAGGGAAAAAAGAGCAGACTAAGTAAACAAAAAAAAGTATAATTTACTTGAGCACCTGCCCCTCAAAATGTCTGTGCACGCCACTGCTTTATATGGTGGTGATGGACGTTTCAGACCTATCATAACTAAGTCCATATAAGAAACGATGTCCTTACCTGTCACCCTGGGTGCCACTACTGGCTGCCAGAGCACTCCCTCTCACCAACAGCTCTGACACACTGACATCCAACAGTTCCAGCAGCAGACAGCGCGTTGACGCGCCGACACTACAGCTGTGATTGGTGAACACTCCATACAGCGTCACTGGCAACAACAAAAAAAAAGAACAAAGGAAATCTATATTACTATAAACTTGACTTTATCCTATGTTTTAACTATGGCTTGGGATATGAATCATGCAGAATTCTCACAGTCGTCACACAATAAAATATACATTTCAATTATGCTGGGTTCCAAATTCCACAATTTAAAGGAGTAGTTCACCCAAAAAATTACTTATTTTCTATCAATTACACACCCCATGAAGCCTTGAATTCATGGAGATTTTTTTGTTTGTCGCATTCCTTTTTTGAGTGGTGCCGAAGGCAACCACTCCTATACATGACTTTGTCTGTGTGTCCGTAGGTATGTATGTATGTATGTATGTCCGTCCACAAACATTGATGACAACATCAATACAGGGGTCAATACGGGGCTCATCAAAGGCACCACTCACTTCACACAGGGTGTGATTTTTAATTTATAATTGTTATCCCACGTGTTACGTGTACTGCCATCAGGCATACACTTGTGTCTGTGTTTGCTGTTTTCTTCCCCCTTGCCTTTGCCCTCTTGTCTATCATTCATTCCCTGGTCCCATCCTTCAGCATTCAACTCCGCCTCTCACCATCGGTTTCTCATCCACTCATTCAGTCCACCAATCATCTCCAGCCAATCACCCTATATAAATCACCTGCGTGGCAGCCATCTTTTTTTCCTCCTGCCATGCTGCCACCAGTCAATTGTTTGTTCTCCTCGTAACCAGTTCAGTTTTGTAACATGCCAACATTTCAGGGAAGGGTAGTTTAGTTCTGGGGTACCCTGTACATTTCCGCACGTAGGTAACCATCTGTTATTCACACTAGTGTAGAGGTGAGTGTCACCCATTGTAATTTGTTTGTTTGTTGTTAGAGTAGGAAGTCATATTTTGTTTCTCTTTGAATAGCTAAGATTTATTACTTTATCTAGAAAGTGAGTTTTATTGCTTTCTTTCCTTTGGCACCACCAGACCTTCCCTGTATTGTTACTTGGCGTGTGCGTGTGTGTGTGTGTGTGTGTGTGTGAAGGAAACGTGATTATTGTCTCCGCCAGGCCGAAGGCATGGTGGAGAGTATGTTTTACCGTCCGTCCGTCCGTCTGTGAACACCTAACATTGGTCAAGCTTCACGTGACATCACAATATGTAACATAAATAGGTAAGACAGAATTAATCAGGAACAGTTTTACCACCTCGCCTGGCGGAGGGAGACCTGTGCTCCGAGGAGCACCTTTTCTAGTTTACCTATGTTCTTGTGCCCCTGTATGTCCTCCAGCACGGACCGCTCCTTGTGATACCCGTAGTCTCCTCCCTGAGTGTCGGCGGTGAACTCCTTGACGGCGGCCGTGGTGGTGGTGGCTCTGCCCGAGCTCACCCTGTACACGGAGGCCGAGACGCCCTGGCCCAGGCGCGACTGGACGTTCCAGATCTCCCCGAAGATCTCGAACAGGACCGGTTTCATGCTCTGGTCTACGACACCTCCTCCTCCAAGGCCTGTCGCAATTATTTGAGATAATCGCAATTATTTGAGATAATCGCAATTATTTTGTATAATCGTCATAATAGTTTCCATGTGGAAAAATATTCATACGTTTTCAAACATTTTCCAAAAATATTTTTTACGTTTTCAAACATTTTACAAACATATTTTTTACGTTTTCAAACATTTTACAAAAATATTTTTTACGTTTTCAAACAGTTTCCTTTTTTTTTACGTTTTCAAACAGTTTCCTTTTTTTTTTACGTTTTCAAACAGTTTCCTTTTTTTTTTTTACGTTTTCAAACATTTTCCAATTTTTTTTTTTGACGTTTTCAAACATTTTACAAATATAATAATAAAAAAAAACTTGTCTTTGGAAAATATAAAATGACCAAATGTGTCAGTCATTTCTGTGTATATTTAAGTTATTTGTCATATCTGCCTTGTGCAATTTGTGATTATGAGGCAAATAAAAAAACAAACAGAAATTAAAATTGCATTATGTTCCAATGTTTGATGCAAAAAAAAAAAACACAATTAACCCATTAAGACCGGGAACGCGTCTGTCATTTTACATTTCTTTGGCTATTCAAAAATAGCAGATCTACAAGCTCATAGCGCGGCGCTATGAGCTTGTAGATCTGCTATTTTTCAAAAATCGTGAAAAGCTATTTTTTTGTTTTTTCAAAAAACTGTTAGGATTAGGAAAACATTTTTAGAATCGCCTCAGGTCTTAATGGGTTACATCGTTAATCGCAATTACTTGTGTGACAATTAATCGTCAACCTAAATGTGTAATGGTGACAGTCCTACCTCCTCCACCCGCTCCTCCTCCTCCTGGTGCTGCTGCCATCATGGTGGTGTGTTGTTGTTGTTGTGGACGTGTTGTTGGTGTTGTTGTTGTTGTGGGGTCAGAGGAGCTGCAGTGGGCCATTAGAGAAGCGATGGAGCCGCAGCCAGCTAGAGTATGACAGGCAGGTGGTTGGTAAAAGTAGTCAAATGTTTTACTTAAATAAGAGATTCAAGGTAGAAATACTCTGTTACAAGTAAAAGTCTAGAATTCGCAATTGACTTGAGTAAAAAGTACAAAAGTATTGGCATCAAACCATACTTAGTGTCAAAAGTAAAAGTACCCATTTATGCAGAATATCCCATGTCACAGGTTTCAAAATGTGTTAAAATCTGCCTCTGAGATGTAGTGGGGTTAGAAGTAAAAGTATTGAACATTGGAAATGCTGAAGTGAAGTAAAAGTACCTCAAAATTGTAATTAAGTACAGTACTTGAGTAAATGTACTTATTTACTTTGTAGTGGAGTAAACAGTGCAGTATTTTCCTCTGAGATGTTAGTGGAGTGAAATTAAAAAAGTACAGAAAATTGGAAATGCTCAAGTATAGTAAAAGTACCTCAAAATTGTAATTAAGTACAGTACTTGAGTACATGTAATCAGTTACTTTCCACCACTGTTGACAGCTTCCAGCAGCTGCAGGAGCATTTCTAACCACTCCAACGACCGGTCAACAGCAGCCAGTTAACAATAACACTGCAACCATTACCAGCACTGGACTAAAACTACTAATAAACTGCATTATTGTTATTATTAATAAGATGATTGTTTGCTGAATGAAGCCTCCTGAATGACTTCACACAAAGTTAGCTAGTTCCTTTAGGAGAGTACTGGCTAGCCACAGAGTTGTTGGAGCAGCAAACCAACCGTTTTATAACAGTGTGAATGTCGAATCTTCGCCCCATAACATTGCATTAAAGCGTTAAGCAAAGCAACTTATATATCGGCTAAATTAATAGTAACATGATGTATTTCTTCGGCTTCAATGACAGCTAAAGTTTCAGCTCATTAAGCTGCTGAGAGGAGCATTAATGCTGCTTGTTGACATGTTTTCAGAAGATCAACCTCACTTCCGGGCCAGTGTTGCCAGATTTTGCGAGAGAAACCAGCAACCATGCAGGTCTACGAAAAACAAGGCCAAAAGAAGCTTCAACCCGATATGCAGCGGCTGTTTGAAAGATTCAGATCTACAAGCTCACAACACGTCGCACCACGACGCGTCGTGAGCTTGTAGATCTGCTATTTTCAAAGAAAAATCTTGAATGAATGTTTTTGAAACATTTTAATTTACACACATTTTGTATGGTATGGGGGTCCCTGGCCTGGACCTTAATTGACACAAAATATGCTCTGATCTGACTATGGCCAAATATAAGAAACCCAAATAAGCATCTACACTTTAGAAACAATTAAGCCCAAATAAACAACTATACTTTAGAAACAAGCCCGAATAAACAACTACACTTTGATTGACTGATTGATTGAATACTTTATTAGCAGGAAAGTACAGTTCAATACAAGGTCAGCTAAGAGGATTTAAAACACAAGAAAGCCTATGGCTTGTTTCCATTGGGGTCCTTTGTACTCAATACATAGAGACATTTAATGACAGACAGATGCAAAACATCATAAAAAAACAGTTTGAAAACACAAACAAAAATATGTACAGTAAACAGTTGGGGGGGGGGGGGGTAGGCTTTAGAAACAAACCCAAATAAACAACTACACTTTAGAAATAAGCCCAAAAAAACGCAACCCGCAACTACCAATATTTTCAAGCAACTTTACACAAAAATAAGCCCAAAGTCGCTTATAATAAGCGGACACATGCCTTCTCTATTGACACATGCCTTCTCTATTGACACATGCCTTCTCTATTTGAACGACTCTATCAAACAAGATGTCGACAAGGGCAAATATTGCGGCATGGTCATGCTGGACCTCCAGAAGGCTTTTGACACCGTTAATCACCCAATTATGATCAATAAGCTCAAAGCAATAGGCTTTGATGACACGTCGGTGAACTGGATGAGATCCTACCTGGAGGGGAGGGAGCAAGTGGTGGAAGTAAACGGCACCCAGTCCCCTCCTCTCCCAGTGACTTGTGGTGTTCCTCAAGGAAGCATACTAGGACCACTACTGTTCCTGATATATGTGAATGATATGTCCTCAGCTTGCGACTGCAAACTGTTCCTGTTCGCAGATGACTCGGCTCTGCTGGTCTCGGACAGGGACAGGCTGCAGGTTGAGAAAACTCTCAGCACTGAACTCAACAAGATCTGCATCTGGCTCTCCGACAACAAACTCTCATTACACCTGGGTAAAACTGAATCCATCCTCTTTGGGTCCAACCCTAACCTTAGAAAGGCTGAGAGTTTCACGATCAAAGTGGGTGAAAATGTTATCACAAGAAAGGAGGAAATTACCTACCTGGGTTCCATCTTGGAGGCAAACCTCTCAGGTGACAAAAACGCTGAAAAGACGATCAAAAAGGTCCACAAAATAACACGGAGGATGTGGAGGCTTGTTCGTAAAGTCAGTAAGAATACTCTGAAGATTCTTATAGGGGCCCTCATACAAGGTCATTATGATTATGCATGCACTTCATGGTATCACAACACCTCCAAGGCCCTAAAAACAAGGCTCCAAACATCCCAAAACAAACTTGTAAGGCTACTTCTTGGCCTCAATTACAAAACCCATCTAACCCCTGATCATTTTGCTAGGCTTGGATGGCTTAGGGTTGAGGACAGAGTACAGCAACTTGCTATGGGCCTGGTCTTCAAGATACACCACAACATTGGGATCCCCCTGTATTTGTCAAAATACTTCCAAAATGTAAATCAAGTCTATGATCATAACACCAGAGGCAGCTCCACAAACCATGTTCAACCCAGATTTGGCACAACAAAGGGAATGAACTCTTTCTCATGCTATTCATCTAAAATGTGGAATGCCCTACCAAAAGGAGTAAAGGAGTGCAAAACCCTACTCACTTTCAAAAATGCCCTAAAGATACACCTTCAGGAGGCTGCAATTCAAAAATGGCCCCTGTCCAAGTCCTAACCTACCCCATGTCCTAACCTAACCCCCCCCCCCCCCCCCCCTCTCTTTCTTTTTTGTACATATTTTTCACCCTTCATACCAGTAACCTGTAAACTGATTGTATGACATTCTGTATAGTAGTGTGTATATCTGTCTGTCTCTTATATGTCAACATGATTTGTGTGCATGGGGATCTCATCTTAAACAAGCTACGTGCTTAACTGAGCTATCCAGTTTAGTAGACCTTGTATTGCGAATTTGTACTTCCATGTACTGTTATGTACTGTCATGTACTGTTCTCATGTCTTACTAAATAAAGTACATCAATCAATCAATCAATCAAGACATGGCAACACTACTTGTGAGACAACTGCAGAGCTGCTGTAGAGGCTTTGCGCCACCTACCGTACAGGAGGGTGTATGGTTTCCCCACTCGTTCGCTTCATTTTTACATTGAGTGTAATTCCGGCTTTCACCGGATGCGCCCCGTGACTACCGCCCATTGGGAACTTCCAACAGAATCGGCCACAGACGGGATTAAAACACTTCTTTATTGAAAAATATGGGTTAACACATTGCACAAATACAACGGACACCGAGTTAACATTTGGGGCAAGCGGGTAAGCACCTCATATTTTGTATTCGTACATGTTTGAAGAACTACGGGCTTAAATAAGTCAAAATCGATCAAATCTACGAGAGTCTTGATCTAAGGCTACCCAGACCATAGAGGTATAATATAACCAGACTCAGTCCTACTCTAGCACAATTTAACACTGACTATCTGTCAATGAACATTCTAGTGCAGGGGTCTTCAACAGGGGGTCCTCAGAGCTACTATAGGGGGTCCGCCAAATATTTGTGTGATTTTTTGTGTTTTTCTTTTTACATTAACCACTTGAACCATAAATAATTATTCCGAGTACTTTAGCCAGAAATAGCAGATCTACAAGCTCACACTGCAAGGCGTTGTGAGCTTATTTGTAGATCGGCTATTTTTGGCAAAGAGGTATAGGTGTAGAGGGGAAAAAAGAGCAGATGTGTACTCAAAAAAAAGTTGAATCTGAAACATAATTTTATACAATATAGAGGGGGTCCCTGCTTCATCTCTCTCTCAGCTAGGGGGTCCTTGGGCTGAAAACGTTGAAGACCCCTGTTCTAGTAGGCTTTGAACTTGAGACTAGCCATGGTTAACATGACGCTTGTCATGGTAGGCTATGACAGTCATGTTTCAGGGCTAAACTTGAGACTGACGTTGAGCCCATAGTTAGTTCCTACTTCCTCACTGATCTTTGCTCCTCCCAGCCTGTGGGTGATTGATTAAATTACGTTGTTTGTAATTGTTGTTTTTAGTTTAGAGACATAGAAGCAAGCAGGCGAAAGACTAACAATATGATCGGAATGTTTGCCTTGCCGTTGTTTTCAGCGACTACGTGGACCCTCCTTGTTCTGTTGTTCACTCTGCTGTTATTGTGAGTATGAAATATGAATCAATCCTTCTTTCTGCCTTTACTTGGACTGTTGTGTTGCATTCCCCAAGTTGCGCAGTTGGCCAGCTGCCATATCCATGTCTGAATGTGTCCTTAAACCTTTTTTTGTGCCTTATGGACAGGTCACGTTCGAAATGATGCACCATTAGTGCAGACAGAACTAGAACGTTGTGACAACTATTTTCTACATATTTAAAGACAAGTAGCCTACACCTAGGCTCAACATTCTTTCCCTCATTTCAAACAGTAGAAGTATCATTATGATATCATTGTGTTAAGTTAAACAGACAGCCTGTGCATCATGTATGTTTTTTATAATGTAATAATTTATATCTGCAAATTAAGTAAAGTTTTCAAAGAATTGTTGTGGAGTAAAAGTACAATATTTGCCTCTGAGATGTAGTGGAGTAGAAGTAAAAGTATTGAAAATTGGAAACACTCCAGTAAAAGTTTTTTTTAAAAAGAAGAAGAATAAAAAACTCATAATTGTAAATAAGTACAGTACTATACTTAGTTACTTTCCACCACTGGCTACGATGGTCGAACAGCAGGAGTTTTATAAATCATGCACAATCAGGACTATTATAAATAATAGTGACAACAACTATGCAGCTCAACAGCTCTACATTTACTCTACATTTCCTCAATCATAACAATCATAACTGTTGCACAATCTTATGGTGATGCCGCACCTGACCATACAATGTGATTGTGCAACAATAAGTATGGGTGTCCTGCTTTTGTGTCACCTAGATATGGTCTTTGGCCATACTATGGCTTTTACAAGAAGCTGGGGATTCAAGGACCGAAGCCCCTGCCTTTCATTGGAACCTTGTCATACACCATGACTAAAGTAAGTGCTCTCCATCCAAGCAACAGTGCAGCCTGGCTGTGTGTAAGCCATGTTGCAATTGAGTGTCCTGCACTATCTGTACCGAGTAGACCTCTAGACCACTGTTTCTCAACCTGTGGGTCGGGGGGTCCCCACATGATATGGGGGGGAAGGGGGGGGGGGGACAGTGAAGTGACAATTCAAGGACTTTTAAGACCTGTTTAATACAAAAAACACAAACATTACTGCATATAAAAAGCAACACTATACAAACTGGTCAAACATTGACCAAATTGTCAAATAAAAAAGAAAGAGATCAATATTGTGAAAACAGCCGATCTACAAGCTCACAACGCCTCGCAACGCAAGGCGCTGTGAGCTTGTAGATCTGCTATTTGCACAATATTTATCTGTGGAACAGAGTCAAACTAAATGTAATCCTCAACTCCTCAATTACAAGTACTAATTGAGGAGGGTGGGGGGTCCCCAGTTCAAATATGATTATTTTGGGGGGTCACGGCCTGAAAAAGCTGAGAACCACTGCTCTAGACCTTCTGCAGAGAATCTGCACATATACTGTAAACAGAGCTCCTACCTTTAAATTAATTTTAAATCTGTGGCCTTATTTGTATACTATTTAAATAGTTTTGAGAGAAAAAAAATGCTGCTCTTTGTCCCAAAGTGACCGCAAAAGATTCCTGCTATTTGTTCCAAAAAGCTTTATACCACCCTGTATATATAACATGTATATATAATGACGCAATGATGTGACATAGTTCTGTTTACACAATGCTGTACCCCCTCCAACTGTATATACTTTCCCCATTTTCAACTGTTTTTATTATATTTTGACGCTTGCTTTGGCAATGTAAACGTATGTTTTCTCATGCCAATAAAGCTCATTGATAGAATTATTCCACTCCAGAGGTCGCCAAATGCATGTTTTACTGTGCTCAAGTGTGAACAGAGGTGACTTTGGCCTACTTCTATCAGGTTACATAATGGTAATGTGACCTTTCCAGTTAGGTCGAATTACTAAAGGTTCAAGCTTTTTAAAATGGCCTTTTGGCATGAAATGTTGAATATTAATCATTATTCGTATTATTATAATTATTACTACTACTATTATTATCAAGTTCATCATTCAATGACCACAAACACAATTAGTATTCTATTCTGAACTCTTATGTTTTTTGATTGTCATAGTAGGCTAATAATGCTATCACCATTGTCACCGTGTTACAATGTTTTGGTTACTTTTTCCTTCTTGACATTTCTGAATTCTCTGTAATACTAATACTATTGTTCCTGAAATGTTGCAGGGCTTTGAGGGTTTTGACCGTGAATGCTATAGAAAGTATGGGAATGTGTGGGGGTAAGTTCATCATCTGTTTGTATGAATAAGAACTAAGAAACTCCACAAGAACTACATAATTATGCCAGATAATTCTGCAAGAGAATACAGTAAATCATGTTTTATATATATATATATATATATATATATATATTCTTGTATTTGTTTTACTGAGGATAAGGTTAGAAATAAGGTTAGGATTTAGGAGGTTAAGATTAGGAATAGGGTTTTGGCACCGTTTGACTGATGTTACGTGTAGGAATACGGTTACTGAGGTTACGTGTAGGAATACGGTTAGGGTTAGGCATTGTTTACTGAGGTTACGTTTAGGAAATTACTGGTGCCGTTCCGGTCGCCGGATTTGCCGCGGGCGAGCGTGTTCTGGGGCGAGCGTTCTGGTATTCGTTTCATTCATTTTATTGTGGCTGGGGTTAACCTGCCAGCTTGCGCCTGCGATTATTGCGTGTGAAGCTTACCTGAAAGAGAGGAAAAAAGTTGAAGCCAGCTCAACCTTATTCTGTAGCTTTTGTAGCAGCTCAACCTTATTCTGTAGCTTTTGTAGAGGGCAAAAGCTACAAGTGTCAGGCATCACAGAGCTCCAGGCACAAGGGCCATGTCAGCTGAACATGACAGACAGACCTCATCTTCTATTTGGTGCTGAGAAAGGATAAGAAGCCACACCCCCAAAATAATTTTCTGTTTGCATCATTGCATGTCTATTTTTTACCAGCTTGCAAGCTGGTCTAAGAAGAGACTGACCTACTAGTCATCCATGTGTTTGACATATTCGCGACATGTTTTCAATCACTGGCTGTCCTTTAAGACAATGGGGATACTTTCCCATACTCTGAACGGGCGGTCTCGTCCTCCCAAGCTATGGTACTAGACACGCCTCTCGCCTCTATGAAAACACGCCAGGCATACACGGCAACACACACACACAGAGAGAAAAAGAAAGCAAGCTGGTATAAATGACTGAGTCATGTCTTGTTAAATTTCCTAAGAACTGATTTTTTTCTTCATACTGTGATATCATGGTGTTCATGTGTAGGACATTTGAAGGACGCATACCGACGGTGATGGTGGCAGATCCTGAGATGATTAAAACTATCTTCGTGAAGGAATGCTACTCCGTGTTTACCAACCGCAGGGTGAGATGGCTACACAGTATCATATTCATGCAACACTTCTGCCATTCAGATATTATTTGAAACCAGTGGTTGTATGTGTGCTCAGGTCATGGTATTGTTGAGCTAATAGTATAGTTGAACTTCATAACTCCATAAGTTCAGAAGTGCTTTTTTGTTTACCAAACACAGGGTTGTGGTCCATGGGGTGTAACAAACTGATCTCCCCCATCTATGCCCTCTTTGCTGTCTCTCCATCACAGTAGTACGATTGGCATGAGAATAGGATGCATTCATAGACACATGTGGCGCTAGTCACAGTATGCTCATGTTCACAGGACCTGGACAAAGACTTTATGGGGCCCATGGCAGATGGAATGTCAGTGGTTAAAGATGAAAGGTGGAAGAGAATTCGGAGTACTGTATCTCCATCTTTCACTAGTGGAAGGCTAAGACAGGTAATATATTTTGGTCCTAATATGACTGTAGTGAAATGGCATATGTGTCAATTGTCATTCACAAATTGACTAATCTTAAAGGGGACCTTTTCCTGCCAGCTTACATAATTCATAATCACATTATGTTGGCTGTGAATATTCAGTGGTGAGAGTGCCAAGTGAACTCTTGCCCCACAGAACGCATTGGGAAATGTTAATCATGTTTTCACACACGAGACGTGTTCACGTTAAATATTGGCAAGTTCCCCTCTAACACAGCTATTTGTGTAATATACAAGACATTTGATCACATGCTGTTTATTTGCCCCAGGTACTTAAATAAGGCACGGACAGACACAAATGTGTTTAGGCACGGTTATCCAGGTCCAAAGGAACCAAGATACATGCTGGAAAATAATATCCTCATTTTTGGCTTGGACTGATGAGCTCAGGGAACCATGAATCTATAATAATCTATATTTATCACTTACTGAAGCTTTATTTACTATTTTAACCCCATTGTGCTGATAACTTACAACCACAAAGGCAATACAACGGTTTGCTGAACAATCAGAGAAAGCTGAAGTACCACAAGTGTGTGTGTGTGTGTGTGTGTGTGTGTGTGTGTGTGTGTGTGTGTGTGTGTGTGTGTGTGTGTGTGTGTGTGTGTGTGTGTGTGTGTGTGTGTGTGTGTGTGTGTGTGTGTGTGTGTGTGTGTGTGTGTGTGTGTGTGTGTGTGTCAGCTTAATTTCTCTCTTTGTGTATTGGAATGAACGCAAAAACAAGCAAACCATTTGTACAATTGTGGGGTATATATCATGTATACAAATACATAATGGTTTGTTGATTTGTTTTGTTTTTTCCTATCGTTAAGGTGTTCCCTAATGTACAGCAGTTTGCAGACAGACTCGTTGAGACTCTAGGGAAAACCAATTTGGATGAATCTGTTGACATTAAAAGGTATGTTTTCAAGCAGTATAACCTACAAGTGCACCCAGTCGCCTTGTGTGTATAATAGAGTTTTACTTGATGATTAATTGCCATGCAAATAATTGTGATTAATGATTTAATTGTATCCAATGAACATTGGAACATATAGACAATAATTACATTTCTGTTAGCCTTTTACGCTTCGTAAAGAAAAAATCCACATGGCAGATATGACAGATAACTTAAATATACAAAGAAAATACTGACATTTTTAATAACTTTATATTTTCAAAATAAAAATGGTGGAAACAGCCGATCTACAAGCTTACAACGTGTTGCATTGCGACGCGTTGTGAACTTCTGTTATTTCCGTAAAAAAAATAGACTATTTTTCAACTTGGGAATGATCATGCAAAATAATTGTGATTATCTCAAATAATTGATTAATTGAATAAATGATAATGTAATATGATTATGCAAAAATAATTGTGATTATCTAAAAAAATATTTTAATTGAATAAATGATTATGCAATGATTGTGACAGGCCTAAAGTTGTCTGTTGTGTTCTAACAAATTGACTGAGACTGACTCTGTTTTTGTAGTATGTGGTTTATGTCTTTTGTCTTATGTCATGTTTATGCTATGTCTCGGGGAAATGTGTTTGTGGTGTTATGTGTTCAAACAAAATATATAAATCATAACAAAAATAAAACCTCTGTTTTGTGTTAGGTTTGTGGCACCCTACAGTTTAGATGTTGTGACCAGCGCGTCGTTTGGTGTGGATACGAACTCTGTCAACAACCCAGATGACCCTCTTGCCAGTCATGTCAAGAACGTTGTGAACATAAGCGGGAGACTATGGCTCGTTTTTCTCATCAGTATGTAGTCTGATCTGTTGGTACATTTTCAAATTACACAATAGCATCAATAGTGAATTATGTCTTTGACAAGCCGTAACAATGAAAGTAAGAGCAGTCTATGAAGCATATTTTGTTACATTCTTGTGTGTACATTATATACACAAAATGTAGTCGTTTATATTGACAGAAGCTGCTTTGTTGGTGTTCATTTATGTGTCAAAAGTATGACACATACATTCACAGACCTACAATGAGAGGGAATGGAATCTCTTAAAGGTTCTATGACATTCATTTTTTTTTTTTATATATATGTTTTTTGGGGGGGTTTATGACCTCAATTACACCCAAAAAAACTGAACTTTGAACATTCAGTGGATTTTCTGTGGTCTGGGGTTTTCTGAATAATTAGGCTGAAAAGTAATCTGAGATTGGCCCTTGGATAGCGAAGTCACAGGCCATTAATCCCGCTCACTCTCCTCCTCGCCCCTCCCCTCCCCTATCCTTTCCTTTGGGGAGGGGGGGGGGAGCAGAGGTGATGATTGATAAGCAAAATCCCTCAACAGCGACACCCGCACGTTTGAAGGACCATGACAAAGACTTTTAATGTGTTGTAAAACTGAATGTCATGAAACCATTAATGCATGGCCTCAATCACAGCACAGAAGCAAAAGCTAAGCTCCTTATAACCATTGATTTCTATTTTCAGTGTTTGTCCCCTTCTCATCACATCTTTTGAAGCTGTTGGGTGTTTCAATGTTCCCGAAAGAAAGCGTGGACTTCTGCTTGAATGTCATCAAGAGATTTAAAGGCCAGCATCACGCAGATGACTCTGTAAGCCTCATTAATTTACTTGCAAATGACCTTTGGGTAAAAAACTTACAAAAAACACCCATTTAATGAAATGACTTAAGAAAGTTTATTCAAAATATTTATTAGAGCTGGTATGCAAAAAGATTAGATTCCACTTCGCTCTGACAAAAACTGATAAGGTGACTAATGGATGGGTGCTCTTAAAGGGTTATTATAGATAAGAAACGTAGTGCATGCACATCCACTCTAGTGTTCAGGTACAGCAAAAACATATAGAAAACAAAGTCCACTCCAGGGGTTTAACTACCACGCAGTTGCGTTGGGGCCCCGTGACATTTAGGGGCCACCCGTAGGGCTGTCACGATTCCAAATTTAAGTTGGCGATTAATTGTCACACTAATAATTGGGATTAACGATTTAATTGTGTTTTTGGCATTGAACATATGAATATGTTTGCCTCGTAATAAAAAAATACACAGGGTAGATATGACAAATAACTGAAATTTACAAAGAAATTACTGACATATTAATACATTTTATACTTAAAAAAAAGGTATAAAATAGCGGAAATAGCTGAAACGATTGACTAAAGAATTGCGATTATCTCAATAATTGCGATTACGCTATTATTTAATAATAATTGTGACAGGCCTAGCCACCCGTGCCATAAAATAATAAATAATACTGTATACAGAGATGCAGTAGTAGAATTTTGGCAGAGCCCAGTTGCTAGCAGCACGTTGACCACTCCGCCCAGTGTTGGCTTGTTGCGCCACTGTTCCACTCCCACTGTTTATTACATTTCGTCATCTTCCATCAGGTGAAGGTCAAGGTGTGATCAAAACTTTGAACTTGCAATAAACAGTGGGAGCATATTGGCAGTTTGCTCTTTATAGACCATTTCATTTTATTTTTTAAGGTAGAGTAGTCAATTATTTTTCTCCCCAATTTAGTCGTTATGCCAATTGATTCCTCCCCACACACATTTCTGTGTGTTGTCACTGCTGTCGTATCCTACTGACTCACCTACCAGCCTGATCTCACAGAACACAGTGAAATCGCATGGATTGACAATTCCGTCAACGGTGGGTTAGAACCCACAACCTCCGTGGTGGTGGGCAGGGACTTTACCACTGCGCCAATAGACAATTTTTAACCTTGTTAAAAAGAAAATCATATAGCAATTAAGAGCTGCTAAACATTTTTTGTGGATAAGTCATTTTTGGTACAAGGGGATGTAAGGATGTATGAAGAAAGTAGTGCACACACATGCGTGGCCCAGGTGCAAGACAAGCACAATCATAAAAAATAAAGTCTGCACACTGGTTTTTATTGCGTTTCGATCTATTCAGATCTTCATCAGGACATATACATCAATGTAAGCATTTTTATTTGTTGTCCAGAGTCGAGACTTCCTACAGCTGATGATTCAGAATGAGATATCAGAGACGGCACTAAAGAACGATCAGCCGAGCAAAGGTATGATGGTATATTTTTCAATGACATTTATTTTCTTCCGCCACATTTAAATGGATTAAATTGAGTCATTCTAACCTCTTCAAAAATACGAAAAAAAGCCTTGCCTTTTTAGTATGCCACCAAGCCCAGTATGTGAATACTCTATGGATACATTGTATGTGTGTGTTTTTGGTAAAGTTTTTTTTATTTTGCTACAGGGTTAACTGAAACTGAGATCCTCTCCCAGTCGTTTATTTTCATCTTTGGTGGTTATGATACCACCAGTACCACTCTGAGCTTCATCCTTTATAACCTGGCTATCAACCCTGACGTAATGCGGACCTTGCAGGAAGAAATAGATGCCAATGTCCCAAAAGATGTAATTAAATCTTGTGTTGTAAATATTTGACATTCTGTGTCAGCTTCCTCAAGTGTAACTGGATAGTTCTCCCAAAAATATGAATTCACTATCCACTCACTCTCATACCAGTTACACAGATGAAGTTTCTTTCTCTACATTACAAAGGGAGTTTGCCAGCGCAAAAAGCGGAGTCTCTAAAATAAGTGAAGTTAATGGTACATAGTTATTTTATAAAAATAACTATACTTACAGCATTTATGCTCTACTTCAGAATGTAAAGTTCCCCACACTTCTCTACGTTTAAATGTCTAAGGTTTGGGTGCACATGCATTTTCAAAAAGGTTTTATGGAAATGTTTTGCCCTATTTGGCAACTCAAAAGAACTGGTCACTGTTGACTTCAGTTCCTTTCTGAGAATCTGCTGTAGTTCTGGCCCGATGTGGACAAAGAAACACCTGTATTACAACTGGCATGAGGGTGAGAAGATTAATTTTCATTTCTGGGTGAACTACCGGTAATCCTTTTTTATTTGAATCTCTGCCAGTTCACAGCACACGATGAAAGCTGTCAATGGCATTAATGTATGCATTTCAAGAACATCAGTGTTCATCACATACGGTACATCTCCTGTCTGCTCATTTATTAAATCTACCTTTTGGCTCCAGGCTCCTTTTTCATATGAGGGTTTGATGGACCTACAGTACCTGGATCAGGTCATTTGTGAGTCCATGCGTTTGCTTCCTACCGCGCCTCGGCTGGAGAGGGCTTGCAAAACAGCCGTCCAAGTCAATGGCATCACCATCCCTGAGAACACCCTGGTGGCGATCCCTGTGTTGGTGTTACACAAGGACCCACAGTACTGGAACGACCCCGAGCTCTTCCAACCGGAAAGGTATCAGCCTGCTTTTTTTGTGTCAAGGATTCATCTAAAAAGAGAAGGATATTGGGCCCGATTCACTAAGCTGGTCGTAAATAAAGTGTAAATAAAGTGACTAAAGGAGGGTGTATTCTCTCTAAGCAAAAACCAACGTGCAATTCACAAAGGAAAGGGGTGTGTAAATCCCTGATATGTGCGGATCACGGTTGTTCCTCATTTTTGCCTGAATTCAGTTACTCTGAATAGTATTTTAACATGAACAGTTCGTTTAGTATGTGTGTTTTTTTGCTTTTGCAGGTTCAGTAAAGAAAACAAGCACAATATAAACCCATACGTCTATGTGCCATTTGGAATCGGTCCTCGTAATTGTGTTGGGATGCGCTTTGCTGTCCTGACCATGAAGATGGTGCTTGTACGTCTCCTGCAGACTTACATTGTGGAGACCTGCAAAGACACAATAGTGAGCTTATGATTGCACTCAAATGCACATTTCATTCAACTTTACCACATACTGTATGGCTTAGAGCAGTGGTTCTCAACCAGTGGTCCTTGAGGGGGTACCAGGTGGTCCCCAGCAAAATTAGTTAACATAGCGTCACAATAATTTTAACCACTTAGCTTTGGCTTTTAAAAAATAGCAGATATACAAGCTCATAGCGCGGCACCGAGTGCCGCGCTATGAGCTTGTATATCTGCTATTTTTGAAAAATCTTGAAAATATGTGCATATCTTTGAATATATACATTTTTTTAAGCGAACATTTTTAACTCAAATCTTTGCTTCTGGGGGTCCCTGGCACAACATTTTCAGATTTTTCAGCCAAATGTATATCAATTTAGGGGTCCTTGGCATGAAAAAGGTTGAAAACCACTGGCTTAGGCTTAGAATATGCAGGTTTTAGTAGGAATACAAACTATACCTACTGATTTCACTAAAGTGAAACCAGACCAGCTGATGTAATTATGTGTTTGGAATGAAAAGCTGCACACTCTCTTGGTTCTGATTTTAACTCCATGTTCTTCTTTCAGATTCCCTTGGAGTTTAACAATATGTTCCAGCCAGTTAAGCCAATCCAACTGAAGTTTGTTCCGAGAAACGGTATCTAAGGAGAAGCAGTTACTGTTCTCGGGGCATCTACAAATATGTTTAATGATGCACACTACCAGTAGGCCAACTTAGTACAGTACCTCCACACATTTTGTTTTTCCACTTATGTTTTATGATTTCCGCTGGTAACACTTGCTATGCATTCCATCTCTATAATTTTTTAAACATACTTATAATGCATTATAATCTGCTTATAAATCTGTGTAATTATAGTTTTAAGCACTCTTAAATGCTCATAATGCTTTATTACAATCATAGCATATTATGAAACCTATAATAATTATACTTACGAAGTCCTATAAAATGAAATATAACTTATAAAGTCAAGTATTAAAATACTTCATAATTGGACACTGGTGGACATTTTGGTACAGTAACGCTTCTATCATCCCATGTGATGTTCCGCAGAGATCCATTTGGGCCCTTTATTGTGTTCTATCTATATGCTTCCCTTTGATAAAATAATTTGTACCTGTGACATTCATTTCCACTCTTATACCGACAATACATCCCACCAAAATCCAGTATTGCAGGCAATGTGTCCTGTTTATTGTCATTGTCTGTCCGATATTAAGCTCTAGATTTCCCAGAATTTCCTGTAGTTAAATCAGGCAAATTCTCATCCTTCTGTGTGTCTGTGAACAGTTTATCTCTAGCTCCATTGGACCAATGCCCATATGTGGAGTTCATGTCAGGCATGATCAAATATGGAGTCCAAGCCAGTCTATGACGCCATGTTGATGACAGCGTTGTAACGACGGGTCGCCGTTACTAGACCTAATTAATATTTAAACACAGCTCTGCATAGGTATTGTATAGGGAAATAAAGACACCGATTGTAACAAATGCATTTATTGACGTTATGGTATATATGGTATTTCACTCTGAAGGTGCGGACGTGCCGATCTCTTTATACACCTACGAATGAACAGATAGGGCACATTAGTAGGACTCCACAGTAGTAGCATACTTTTTTAATTGACAAGTATAATGGTTAGACTGGTGAAGAGGATTGTAAAGGCAATGTGAATCTCTGATGTCTAAACGTACCTCTGTCTGTTCTCACTCCCTTCCCAGTGTGGTGTTCGGGTCAAGGAGTTTCCTCCAGGAACACGCACCCTATTTATTAGTTCCGGGAGGGTGATACCAAGTGGGAAGTGGATAGAGGGGAGATTGGCGTCGACTGTAATTAATTTAACCATGTATGTGGGGTGTGCATATTTAGTAGGCTCAGTGGTAACTGAAAATATGTATTGAGGGTGCATATACATGGGGCAATGTTTTAAGTAAAATGTATTGTGTGTTTATAGGTGTGGGAATATTTTGGAGGTACCTGGGGAATGGTATGAGCTAGCCAGGTAATAGGGACCCACCTATATAAGAGAGTCAGTCTGGGTATGTGGCTAATGGAAAGAATAAAATGTTCTTTATAAAACATGAATGTCTCTATGTCTATCAGCGTTGATTATTCTGTTATTAAATTACTGTAAAATAACTACAAATGGCTTTCACAAGCTTATATTATATTCTCCTCAACACTTGTATTCCCCCTATCTTGACAAATGGTATATTCCCCGGTTCAGTAGGTCAGTACAGGTGCAATGCATTATTGTTAATTAGCAGTTTTTTCAAGTCAGTGGCAGACAGACGCGTCGCTAGGTCTCTACTAGGTCGGGGGCTTAGCCCCGCAGGCAACGGGCACATGCACGCGCGCTGCGCGCGCGCGCGATTTTTTCCGCGGATTTCGCGGATTAGGGTGCTTTTTTCCCCGTTTTTTGTTACTTTATTTCGGTTTTAGGGTTAGGGGTAGGGTTAGGTTAGGGTGATAGATATATAATTCCAAAAAAAAAAAAAAACTTTTAATTTTTTAATTTTTCATTTTTTTTTATTGGTGGCTTTGGACAAAACATTGGTGGCTATAGCCACCGAAGCCCACCCCTAACGACGCCACTGGTGGCAGACAGTTGTTTACTTTTGGTAAAATAATACTATATCCACTGCTGGACTAATCATCATGCCTGGTTTCATTAAGTTCATCTTAAGGTCAGACACCAATCCGTGTACCCTTTGTCACTTGTCTTTCTTATTTCTTTGCTTCCTTGATGTGTATCTCTGTGTGCCATCAAAAGTGTATGCTCACTTTAAAGGCATTAGTAGGCTTAGGCTACTGCTGGCTTATTCTCTTCAACTTTTATGTGCTGTTTGGAGTGAAACTGGTCTTCTCTGTAACTGGTCTGTTCATGTGATACTGTTGTTTTGTTGTTGCATAGTAGGCTAATGAATAGAATCTCTAAGAAGGCTATTTCTCTGTTTTGCTCTCTAACTGTGCCACTCTGAAAATGGAATTGAAAATGACAGTTGATCAGCACATTGTGTTGGCTAGAAGCATATCCACCGTAGAGGCAAGGCAAGCTGCCTTCTCAAGTGAGCTCTTGCGGGCCCTGGCCTGAAAGACTGACCGAGGGGGGGGGGGGGGGGGGGGGACAATAACGCTTTGCCCCCCCGACGTCTCTGCTTAACGATAGATGGACGGGGAGCAAATCTCCCCCCGACAGCTACTCCAAACGTGTCCAATGTCCATACCGTTGGATTATCACAAACTGCATGTACATTTCTGCTTGCTGTCGTGGTGATTAGGCGACTGACATTACTTAGCAAAAGACTGGGCAAGTGGGCAGGCAGGGCAGCCCTCAACACCTTCACTGAAACAAGTCACTAAAAAGTTCTATGTCTCTTAGCGTTTGAGAGATATTTAACTGAAGGTTTGAACTAAAATTCAATTGTAGACATTTTCAAGTGCACGCCCCGTTGTCGCTGTAGAAGACGTTTGAATGTCATTTGATTTATTTATGTTTGTAATAGAGGGATGAGACTGCATTTGAAAAGGCTTATGTTGTCAAGCCATTTGTGCACATTGACAAGTTACAATGTAGCCTTTGTTTGGCATACTATTAGCCTATGAGTGTTTGGTGGCCTTTGATATTAATGCTGTCATATGACCTTGCCATACCTTAGCTTTTGCTGAATTGATGCCACTCTTAATGCTATTGCCTGCAACCGCAGCGAGGGCGGGTCTTCACTCAGTTGAACCAGAAGAAATCTTAGAAACATACCCTACTTTATATTCAATTTAAAAATTAATGGGACCATATTTGACTAAATCCATATCATGATGATTTAAAAAAGACTTTAAACTAGCGTTTGAAAACAAAGTGTTTATGAAAAGGTTTATAAAGGTAATAAAATCAAGTATAAAGTCCACCCCCCAAAACCTCATTCAGTTGTATTGAGATTATATCTTATTGAGACCAGTAGAAGGTGAAATAGCGACATCTGCTGGGCCATTAATAGGAACAGCAGGCTGAACGAGAACCCTGAAGTGAGCTTCAATTCCAGCCCCTTGGTTATACCCCAAGTTCATATTACCCCATGTTCATTCCAGTTTATGATAGGAAAGTTGCAGTTTGGACAGTCAATCGGGAAACATCCATTGACCCAAACCCATTCCAACCAATAACCCAGGTACAGGTGATCAGAGTTTAAGTCTGTCCAATCCCAAGTGATGCCTGCGAGGGCCAGGACAGAAGCCTGCTACTGGGGAAGACCTCGAAGAGGCAGGAAGCTCAACTATAGCCCCTAGGGAGCCCCTGGGCTTGGTCAGGCCAGGGCTAGGGGTGGTAGTGAGTGTTGCAGAGTGGACATGCTCGTGGGGGTGCAGATGTGAATGGTTGTGCTGCTGAAGTCCACTGTGTTGCCCATTGTCTGCTTTGGTATGGGCCCGCTCCTCCACCTTGGCAGCCTAGAGAACAATAGAAAAACCTTGAACAAGGTCCTGACTTAACAAGTCAAGTGGAATGCAGTCAGATATGTAAGCTCTGCTGTGTAGTGTAGCAAAAGATTCAGGTACCTCAGGTTCGTAGATTTCACACTGCACGTCCACTGCTTGTCTATTCTCCTTAACTTTGGCAGGCATTCTTACTTCAAACTGGTCCTCATGGGCTGTATGTGAGCCCAAACAAAAGCCCCTATGCTGGGAGATAACACAGAATAGCTGGACTTGCACATATGAAAGTTATTATGTTATCACAAACCAGTCATCTGAAACACTACAGTTTTATTGCTGAGTACTGGTCCAATTCTTAAAATCGTGTGTGTGTGTGTGTGTGTGTGTGTGTGTGTGTGTGTGTGTGTGTGTGTGTGTGTGTGTGTGTGTGTGTGTGTGTGTGTGTGTGTGTGTGTGTGTGTGTGTGTGTGTGTGTGTGTGTGTGTGTGTGTGTGTGTGTGTGTGTGTGTGTGTGTGTGTGTGTGTGTGTTTGCGCGCGTGCGCATGCGCTACTCACAGCAAACTGACAGTCCATGAGTGTGCAGTTGCCCAGTTCCTCAGAAGCAGTTTGCTTGGAGCATATTGTCTCCTGAATGGTGAACTCCACAAAGTATGATGGGCCTTCATTCCACTGAGAATACAAACACACGTGTGAGTGTGTGTCATCCTGTCAGTTGATTGAACTGTGATGGCATATTTTGTGAAATGATTTGCTTGCAGAGCAGTGTTGATTTTGACAGCACATTTTGATTTAGTTTTTTGTCAATATATTTAGTCTTAGTTTTAGTCACCATAGTTTAGTTTTTATTTAGTTTTTATTTACTTTTCGTCAGTGAAAAAAGGTAATCGACGAACATTTTTCGTCATAGTTTTAGTCGACGAAATCAACACTAGTGCTAGAGTAGACACAGGCTTAGCTAATAGTTGAAGATAACTAGGCTTCCTATGTTGTTGATTCCTTCCTATCTTTAAAACACAGGTGAAATGTAGACCTTCTAGTTTTTCTACTGACTTTGATGTGTAAGTGAGATAAATGAGATCTGCATTGGACCTTTCAGACCAATGCAACCAATGCCAACTGGATATTTTAAATAAGAACATTTAAACGAATAATCCTACCACCCAACCTCTATACAGGCCATGATAGTATTGGAACTGTTTTTGGAATGCATTTCCGTTGTATTTTATTGTGTTGTATGTATTAGTTGTGTTTTCTTTATCTTCATGTAGGGCAGGACTATTGGCTATTTATATGATACCTTTAAATCATGTAATCATGTGTCCCTCCCTCATCTTTTTATTTTATGTGTGTGTGTGTGAGGTTGGTTAGTTTGTTGAAACCTGACCTGTGAACTGGCTTTTGTAATATTTTCCAAGGTCAAGTAGTTGGCTAAGCGGCTCTCTGTGTTGAATCTCTGCAGTGACAGGTTGGCCGTCTCCATGACGATAGGATCATTTAGGTTATCAGCTGTGGGGCAGTCGGGGCACACATCCACCACTGCTGTGGCAGGAACTAAACACAAGAGTTAAATTAATGAGATGTCAAACAGTCAAATTACATTCTGGTTTAGGTAACAATCCAGCACCTATAGCTCTAATAATCACACTTTTTAGTGCACTGTTCTAAAATAAATTATAGTGTGTTCCTGACATGTAATTTACTCTACTTCTTAAGTGCCTTTTAAAGAAAAAAAGGGGGGGGGGGGGGGGGGAAGAAACCTGTGCTTTTTTTACCATTTGACAAATTAACTACTTGACCTCTTTCCCTTCATTAATGCAAGGCTACATCTTCCTCTGTGACACTAATTACCTAGCCACTTCTGAGATGTATTGTTTTCAGATTGTGTTACTTGTTCATTTCTGGATAGCCAGAATAAATGCATGACATTTTTGTGAGCTTGCGGCTTCTTGCTGTTATAGATATGTGCTGTGTGAATTCTACTCCTCATTACCACATCAAAATACATCAAAATACCCTTAAATCAGTTGCTCAACTGACACTGTTATGTTTTAACCTGTTATCTAATCCTGTGCGAATTTCAGCACTGTACCTTGACGAATTTTACACAAGTAGCTCTGCAGTTCCACTTCAGTATCAACATGAATGGACACCTGACACTCTCCATACACCTGTCAAGAGACACACACACACACACACACACACACACACACACACACACACACACACACACACACACACACACACACACACACACACACACACACACACACACACACACACACACACACACACACACACACACACACACACTCTGAAACTAGAAGGTAATTACTAACTTTCTGAATGAGTAGGCTATTTGAGGAGTAGGACTTAGGATGAACTAGAATGATGATGATAATGAACTAGAAAAAGCTCTGAGACACTGCTAGTGTTTGTGTTTGTGTTTGAGTGATATGTTAGCATCCCCTACTGATACTCACTGGAACTGCTCCAATGTCCCTGACTTCACACTGTTTCCATGGCTTCCTGCTGGTCACGTGACATTTGGTCTCTAAGACATCTATGGTCAACTTGTAGAGCAGGCCACCTTTCTCCTGAACAGAGAGAAATAAATAGACATGAGAGAAAGAGATGGGAAGACTTTCAGATTAATCCAACAAACAAACAAACAAACAAACAGCTTCGATTTCGCAAGCCACTGAATGACAGTTAAGTCTCTGAATAAGGTTACATGCATTAGCCCTTATCACAGCTGATATTTTGACGGGTAAACACACAACAACATTGTGGGTTTGTTTCATTTAGGTGGTAGCTACTGTGTGCCAGCATGTTGGACAGCTCCTGCTTTAAACTTCACACACAGAAACCCATAAATGAAACGCACCCATAATTAACATTAGCTGCTGCATTTAGGCAACCTGTCAAAAGGTCTCTGAAAAGGGTCACCTGGGTTGGACGATTTAGTAGTTAGTACACTTCTGCCAGTGCTAACAAGCACTCTCTTTGCAACTCTCCCTTTTCTTTTTGTCTTTCAATATGGCATACTATAGGATGCAGAGACCAGCTATAGCCTGATTTATACTTAGAGCATATTGTACTTAGCCCGGCATGGCCAGACTAATATCACTGCGTAGATATTAGTCTGGAATCTCTGTGTGGAACCTGCATTTCCGAGGGGCAAATTAAAAAAATGCCTCTGGTGAAAAAAAAATCATACTGGGCTCTGATTGGTCCCTCACAACTTCGGAGGGAGAGAAATACAATTTCTATTGAGAGGGGACAGACCTAATCTGCCGAGGGCAATTATTTTTTTGCAGTGGCAGATTCGTCTGGAACCAGGCTATATTGTACTTGTAATGCATGAGGGCCATGTTTTTTCCCAATTACTTTTTCATTTAATTTTGTATTTATTTTTTAATTAAAAAAATAAAGAAATATGTATATCTGCAACTGTTGTTGCGTGACATGTTGTGTAAATCAGGCATTATTAGCATTTCATTGTCTTTTTACAGCCACAAAGATGTGGCTGTAAAAAGAGAGTGTGTGTGTGTGTGTGTGTGTGTGTGTGTGTGTGCGTGTGTGTGTGCATGCATCCGTTGTACACACCTTTTCAGCTGCAGAGTGTGACATGTCATACAGTCTGTTGAGGCTGAGGATGTATCCTTGCGTCCGGTCCTGGTTGATCTGTTCCAGGGCCTCCTCCGCCACCCGCACTGCCTCAGGGTTCCCACAGCCAGGGTTGTCTGGTTGTGGCGTGGCCGTGGTCCCCTGCCACCACAGCGCAGCCAGACACAGGGCCAGCAGGCACACATTTACAGTCATCCCGAAAAACACACAAACAAGGTGTTCCCACAGCTAAAAGCCTTAACTGTTACTGCTAAGTTTATACTGAAACTCTGAAGCTTCAGCAGCTACAGTATAGCATCAATGCTAATGAGCGGGAAGGCCCACGCCAATCCTTGGCACAGATCTTTCTTATCTCACACTGCTAAGTTTAATCACCAAATAGCAGTCAGCTATTCTGACAGCTAAACATGTGAGAAGAAAGAGTCTTAGAATGATGTGTTTTGGGCTACAAATTGCTCGATGGGGACTGCTGGACTTTCCCCCCTTTCTCAAAGGACAAGCAAACAGCTGCTATCTGCTATAGGCCAATGGCTTGGTCTGATAACCTAACGGGGTCATAGGACACTGGGGGAGTAAGGTAAATAGTATGTATATCAGATCATAGGTTGTTTGTTAAATGGAGAGAATGTCATCATTGAGCAAATAGCCCAATTAGGCTATCGTGTCTAGACTTGAGTTTCGATGCAAAAAATGTATAAATTGCTGAGACAACATTTTGAGAGAGGACAGAGAGGTCTTATGGTCGTGGCCAGTGTGATCTAATATGAGAGTGATGACACTAGCATTGACTCCCATTGTAAATATGGAATGCGGAAATGCTCAATGAGATAGTTCCAATGTTTGGAACTATAGCCCATTGCGTCCCTCTTTGCGGCGAGATCAAAGCGTGTCATAACTCTCTCTCTCTATGGGTCTGGTCGGGGCATGATAGGAAGCTTCACATCAAGGATAATTTATAGGTTAAGGAGCAGGTGTTTTGAATCATGGATACTAGGGAGCGTCATTCAGTGATGGAATGTTCTTTCCAGAAGTCAACTGCAGATCCATTATCCCGCCCTACTTACTTTACTTACTGCCCTTTATGCCGGCTGGCATGTACTGTAGGGCAGCAACAAAGGATCTCCACTCCTGTCTGTTCTGGGCCAGCGTCTTTATAGAACCCCTCCTACATGTAGGCCTATACAATAGATTCCTCACATTTTTTACTTCTTGACACGTTTGTTTCAGTAGTCCACACTGCACATTTATGGTATACATATTATTATTATTATTTAACTATTATTGATTTCATGTATGGTATTTGGTAGATAAAACCTGTGCCCTATCAAGCGATAGTTTAAAAAAAAGCACAAATAATGCAGGCTTCAGACTTCTGGGACACCTTTTGGTTCTCAATAATAATGTGAGCCATGAAAATAATTGCGTTAATGTGTAAATCTTAGGTTTAGTAATTAGGCTATTCTCAGGATGAGCGTAATCACAGTGCACTGGTGAATTACAGTGACCAGCTTTTTTTTTGTAATTACATCATTGTACATCTGTTATAATGTATGTGTTGTTGCTCTGAAAGACTGAAACCCTTTTTGGCTCCTATACTGTTTTCTCTGTGTAGGAATGTTACCCAAATATTGACACAAATAACATTGTGTATTTTCACATATCACATGTATAACTAAATGTATGATTTAGAAATAAAAATCAAAGGTTTGTCACAAAAACATAGCTTTATTTTCAAGGAGGGCCAGTTGTGGTTGGTCTATACAAAGATTTGCAGTGATTAACTTGTGGCTATTATAATAATGATAATAATAATATAGAGCTTTTGACTCAAGTTCACTATAAACTAGTGTATACCCAAAAATGGTGTTCATCCGTTACTGTATGTATGGATGACTTGTATTTTAAGCAAGAAAACCTCACACTCATACGCCATTATCCTTCCTGTCTCTTGAATGTTGTAAAACAAATCTCAAAATGAATTACAAACGTATGTGCCATATGCTTTTAAAACAGGCCTATATGTGGGATCTTTGCATCAATGTATATATACTGTATTATCCTACAGAGAGACGGCAATGTTTTCTGACTCAAATCTACTACACACTCAATATGCCCCTTTTGTCAATATACTGTAGCACCAGGACACATCCAATAGTCTATTGCTGTGTAACTATTTAATTCCAGAGCTATGAATCGTATTATGGTTTTGGACACCTGTCATAAGGAATCTAATGCACTTCTTCAAAGCACGGAACTATCATCTCTGAAAAACTAAATGATGGATTAGTATTTTGAAGGCTGTAGGCTGAAGATTTTAGCAAGACATTTTATTTTGTTTTATCTTGCTGCACCATCACACTGGAAACAAAACATGAAGACCTTAATATTCATACGTTTCAAGAACAAATTAACAAATACAAATTCCTGTCAAGCTTGTTGGGCTTTGAGGTGTAAAACAACTATATATCAGGCATTATATGGAATTAACTTTGTCAATGAAGACAAAAAACAGTTGAGTGTCGCTGGTATTTATTGTTTTGTGCAGTCAATCACGTGAACAAGAAGAAGATATAAACACGTAAATGTTTACCAGCATGCATAGGCATGAATCTGCATTATAAACATATTTTTAGGTGAAACAAATAGCACAGCTTGGGTAACTAAGTCGTGCCGTGAGTACTGGGACCTAAAGGCGCGACGCTCCACCTGAGCAATCCATCTGCCAGGGGTCTAGCACACTGAAAGGTGGATAGACACCCTCGCTCTCGACTGATGGGTGAAACATCACGACTTAGATCTGTGCTGTGTCATGTGATCAATGAGACATTGGTGTAGTCTTGGGAACAGTATTGTTATGCCGGGACATTCAATGACTTTATCTTAATGTACGGCTGTAAGGCATTAAAGGCATTTACCTATTCACTGTGCAGTAGAGACTGCATGATGCAGTGGTGAATAGGGAATTCATAGTTTAGTGATGGGTAGAGAGGCAGTAGGGGTTGATACTTGATAATATAGTCATCCTTCTAGATTATGCAGACTATTATGTGAGGTAGGTGGAAGCATTGTATAAGGAGAGCAATGGAATGGAATGACAGTAATCATAGTCAATGACTGTTGACACGTTGAAAAATCATTAACTTCTCCTCTCATCCATCTTCCTCTCTGTTAAAGTCCCCATTAGCCAGACTTTACACAATATTTCAGGATGTGTATGTCGCACGCATGTGTTCAGATCAGTTCCGTTGCCCGGGGAGCAGCAGCTGTCTTCCTCACGCAGCGACCTTGAACATGGGATCTTCAGCGAAGAGCTTTGAAACCAGGTCGATTCCCTCCTTCGTCGGGGCCTTGGCCGGGCAATCGGTAGCGACGGACGAGGGGAAGGGCAGGATGGTGGGCTCCAGCTGGCCGGGGATCTGGGGGTCCTGGACGGCGGGCAGGGTGACCCCCATCTCTGGGCCCGCAGCGGGCTGGTCGGGGAAGGAGGGGAGGGTCATGGGCTGGCCGAGGGCGGGCAGCACTCTCACCATGCCCTCCGGATGCGAGTGAGGCTCGTGCTTGTGCTCGTGGTGATGGTGGTGGTGCTCGTGCTCGTGCAGGTGAGCGTGCTTGTGGTCGTGGTCCAGGGCGTGCTCGTGGTCGTGGTCGTGCGTGTGTGTGTCGGGGTGGTACGCGTGGTGCTGGTTGGGCAGGTCGCCGCTGTGGTCGTGCGCCTTGGCGTGGTGGGCGTGCACGTGGTCGTGTCCGTGCCCGTGGTCGTGGGAGTGGTCGTGAGAGTGCGCCTGGCCCCCCTCGTGGTCGTGCGTGTGGTGATGGTCGCTGCTCTCGCCGTGCGTGAGAGTCGCGTCGTGCTGCCGGTGGCTCTTGGTGTGGTCGTGGGCGTGGTCGTGGGGGTGCCCTTGCGTGGCGTCGTGTGCGGCGTCGTGCGAATGGTCCACGCCCCCCTCCGCGTGGGAGTCGGTGTGGCTGTGGTCTGTCTCTCCTCCCAGCAGGTGGAGCTTCTTTTCATTCTCAGCAGCCTGGGGGAACATGACGTCAAGAACAGCCAGTTACACACAGAACAAAGATTAACAAGAATTAATTGGATATAAACATATCCAATTCGACTGTGTATGTGTTGTGCATGACACAGATTACGTTTATGCGTTAAAGACTTTGTATCATTGTACAAGCACGTTCTGCAACATGACCTGTGATCCACAAGGCCCACTGCCTCCATCTAGTGGCGTTACAGAAATATAGTGCCTTCTGACGTGTCATTCTGACGCCCACACTGGCCGTAGCCTTTTTTTTTACAGGCGCGCCCCCTTTCCACAGCCACGCCCCCTCTCCTTGGTAGGGGTATAAATATAAACGGGAATGCACGCCCAAGGTCTGTCTATAGGACTGAGTGTTTACACTGGGCAGTGTTTTTCACTGTGTATGTAGAGTGGAAGACTTAAGAGAAATCTTACCTCAGGCTCATAGATCTCACACTCCACAGAGACATCGTCAGCATGTGTGCTACCCTTGCAATGCCCTTTGTGCTGTGATGGAAAGAAGAGATTAAAACAAAAAAAAAACATTAGAATTTACATGCTGGAAATCACTGTTGTTACTGTTAGCATTTACAACACAACAACAACAACCACCACCCATCATTAATTATGCTGAGTTAAGTGCCTTTGTTATTTGAAATCCTGTTTATAATTTGAATTTAAAATGAAGGATTAATTCTTGTTTTATTTTGTACTCTCTAATTAAGGGGTCTTCAACAGGGGGTCTGGGACCTGTAGGGGGTCCTCAGAGTTACTACAGGGGGTACGCCAAATCCTGGTGTGATAGGATCATGTTTTTTACATTAACTACTTGAACCCTAGCATCCCTATTCTGAGTGGAACATTAGCAAAAAATAGCAGATCTACAAGCTCAAAACGTGTGAGCTCATATTTTTGGCAAAGAGGTTTGATGTTGGGGGGGGGACAGACGAGGTACTGATGGTTCTAGCGGTTAAATGTTTGAAAATGCACATTAATCCAGCATACACTGATGATAGTGCTGTCAAAGTCTATGAAACTCTCTATGAAAAAGTGTAATCTGCAACACAATTTTATACAATATGTCTGTATAAAATTGCCAGGCATAAAGATGCCTGAAAACGTTGAAGACCCCTGGTCTAATTCCTTCCATACACTAGTAGACTATGAAAATATTTTTAAAAGAAAAAGTCTGACACCCTCTCGGTTGCAAACTGTTGTAACTTACAGCAAACTCGCACTCCATTGGGGGGCACTGATCCGCCTTTGTTGAGTCAGCAGTCTTGGCACAGGCGGTCTCCTGTACAGTGTATTCTACATGGTAGAACATCGTACCCATACCACCCATCTGAGAACACACACACACACACACACACACACACACACACACACACACACACACACACACACACACACACACACACACACACACACACACACACACAGAGGGAGAGAGATTGTCATTAGATAACATGTCGCAATTCAATGATTCCATGGTTCAAAGTTAGATAGATAAAAAATAGCCTTGTGAAAAGTGTATATATATTCTATGAACAAGAAGTGAATAACTGCTAACTCAATACACACACACACACACACACACACACACACACACACACACACACACACACACACACACACTGACCGAGGAGGTTGCCCGAGTGATGTTGAGCAAAGCGAAGTTGTTGGCTAGCGCACTATCCTTGTTGAATTTCGCCAGGGAGAGGGAGGCTGCTTTCAGGATCTCAGTGTTATCCTTGGCAATGTGGGAGGGGCAGTCAGGGCACACATCATGCACCTTTTCTGCTGGAACTGGAGTTGGAGAGATAGTGTTAGTGTACATTGAATGGAGCGTGATTAAGTCAATGAAAACAGTGGTAATTGTTTACTTAGCTACTGCTTTTCATTGAGTACAATTTGAGTACGGAAAAACTAATTCATACACACTGGGTTATACATATTGTACCTGTAGTAATGGGCATGGGTAATTGGACATCAGTTTTGGAAATCAAACCTATTTCAGTATACAGTTTGCACAGTTTTGTTTTTACCTGGTCTGATCATACAGTTGTATTTGTAGAGACGCACCACTCTGTGCACCTTGCTGATGAAAATGGATGCTTTGCACTGTCCATACACCTATACAGTGCAGAAAAAATACATTAATACTGGATGTGGATTTCAATTGGTGTACCGGTGAACAGGGACATTTTCGATGTCAATAGCTTGACATTGTTTTATTTTTTTTGCTGACATGACATAAATGTGTTTGCTCAGTTAATCTAGTTTAGAGCCTACATTACCTATTGGTTCAAATGAAGACTTCCAAAATAACAATTGAAATTCCAATACACATCCTCCCCACTATGTTACAAATAGCATGTAAAAAGAAAACCCCAAAAAATCAAGTCAACATTTTCTTTATGTGCTACCTAAAGTTTTGTAATTTTCTTAGTTTTTTTTTTATGTTGAAAGAATATGAAGAGGACAGGGTCGATGGTACAATTAATGTATAACAACATGAAAGCACTACTGTGTGTGTGTGTGTGTGTGTGTGTGTGTGTGTGTGTGTGTGTGTGTGTGTGTGTGTGTGTGTGTGTGTGTGTGTGTGTGTGTGTGTGTGTGTGTGTGTGTGTGTGTGTGTGTGTGTGTGTGTGTGTGTGTGTGTGTGTGTGTGTGGTCATTCGTGATTGATTGATTGAACTAGATCTTTGCTGTGAACCCGTTCACTTCCTGAAATTGTTCACCATTTCGTTCATGCCCCCCCCCTCCCCTTGCCGGTACAGTTTTTCACTATACAATAGACCTGCATGCTAATTGCCATTTGAATTGAAATAAAGGTTGTTGTTCCTGAACAAAAGACAGATAGTGTTAGCACCACATTTAAGTATCAAAAGAAATAAATATGCATGGCCCTAGACAAAGGACAGATAGGTAGGCCGACTGGTCAATTAACATGTTTTAGTTTGAATAGAAGATGCAAATAAATAGTATGCTACAGCTACCATTCATGTACATCTACATTAAGTTTAAGACATGGTTGGAAATCAATAGTGTACTGACTTAGGCTGCTTTGTATAAAATATTGCATTTGTGGAAATAATTATCCTATTATATATTGTAGTTATTTATTACTACTACTCTATGCAATTAGATGGTGAATGACAGTGCTGTGTTTCTGTGCAGACTGTGCAGGCATGTCAGTGGGATCAGATGCACATAGTTGCATGCATATACTAGCCCATGTGCTACTGAACGTTGAACGAGAACGAATCTTTTGAACGTTCGTTCACTGAAATGAACGTTTTCTTTTCGCACCACTAACTGCGCGTGTGTGTGCGTGTGTGTGTGAATGAGCAAGTGTGTTTTACTAACCGGTGTGTCATCAGTAGTGCGAACTTCACAGGTCTTCCAGTCCTTCTTGCTGAGAACATGGCAGTTGGTTTCCACAACGTCCAGTGTCAAGTAGAACACCACTCCTGTCTCTCCCTGCAAAATATATATGTTACATGAGAAAACTTGAATTGTCATGAAGACCAGGGTGAACTCTACATTCATTTCCAGCCTATCATAGAACTCCTTCTGTCCTGTACAAATAAATTACACATTAGCACCAAAGACTGCGTTAGGATTACACAATTTGGGGCTTTTGTTGCTGTATTTTCATCATGTAAAATTCTTGACTCACATGTTTCATCATGTTGACATTAGCCAGACGGTGCAGGCCCAGGACGTAGCCTTCTTGGCGGTCTTTGTTGATCTCGGTGACCGCTAGACCTGCTGTGAAAAGTGCCTGAGCGTCCTGGCATGAGCCTGGCTCCACGCCTCCCTGCTCCACCGGTGCGCCGTGGACGCACACCAACCCGATCACCAACAGGGTCAACGCACACTGCTTCATGGTGGAAACCTAGTCTGTCTGTCTTTGTCAAGCTCTCTCTGTCTCTCTCACACACACTCACTGACTAAATAATTTGGTGGGAGAGATGAATGTAGGAGCAGAGGGAGGGCCTTATATACTCTGCTCCTACTGTTAGTCCCCTCTAATGCCCCCACCCCCCAACCCTTTACGCCTCCTCCTCCTGTCTGTTCCTTCTCCTGATTGTGGTGCCAAACCCCCCCCTCAGGCCCTGCAAACGCTCACTCAGCGTGGGCACCCACCCTTCATGGCTCCAGGTCAAATTGACCTTTTGACTCAAACGTCCCCAAAACAAACAACACACACACACACACACACACACACACACACACACACACACACACACACACACACACACACACACACACACACACACACACACACACACACACACACACACACACACTTATGCTCCCCGTCACACGCCCTTGTCTATGGAATCCTGTGCTGGTTTGAATCCATCTATCTGCCAATCAATCAGTAGATGTCATCAGTTTCTGCATAGACTTGCAAACGGCCGCTCATCAACCATGAGCTTTCAGCCCTGCAGCATATTCCTCTCACTCTCTGGCATGACACTGCATGTCTTCATTGTGTGGATCCCCAGTCTAGCAGTTTAACACTAATAGCTACATTATGCAATATCTACAGTGAAAATATATGCCGTTTATGTATAGTATAAGATTAGAGTATACAATAAAGACAGTGCATCATGGTGGAATAAATGGGCATTATGAGGATAATAATAAAAAAAGAAAAGAAACAGTCCTGAATGCAGCTAGACTTCATCTCTTATTAGGTCAAAGGCAAGTCAGTTCATATTCTCCACAGGATGACAAGGGGGAATGCAGTCATCAGCTAAAAGGTACAAAGTGCAGAAAAGTGCTCGAAGTAAATGGCGCCCATTCAAAACAAAGAGCTCAATCTTAAACACAGTGCTACGTCAATGTTTGTTGAGCGTTAAGAGTGACGAGAATCCATACACTGTTTTGCCATAGCAGCCTGCTATTTCCAAATGTATTGGTGATTTTTCTCTTCCTTGCTTTCCACACAGGAAAATCAATGTCTAAAGGTTACCACTAGTGGAAATGCAGTTGTTTGATTAAGCTAAAGTAGCCTGATTGTCAAAGTTTGAGCCAATTCTTTGTCTCCATTGTAATTAACCCATTAAAATCAGGAACGTATCTGTGTAACCACTTAAACCATTATTTTATACTTTGGCTATTCAAAAATAGCAGATATAAAAGCAAAAAAAAATAGGGTTATATTGAAAATGTGTGCAAATCTTTGAATATATATATTTTTAAAGCAAACATTTTGAACTAAAATCTTTGCTTCTGGTTATATTTTCTTCTGGTAAATATTTTCAGATGGGGTCGGCGGCCAAATACATATAATTTTGGGGGTCCTTGACATTAAAAAGTTTGAGAATCACTGATATAGCAACATACATTTGAAGACATTTTGGAGAATCAGAACCTCAGGTCTTAATGGGTTAAACTGTGTTTAGTTTAACATAGCTGACATGACTTTAGCTTGACCTCCTTTTGAAACATCAACACAGTATGCAATATGAAGTCCTTCAATAAAGGCCACTAATACAAATGAACTCTTTCCTTGAACATTGTCATACAGATAGTACAATATGGGACAGGCTCATGCAGTCATAAAGTAATCTCTTACAGCTTTGTAGACAGTCTTAGATTTGGTTGCAGAGGTAGGGGCTAATGCACTAGTAAACAATCACTAGCAGTGATTGTTTACATGGGCTAAGGTCAGTAATCTTCCACGAAGCCTGAGTGAAGCCTGTTTAAAGTGGTACACATTTTTGTTGACTCTACTCATTTTTAGTAACTTCACTGTGTAACTGTTGAATCTGGTTTAAAGTAGGTCATTTTATATCTTTCAGTAATATAAAGCTCAGTCTTTTTTGCAAACTAATACCTTGCAATAAAGTGTGAGAATTAGACTAATTGCTATTAGATTTTATTGAGTAACCTCTGTAAAGATGCAGACAACTAGGTATTGATTACATCACAGCACTGCAGTTAATAGCAGCAGCCATATTGGAACAAAATTGGGCCTTTTCCTTACTTCCTTCACAGGATTTACCAATGATGCTAATGACGGCTCTTTTCCATTTCATGTAGCACAGTGGTTCTCAAACCTTTTAATTTCAAGGACCCCCGTAACTCTCAGAGTTACACACCTTTTAAGGGGCCATTTGGATCCGCCTCAAGGAACCATGAGGGTCCCTGGACCACACGTGGGAGAAAATAAATGATATTTCTTTGATACTTATTACTCGAGTACATTTCCAAGACAAATATTTTACTTTTACTCTAGTAAATTTCAAGGAAGGCTAAAAAGTACAAGTTACTTTTAGGTTCGCTGGTTGTTTTTTCCCCCTAAAATACAATTGGCCACACGCTGTGTTCGTCAAAGAAGGAAAAAAGAAAACAATAATGCTGGGAAGTGGGCCCAAACAGATCCCCTGGACACAAACATACAAAGTACACTTAGCTCTATGCATGTGTTACACACTTCAATGAAGGAATGACTCCATAGCAGTGTGATTTGAGTTGTTCATCCCTTTTACTGCAACAAGACAATTTACAACACATAACATGAATTAGACAACGTGTCTGTCCAGTCTGCTTCATTACAATGACAGGATGTACTGAATCCTTCTCTTTGACTGACAGTTATACTGTAACTGGACATGGACTGGATCATACATACACATAAATAACATTACATTCATAGACAAATCAGCTTGACACAAAATAACATAAATGGCACCAAATAGTTCTGTTCCAACATAGTATTACTATTATTGTGGGTAGAATGAATTAATTATCCACAGCTAGAGTCACACAGTAGCAGCTTGGGGCCTCTGTAGTCACTACCTGGAGTTAGCCTTAGCTGCTAAGCTAGTAGGCTAAGCTAAGCTGCTAAGCTAACCTGCCAGCATGGAGGACAATTACTACTAAACAAACATTGTGGAGTCAAAACGGCCAACCTTTCCACCATCAAAATACCCCATGGTCATATTCTACTTCATGTGTCTCAGTTAACCCACTTTATCATATCTCACCTGCAACAAGACAATTTACAACACATAACATGAATTAGACAACGTGTCTGTCCAGTCTGCTTCATTACAATGACAGGATGTACTGAATCCTTCTCTTTGACTGACAGACACCTGTAGCGCTCACTGGAGTGTAATGCCCCCTTGTGGCGTGGCGGAGCTATTGCTCTGTATGTGTTATCTTTGGCAGGATTGGAACACAGTGACTATTTTAGTGAAGACTAACATTACAGAAAACAATATTACAGAAATGAAATACACTTAAGCATGAACTCTCTCTTTTTAACTATTTAACTTGTAATCCCATGAAATATACTATGAACTTGAATAGCAATGAATTACAATGAAATAAACCACAAAATATAGCTCAATAAACACAAAAAATAGGGGGTGGCTTAGGCTTATCCCACATTCTCCCCTCCAAAATGTAATGGCGTCCCGACATTACGACATCAGCAGTCCACATGTTGTAATTATGCCTTGCATAAAGGAAGGTTATCGAAGTAGGAGTCAGAATATAGTCCAAGAACTAGAAGATGCATTACTGTCCATTTCAGTAAACCATATGACATGTAGCTCCTCTTAATGCCATATGTTTGCAGTAAGTGTCATTGTGCACGATGACATTCCACTGCTACTTCCATCACGAGAATGGGTATCTGCATAATCTCTGAGTAAAGTACTTAACATACTGTAGCAACAACCTCCTATTTAATTTAACATGCCGTACTGTAGTCATAATGCGTCACTTCATTATCAACACAAAAAAAACTTTCTTAGCATAACTAAAATCACTCAATTCTCATAACTCTGAGGTCTTAATAATAACTGTTATATCAATTTCAATCATGTGACATTGTGGGCATCCCCAACCTAGGATAAGTAAACATTAACTTTTGTTTTCTCTGTCTCAAAGGATATCGGTTTTCTCTGATAGGTGGCTGGTCAGAGTCATCATCATCTTGGTCACTGGCGTCGCATGCAGACTCGGCAGACTGATGATGATCTGATGACCTCTCAGGGCTTTGTGTATCATTCTCCTCTTCCTGTCGGTCCAGCTGGTACTCTGCATTATCCTCTCCATCCAGGTCCTCCTCTTCTGCTGTTCCAGCCTCTGGATAGACATCTGGTGCCTCTGTCTGCTGATGCTCTGTCTGAAGATGCTGTTCCACCTGTTCTCTGTCATCTGCTTTCCATCCGATGATTCCTCTCCATTCATCCTCATCCTCTGAACTATGTTCTTGCTCTGGTTTCTCCTGTCTCTGTGTGTTATTTTTCCTTTTCCTTTTTCTTGGTTCTGCACAGAGGTCATTCTTCTCACAGAGGTCAATCTTCTCCACTGGCAGGAATTCACATGGCAACAGGAGGTTCCTATGCATGACTCTGATACGTCCTTTCCCATTCTCTGGCTTGAGCTCATACACTGGACTATCTGGTTGTTTTCTCTGTGTCACAATGTATACTTGACGTTCCCAATACGACCTCAATTTCCCTGGCCCGCCTCTTTCAGTTAGGTTTCGGACAAGCACTCGGCATCCAGGATGCAACTCTGCACCATAGGTCTTCCTGTCATACAGAACTTTTCCTCTTCTGCCCTCTTTGTAGGCTGTGTCTGAGGCCAGCTTGTAAGCGTCATCCATTCGAGCTCTCCATTTCTCAGCATAGTCTCTGCGGGATGAGCTTTGGTCCTTTACTGTGAGGCCAAACATCAGGTCAACAGGGAGCCTGGGATTCCGCCCGAACAAGAGAAAGAAGGGTGCATACCCCGTGGCCTCGCTGCGTGTACAATTATAAGCGTGGACCACCTTGGCAAGGGATGCTTTCCAATCTGTTTTAGCTGTCTCTGGGAGGTTTCTGAGCATGGCCAGCAGTGTCCTATTGAATCTTTCAACCTGGCCATTCCCCTGTGGGTGGTAAGGTGTGGTCCGGGATCCTCTTACCCCACTGTATTCTCCCAGCTTGGCGAACAGTTTGTTCTCAAACTCTTTTCCTTGGTCATGGTGGAGCCTCGAGAAAAATCCATACTTTAATACAAAATCACCATAGATCTTGTCTGCAGCTGTTTTGGCAGATTTGTCTTTGCAGGGGTAGGCCTGGGCAAACCGTGTGAAGTGGTCCATCACAACAAGGATATATTCAAATCCTCCTTTACATTTCTCCAGATGTAAGAAATCAATGGAGACCAGCTCGAACGGGTATGTGGTGGTTATGTTAATGAGGGGAGCTCTGGTTGGCCTGTTGGGACGCTTGTTTTTCAGACAGCTGCACACTTGTGTTATTTGATGCTCTACGTCTCTCTGCATGTGAGGCCAGTAAAAGCGATCTCGGATGAGTGTCAGTACCCTCTCTACCCCTAGGTGTCCCATGTCTTCATGTAATTCCTTATACACAAGCCCATGAAACTTCTTAGGCAGGAGAAGCTGTGACCGGCTGGCCGTCTTTCTGTACAATAAACCTTCATCATTAATGTGCAGTTTCTGTTTTTCTCTTACCAGGGCAGCTATGTCTCTGTTACTGGCTCGTATTCCACCTTTTGGCCAGTGGTTTGAGATGACATACTTCAGCACTTCTCCGATTACAGGATCCTCTTCTTGTGCCTCTTTCAGAGATGTTTTTGTGAGCTCTAACCCTGACATCCTCACTTCCTCATTCTCCTCCGCTAACAGTGTTGAGATGGTCAGAGGACACAGCCAGGGCTCACTCTCATGCATCTGAATGGCCAGAGCCTGGGTCACACTGCCTATGACCTCTGGTGCAACCGCCTGTGTGCAGGTCTGCATGTACTGTTCCATATCCAAGGGCATGCGTGAGAGACCATCAGCATCCCTGTTAGCTCGGCCTGGTCGATATTTGATGGAGAACTGGAAGTCGGCGAGTTCAGCTACCCACCTGTGGGTGGTGGCATTCAGCTTGGCTGTAGTGAGCACGTATGTGAGTGGGTTGTTGTCAGTGTAGGCTATGAATGGTGGAGAATAGTAAAGATAGTCCCTGAACCTCTCACATATGGCCCACTTCAGGGCCAGGAACTCCAGCTTGCCTGAATGAAGGTGGTAGTTTTTCTCAGGGGCAGTAAGAGTCCTGGACCCGTATGCAATCACAGCCAGCTTTCCCTGCTGCCTCTGGTAAATCACGGCCCCCAGCCCCTCTTGTGATGCATCGCAATGTAGGATGAATGGCTGCTCATAGTCAGGATATCCTAACACTGGTGGCTGGGAGAGAAAGTCAATTAGCTGACAGAGTACCTGTTGGTGTTCAGCTGACCACTGAATGGGGTGAGACGATGGCAACTGGCCCCCTTTGCTCTGTTTTCTTTTGTCAGGCTTTCTTGGTTTGTGTTTCTCTTTCTCTGTCTTTTCTGTGGAGAGGAGGTCATAGAGAGGCTTTGCTATGCGTGAAAAGTTTGCTATGTAGTTTCTATAGTATGAAATAAATCCTAATAGCTTTCTCACTTCTCCAATGGTGGTGGGAGTTCTCTGCTTTAAAGCCTGGACTGGGGCAATGTCTGCAGGGTCCATTGTATGACCATCTTTGGTAACCATCCTCCCCAGGAATCTCACTTGATTTTTGAAAAGCTCACATTTTCTTGATGTCAATTTAACTCCATGGCTCTGGTAACGCTGCAGAACTTTTCTCAGGTCATTTAAGTGGTTCTTGAATGTCTGAGAGTGAACTAAATTGTCATCCAGGTAGGGAAGGCATACCTCATCACGCAGCCCGACCAGGCACTCTTCCATTGACCTCTGGAACTCTGCAGGAGCTGATGATAATCCAAAAGGAATTCTCACCCACTCGTAGAGTCCCCATGGTGTAATAAATGCAGTGAGAGGGCGGCTAGTCTCCTCCAGGAAACCCTGGTGATAGGCCTTGCCTTGGTCAAGGACTGAAAACCAGGCGCTTCCCTTCAAGGTGTTGAGCATGTCTTGTATGCGTGGAATTGGATGGCGGTCAGGTATTGACTTCTTATTTAGCTCCCTGTAGTCACAACACAGGCGGAGACTCCCATCCTTTTTCCGCACACACACAATGGGACTGGAATAGGGAGATTTTGACTTAGCTATCCATCCCCTGTTTAACAAATCTTCAAGGTACTCTTTCACCTCTTTATGGAGTGGCTTTGGGACTGAGATATAGGTTCGCTTTACCGGTGTGGGGTCATTGAGGCGAATCTGGAGTTGCAGTGAGGGTATGGTCCCCACATCATAGTCATCACGACAGAATGCATTCCTCTCTTCCCTCAGTAGCTGCCTCACTTCCTGCTGATGTTCTAGGGGAAGGTGATCAAGGGGGACAGGAGGGTCCCAGACATCTTTACTGACACTGCTTTTCCTGTTTTCTAGTTCCATCCTCTGCTCTCCTGTCAGTGCTGTCAATGTCTGGTTAGTAGTGAGTATCATTGTTTGGGTCTGAATTATTTCGACTGGTCTTGTGTCGGCTGGGTATACAGTCTTGACCATCTGAGTCTGCCCGAGTACAGTTCTTGGTGGCAGTAAGATGTCATGGGCTGTGTTATTCGTGACAGGGAGGGTGATGCGGGACCAGGGGCCTCGCTGTAGACTCACTACACTCTCCTTGAACTCCAACCCATCTGGTAACTGGAGATGAAAATCTGGCTCAACTAGGACATCTTGGCAATCAGGGAGTGGGCCTGCTCTCACACTACACTTAACAGTTTTTGTTTGACCAGCTGGAATTGTAGTGAGCTCTCTCCCTGCCTTCACTGTGCCTTCTCCTAGTCTGTCCTCTCCACTCTTCATCACTTTAACAAAAACCTCAGCTTTCTTACAGTCGAAGGAGAATGCTGTGCTGACTGCCTCTGTCACCACATGTGGTGGTTCTATGCCTCTTCCCAACAGATATTCAATTACGTTGAACCCAATGATTGGCTCCTCTGCCACCCCATCTTCATGAGCTACTAAAACTGGCACTAGAAGCTCTAACTGTGTGGCCTCTTCGGTAGGTAGTCTGAATTTGATTTCAACCCACCCAGAGAAAGGGATTGGTGTCTGGTTCACTGCCCTCCCATCTAAAGTACTGGTAGGCCCCAGGATCTCAGATATACTCCTAACTGTGGTATGGGGAATATTTTGTTGTCTCCATTTCTCATTTATGAGACATACCTGCGACCCAGTGTCCCACAAGGCTCTGGTCTTCACTCCATCCAACTGGCAGGTGATCATGTATTTCTTTCCAATCAGATTAAGGAGCTGAGCTCTTCGTTTTGGGGAGAGGAGACTGACGCAGACAACTTCTTTTTTCTTGTCTTGTGTGTTGGCTGCCAATTTTGTCTCTAAATGTTGAATACTGTCAGTGATTAGCTTGTAGACATCTTTTTGGTGCTGACTCTGGCTAGGTTCTGACACTGAGGGGGATGGGAGGGGTGTTACAGTGCTAGCTGACATCTCGACCTGCTCTGACCTGTCTGTGGGCTTGTTCCGGATCCTACATCCCCTAGACAGGTGACCACTTTGTCCACATCTGAAGCAATGGTTACACTCCTCTCCTCTGTTGTTGTCCTGACAGTCTCTGCAGCCCCGTTTCCTACTGGGACGGTGCTGGGGGGACGGTCTGTGTGACTCTTGCATGGCACCCTTTATTTCAGCGATTTCCTCTTTTAGTTGTTTAATGATATCAAGGAGCTCTGAATCGTTGCGAGTCACTGTTGGTTGTGTTTTAACCATTTTGTCTTTGGTAGGTGTGAAGGATGACTGTTCACGCCCACCCACTGCTCCAATTGACGCTTCTTGTACTGGTTGCACTTCTGTTCTTACTTCTCTCACTTTGGCCTCTCTACTGTTCTTTCTGAATTTTTGCTGTCTTTCCCACTCAAGACTGGCTGCTTCATTGGTTTTAGCAATCAGAATGTCATCAGTCACTGTGGGATCATCGAGGCAGCTTTTGATCTGATATTTTACATTATCATTAACTAGCCCTGTGCCCACAGCTCTCAAGAACTTCTTCTGTATCAATTCAGGACTGTACTGTTCATCTGCGCCTGGTTCTCTTGATGCTGCCAGGATTCTCTCTTTGAGCTCAATTGCCCTGAATAAGAAGTTCTGTGGGGACTCGTTATTATCTTGGGTGATATTTATCAGCCTGTGATAGAGATCTGTGGAGCTATCCTCTTTGTAGTGGCCCTTTAGAATAGTACGAAGCTGGGGGAGGGTGAGGTCTGTTTTGAGCTCTAACATATCACGGAGGCTTAGACCTGGGCTAATGGCTCTGACAACGGCCTCAATAATTTCTGCCTCACTGTGATTCTTTTTCCGGCCCATTTCAATTTGATGGGTCAGGTTAGAGTATGACAGCTTGTCCTTCTGACCCCTTTCCCCAATTTGGCCATTAATTCTAAATTCCCTGCGCATAGTTACCTCGGTTGGCTGGACTACTGATGAGGTAATTAGCGGACTGGGCACCTGGTTGGGGTTGGTCATTCTGTTTGTCAGCCTAGCCATTTCTTCCTCCATCCTTTTTGTAGAGGCCTGGAAGCTAAGCTGCATGTCTGCATATTGTCCTTGTAGACTGGCCAATGATGCAGCATCTTGACTGGCCTGATTCTTTTCAACCTGTGCATTCTTCTTTTTTTCCTCTTCAGCACATGCTATTAAACGGTCCAGGAAAGCATGTGCCACCTGCTCATCTTCACTTTCGATTACTGCATCCACTGCTTCACTTATTGTTCTGATCAGTGTGTGCTTTTTGGTCAGTTTCTCAGTTGGGATTTTAGCTGGCACACACACCTCTTGTAGCTGCTCGAACCTCAACTGCACCAGGATCTCACTCAGCCGATCGTGCAGTTGTTCCAGCTCCATGGTCTGTGTGTTGCGTCTGTGATCCCTCACTGCTTCCCAGTAGCACCACTGATCCCACTTCTGACACCAATTTTTGTTACACACTTCAATGAAGGAATGACTCCATAGCAGTGTGATTTGAGTTGTTCATCCCTTTTACTGCAACAAGACAATTTACAACACATAACATGAATTAGACAACGTGTCTGTCCAGTCTGCTTCATTACAATGACAGGATGTACTGAATCCTTCTCTTTGACTGACAGTTATACTGTAACTGGACATGGACTGGATCATACATACACATAAATAACATTACATTCATAGACAAATCAGCTTGACACAAAATAACATAAATGGCACCAAATAGTTCTGTTCCAACATAGTATTACTATTATTGTGGGTAGAATGAATTAATTATCCACAGCTAGAGTCACACAGTAGCAGCTTGGGGCCTCTGTAGTCACTACCTGGAGTTAGCCTTAGCTGCTAAGCTAGTAGGCTAAGCTAAGCTGCTAAGCTAACCTGCCAGCATGGAGGACAATTACTACTAAACAAACATTGTGGAGTCAAAACGGCCAACCTTTCCACCATCAAAATACCCCATGGTCATATTCTACTTCATGTGTCTCAGTTAACCCACTTTATCATATCTCACCTGCAACAAGACAATTTACAACACATAACATGAATTAGACAACGTGTCTGTCCAGTCTGCTTCATTACAATGACAGGATGTACTGAATCCTTCTCTTTGACTGACAGACACCTGTAGCGCTCACTGGAGTGTAATGCCCCCTTGTGGCGTGGCGGAGCTATTGCTCTGTATGTGTTATCTTTGGCAGGATTGGAACACAGTGACTATTTTAGTGAAGACTAACATTACAGAAAACAATATTACAGAAATGAAATACACTTAAGCATGAACTCTCTCTTTTTAACTATTTAACTTGTAATCCCATGAAATATACTATGAACTTGAATAGCAATGAATTACAATGAAATAAACCACAAAATATAGCTCAATAAACACAAAAAATAGGGGGTGGCTTAGGCTTATCCCACACATGCGTGATGAGAGATCAGACTAGACAACACAGTCTCACTGCCTAGAAGTCACATGTTGACTTTTGTGCAATACCCCTTCCAGTCACAATGTGACTTCACAGCATTATTGTCTCCGCCAGGCCGAAAGGCATGGCGAGAGAGTATGTTTTCCACCCCGTCCGTCCGTCCGTCCGTGTGTGTGTGTGTCCGTCCGTCTGTGACCAGCTAATCTCCGGCACCGTTGTCTTGATCGCAGCGAAACTGTGCACACACACTCCCTGGATGCCAATTCAGAACCTTTACCCCATTTTTTTCTCATGGGCCTTTTATAGCGCCACCAGGAGGCCGATTTGTGCAAAACCAATTTTTTGGCAGTACTCCTACAGATTTTGTCCAAAAATCACGCAAATCGGTACACAGTATCTCTATAGTCATTAAACGAAATGGGTCTTTCAGATTTCTCATATTCCATCCTGATTGGCTAAAAATGTCTTCCAAAGTTTGCAGGAGTGCTCCGTTTTGAACAAAATGCGTCAAATCATGAACACAGCATGCAATTTCCGTGAAATTTTGCACGCTCATTCCCATTAGGCCGAGGAAGAACTACCATTAGATTTTTTTTAAATCAGCCTCATGGTGGCGCTATAACAGGCCGATTCGTGTTTTTACCTATAATTGCACCGATCTGTGTAAAACTTTGTATGCACACTCCCTAGAGGTCAAGGAAAAACCTTTGCCCTGCATTTTTCACATCTGCCTTTTATAGCGCCACCAGGAGGCCGACTTATGTAAAACACATTATTTTATACTACTCCTTCCAATTTTATCCAAATTTCACGCAAATCGGTACATATGATCTCTATAGTCATGTGATCACGACGGATGTGTTTGATTTTTCATATTCCATACTGATTGGCTAAGATTGACATCTAAAGTTTGCATTATTGCCTTGTTTTGAACAAAATTCCGCAAATCATGAACGCACCGTCCAATTGCGCTCAAACTTTGCACGCACATTCACACTATGTTGAGGAACAAATGCCACCCTTTTAACATTGGCCTGTTATAGCGCCACCAGCAGGTCTAATTTAGCAAAACCAATGTTTTTAACAAAATGCCTCAAATCATGAATGCTGTCAGGGTCCAATTGTCGTGCAAGGCCACGAACAAATGGCACCCTTTTCACATTGGCCTATTATAGCGCCACCAGGAGGCCACAATAGCTTACCTGACCTGGCGGAGACCTGTGCTCCGAGGAGCACTTTTTCTAGTTATTTTCTTTTTTATGTTAACAGCTGGTCCGAGTTGGAAGGCTGACTCTGTTTCCAGTCAGAAGACTGTTCCTCCCGCTGTTCCTGACCCTAACCCCTAGGTGGCTTTTCCCCCAGATGCTGTTGGTGTGTATTTTATTAGCACAAAGCAATATGTTCAGCAAAACTCAATTTGTTTTTTGCCAGAATAATGGGTATCAACCATAGACTGTGGTATCAACACACTAGTTCAGTTCTAGTACGTTGTAGACTCTTCGCAAAAAAAAGAATCCAAGTAGATAGGGACAGCACTTGTTGTCGATGCAAGCATAACACTTTAGATCCCTTTTGAGAGTTCAAAACTATCAATTCCAGCTGAGTTTGGTGCTAGCAGTTAGCACATAGCAGTGACATATGGGGTGTTCACTCTCCATTCCGACATCTCACCACTCCGACTAGTGGCTTCCGCGTGCGGTTAGGGTTAGGGTTAGGGTTAGGTATAGGGTTCGTCAACGTCGGAAAGGCGGCATGTCGGAAAGGAGAAATGCACCCGACATATGGTACTTGTTTGCCTTGAATATTCATGAAAGGCAGAGTGACATGGTTTGTTTTTTCACCTTGAACAATGACTTTTGATCCAGCACGCAGCCTAGCAGGTTATGGGATGTGTGTGCCGTTTGTCTTTTTTGCAGGTTTTTCACATGCAACCATGAACCATCAGTCTGTAGAACAAGCACTCACCATGTTGTGTTGCCTACACAGTCTGTCACAGTCTGCATATCACTTCAGTTGTGCAGCTCCAGTTAATATTGTGATATTATTATTATAATCTCTTATGACACAATACCCACTGCTATATTGCTACACTTTTTCCATATTGAATGTCTGTGGACCTCAATTGTTTAACCCTGCCTCTGTGCATTTGCCTTGGGTGCTCCAAAGCCCTTGCTTTTAACCAAACAACTCAGATACAAGTTGGCAATATCTTGCACAGCAGCAGTGAATCATTTGACCTTTTGTAAGAACCAAACAAACAGTCCCTGGAATCTGCAGACCTTTGCAAGAAAATCGATACGTTTTCTGTTGCTGTTGCAATAGCTGTCAGGTACAGTTATATAAGAGAGAGAATTGTCTGGGCATGACTATACATACCCCGTTTAACTTACAGTAAATGCACAAACTGAGTGGCATACACTCCGATCCCTATACGTGACTGTGTGTCTGGCAGTGTGCTTGTGTGGGGGTGTATTATTTTTGTACACAGTAAGTATGTGAGCGTGTTGGAGGGATGGTTCTGTGTGTGTGTGTGTGTGTGTGTGTGTGTGTGTGTGTGTGTGTGTGTGTGTGTGTGTGTGTGTGTGTGTGTGTGTGTGTGTGTGTGTGTGTGTGTGTGTGTGTGTGTGTGTGTGTGTGTGATGCGTAAGTATGGGTATGTTATGAAAAGGGGGGGGGGGGGGGCACTGTGTGACGGGTGTTTGACTGATGCGAAGTATGGGTATGTTATGAAAAGGAAGCCTGACATAAGAAGGTGTGTTCAATACATGGTGCACATACAGATACTGTATTTAGCAAGTGAGATTTTGCAGGAACATAAGTTTAATGATTTTGCTGTTCTTAGACTCTGTGGAGTAGTCTATGACAATAAAATATCAAAGCAAGGCCAGGATCAGGTAACAATTTGCTACTCATTATGTTTGAGTAGCAATTTGTTAATCATTATGAAAGAATGGGCCGACACATTTTCCCAAAAATATCTGGGCATCGCTCTCTCCCTGGACTTTGCTGACAATTCCAGTGACAGCTGTTTGGCTCCAGGTACCAGCCATGTGGTAGTCTAGAATGCTACTGTGTCACCTCTTCCCCCTGGAGGGCTGTGGCACGTGCACATTTTCACAAAAGAGATTTGGTGTAGAGGGAAAAGGTATATATAGGAAGTATATTGGGTATAAGTGGTTAAGTGCGTGGCTCAGCTTTTTGGCCCCCCGTTTGACATCCCACCACTTTTTCACAGTGAAAGTATTTACAGCATGAGCAAATATTTCCCACTCCCCCCTTTTCATTTTTGTTTGATATGCATCAGCATTGCCACTACTAGGCCACCAAGTAATATTATTTTTTGTTTGCTTTACGCCTCCACTAATGTTTCGATTTCACAGTCTGTTAATACTCTCAACCATGGTCTTTGACATTTCACCCACAATAATATGAACTTAGTCTTGGACAATCGTAAATCATCGTCCCCCCATGTCCCGGTTTGGGGGAACTTGAAGAAAACGGGCACTCCTTTTTAAATCTGACTGGTTTTCCAATCATACGTCAACACACACACACACACACACACACACACACACACACACACACACACACACACACACACACACACACACACACACACACACACACACACACACACACACACACACACACACACACACACACACACACACTGTGTACACTCTCAGAATGAAATCCGGATGTTAGTGACACGTTTTGTGACACCCACCCATGCAATTTGTACATGCAAATGTACATGTTCATAGGATAATACGTGTTTAGATGTTTACCTTTTGTTTTTTGGCATATTTCTAATCACAACCATGTATTATCAGTGTAACTCTGAAACGGAGACTGCTATGGAGACTATGCTTTATGGTCTATGCAAAACCACTGATATTTCCAGGTTTTGTTTTAATCCAATATAAATTATTTTCACTTGGACATGCTTATAAGGGTGAATTTGGCTTTAAGGTTTCCATACCTAATTTCAAACACAAGGTGGTGCTCTAGTTCTAAACATTGTCAGGGCAACATCTCAAGTCATAAAGCACTTGCATTCAGAAGTGCATTTAGTCTAAAGCAGGGGTCTTCAACAGGGGGTCCGGGACCCCTAGGGGGTCCTCAGAGTTACTACAGGGGGTCTTCCAAATCTTTGTGTGATAGGATTCTGAGGGCAGTGAGGGGAACAGAGGGGGGGACCAAAAAGCACACAACGCATTGTACTTTTGACTCCACCATACATTTCTAGGAAGAGCCTGGCTGGGACCCAAACTTACAATAATACATGATGAATTAATCACTTGAGTTTCAGTTAAAACATTTTGAAAATAGCCGATCCACATTCCACAATGTAACCATTTTTGCAATTTGTTGGGAACACATGCCCGCTGGCCCTGCAATACCTGTTGACCCAGTGGTGTGTTCTACTAGTATACACTGTATACGTAGTATTCAAACCGAAATTTTTAACCAAAAAAATAGTACACCGTCTGTAACCACAAGAATTAGCGTACCTGATACGCTGAAGGAGGGGCTGGGGCTAGGAAGAATGTGCTCTTCAATCGCCTTTTTCAGATGATAATGTATGTGTGTCCAGCACTTCCATGTGAAGGCTTGGGTGTGGCTACTGAGGTGACAATGCCCGCTGGCCATGATGAGAGTGTCAAAGTACTTCACACGTTAACTTAACAATAGATATAATTCTTCACCCAATCTTACTTTGCATGCTCTCACTTAAGTGTGGATGCATGTATTATGAGCCTATTGTTATTATAAAAAACCTAGACTGCAGCACTGGTTGTACCTGTTGTCTGACTGTACCTTTATTTGGAGATCTTATCTCAGTCTGTAGCAGTCTGTAGGCTATCTGTCTGTCTATATGGCCTGGCCCTATATGGCAGTGCTTCTCAAACTTTTTCATGCCAGGGACCCCCAAATTGATATATATTTGGCCGCGGACCCCCATCTGAAAATATGTTATGCCAGGGATTCCCAGAAGAAAAGATTTGTGTTAAAATGTTCCCTTTAAAATAAATATATTCAAATATTTGAAGAACATTTTTCAAAAATAGCAGATCTACAAGCTGATATTGCGGCACTCTGTGCTGCGCTATGAGCTTGTATATCTGCTATTTTTGAATAGCCAAAGTATAAAAGGTTAAAAATATTGTGATGCTATATTCACATATTTTGCTGGGGACCCCCTGGAACCCCCTCTAGGACCCCTGGGGGTCCCCGGACCCCACTTTGAGAACCAATGCTATATGGAGATCACAACCGCTGATCTTGACCATACATGGGTTTGGGGAATTTATAGATATATTTTCAATCTGTTCTTGAGATAGCCGAAGGACGGATACACACTCACTCACATGCAGAGATTTTGCACAAATATAGATAGATTTCTGAAAATGTTTTCTTTTCTTTAAAAAAAAAAATACTTTTGAATGTTTAAACGCAAATTCTCCAGTACTTTATCTCAAGTACAGTTTTGACAGTTGAGTTATAGGCTATTTGACCAGGAGCATCTGTACTGGCGTAGAGTTGAGTACTTTATCCACCACTAAGAACGTCATCACTATGATGCAAGGAATAATCCACATGGGAACCATGACCGATCTTAGATGTCAAGACCAGGGTTGTTTTAACTGGGATTGGTGGCTTAGATCAGCCCCGGGGCGGAAGATGGGGTGGGAGAGGTCAGTGGAATTATGGACAGGAAAGGGGAGTAAATTGGAGGTTCTCACCATAGTGTTGACACTGGGAGGCCTCAAAAACATTTTATCTTGTTGACTGGTCCAGCCTCATTGATCAGTTTACCCGCCAGAGTGTTTCTGTTGGAGCTCTGAAAGCACTTTTTACAATTCCTCTTTTCGCCCCCTAAATTAGGCCTACCTTTTTTTTTCTCAACACAATTCCAGTGTTTTTCCTGCCTTAGAGCAAACGAACAATTCAAGTTGTTGCGCTATATCCATTCTCTAGGTTAAGACTTTGACAGGGGCCAGTTTGGAATTGCAGCCTCCTGAAGGTGTTTTTTAGGGCAGTTTTGAAAGTGAGTAGGGTTTTACACTCCTTTACTCCTTTTGGTAGGGCATACCACATTTTTGTTGCCTAGCATGAGAAAGAGTTCATTCCCTTGTTTGTGCCAAATCTGGGTTGAACAAAGACTAAGTCATGGGATATGCTTGGACTTGCTAGCTTGACAAAAACACTACGTACGGTTGTACACTCTCAGAATTAAATGAACACTGAGTTTACTGTGTACAATCTGCATCTGTATTGCAATTCATATTCTACCACATTAGTGTAGTTACTGAGTGATAATATGACAGCAATGGAGTAGCTGTAAATTGAAGGGCCAGCTATAGTTTCTCATCCCTGTGTGCTGCACTGTGCTGTTCCTCCGGGAAGTCACTGGACGACACAGTGTGATATGGGAGGAGAAAAAAGAAAGAGAACTAGAGAAAGTGCTCCTCGGAGCACAGGTCTCCGCCAGGTCAGGTACGATATTGTGGCCTCCTGGTGGCGCTATAATAGGCCAATGTGAAAAGGGTGCCATTTATTCTTCAATCGGACACTGCATTCATGATTTGAGGCATTTTGTTACAAAAATGTGTTTTGCTAAATTAGACCTGCTGGTGGCGCTATAACAGGCCAATGTGAAAAAGGGTGGCATTTCTTCCTTGGCCTAGTGGGAATGTGCGTGTGAAATTTCACGGAAATCGCAAGCTGCGTTCATGATTTGAGGCATTTTGTTCAAAACGGACCAATCCTGCAAACTTTGGAAGCAAACCTTAGCCAATGAGGATGGAATATGGGAAATCGGACAGATCAGTGTTGATCACGTGACTATAGAGATACTGTGTACCGATTTGCATGACGTTTGGATAAAATCTGTAGGAGTAATGTAAAAAAATGGGTTTTGTACAAATCGGCCTCCAGGTGGCGCTATAACAGGCCCATGTGAAAAATTTGAGGCAGAGGTTCTGAATTGGCATCCAGGGAGTGTGTGTGCACAGTTTCGCAGCGACCGGGCCAACGGTGCCAGAGATTAGCTGGTAACACACGGACACACGGACACACAGACACACAGACACACAGACACACAGACACACAGACACACAGACACACAGACACACAGACACACAGACACACGGACACACGGACACACGGACACACGGACACACGGACACACGGACACACGGACGGAGGGTAAAACATACTCTCTCGCCATGCCTTTCGGCCTGGCGGAGACAATAACTGTTCTTGGACCAAAATAGTGGCTGATATACAAACATAAGCAGAACGTCATCCATGGAACACTCACTTGCACACCCACTCCCTCACATTCTTTCTCACACGCGCATGCCACACACACACACACACACACACACACACACACACACACACACACACACACACACACACACACACACACACACACACACACACACACACACACACACACACACACACACACACACACACACACACACACGCGTATATCCTAGCCAGAGCTGTTACATAAGACCAAAGTTTCCCGTTTGTTGTGGTCACATAGTATGGATGTGGAACTTGTCGTTTGGTGCAAGTCAATTTCAAATTTGTAGGATCTGGCCGTTGGTAGCATTTATACGCCATACAGTGCAACTTGCACTGCATTAGTGGCAGCAGCTATGGGCAGAATTGAAAGTGCTTTGGGATGTGTGCTGTGCAGAGGCCTTAAACAAAAATAAATAACAATTGAGTGCTCAACAAAGCATTGAAATCCAATATCATCTACGCAGGCAAACACATTCTTAATCGGGGAGTAGGGCTGAGCAATATTAATATTTATCGTCTGCAGTATATCCCTGTAATTGTATCATGGGATTTTTATATTGTAAAACACATATTCTTTAACTAAATGATCATTACAAAGCAATACTATGTCTATAGTTTGAGTTACCATTATCCTGCAATCCAACGTAACCCATAGATAATTTGGCATGTGATTAACCATACCTAATTATATTATATTGTCATATTTATTGATATCGGAAGAATATCTTCTTGTTGTCATGGTACTTGCTTTATTCCCCCCAATACTGCCCATATTGGGACATCAAAAATATTCTTGGAAAGAGTCTGTTTTTGTGAGAGGCTTAAAAATAGCAGATCTCCAAGCTCGCATTGTGGCTGTTTTTGGCGCGCAACAATGACACACAGTCACACACCGAAGTAAGTATAGCCTTGGCAATCAGCGGTTCCCGGCCATGTGGCCAGTGGCCCCATAGGTCAGGGACGTGCCCCCAATCCAACCCTTGATGCTGAGTTCCAAGAAGGGAGGCATTGAGACAAAAGTTTTATAGTCTGTGGTATGAACCCTGGCCTCCCAGTCTCAGGCTGGACCCTCTAACCACAAGGCCACTGAGCTGGTCACAACGAAGCATCAGACTTTAATTTAACGAAAATGGTCTGAGATTAGCTCAATGTCTAACTTTAGAAAGAAGAAAACAGAAGTGATTGGAGCCTAATGCAAACAATGATGTATACTTCGCATTACATTACATTACAGTCATTTATCAGACGCTTTTATCCAAAGCGACTTCAATAAGTGCATTCAACATAGGTAGGGAACGAAAACTACTAATCACCAGAAGTCTTAAGTGCATTTTCTGCAAAAACAAGCAACCAAGAGTATACCTAGCACTATGGTAAAAGTGCAATATATCAGCTACCTATTTCCTTAAACAGATGAGACATAATAGCAAAATCAAATGAGCAGGAGCTAAAACAAATAAGTGTATTGACTAAACAAGATCCAATAAAACAATACAACACTAAAACAAGCATTCGTACAACTAGTTAACAACAAGTAGGGCAGGCAGAGAGGAAGGGTAGTGTTTCCTGAAGAAGTGGGTTTTCAGCCTGAGATTATGAATTTAATACAAGAACTATCGTGATATATCGTTGGTGAAATTTCATGCAATATATTGTGATATCGCAATATATCGAATATCGTGATATCATTGTTATCGAGGGCCTAATATCGCCACAGATATCGTATCGTGAGATACCCATATCGTCCCACCCCTTGTGTATACTGAGCCGAGGGGCAGTCTTATGTTTACCTCTGGCATGGGTTGCCACGCAAAGCAGCAGAATCAAAGAGAAATCAAGGAGAAATTACAATCAAGGAGTCCTCAAGGAGATGTGGTTAAAATCAAGGAAACTCCTGCAGAAGGGTTGGCAACACACACACGCACACGCACACGCACACGCACACGCACACGCACACACACACACACGCCATTCTATCCATCATCTTGCTCTCCATGCATAAGATCAAAGGTGGGGGTGGTGGTTGCCTGACAACATCTGTGCGTGTTGTTCCACACGTAGCCACATCACAGCTCATTATGGCTCACACAGCTGAGCATGTGAGCGGCTCCTGAGCATACACAGGCTTATAAACCGTGGCCACATGTGCACCGGCGGCCCCTCTTCTTCCACACAAACAGCATCACCTAAGCTGTTTCATGGCTCATTAGGTAGAAGCTGGAAAAAGTTTGCTTGCTTGTTTTCTCCTCCTCGTCGTGCTACTGTAATTCCCATCAATTGACAGACAGAAGGCTTTCTTTAATGATAAATCTGTTAGTGGTCGCTCGTTATTAGTCCCAGGTGGTGCATGAACTGTCATGCATAAACAAAACCATTGAACTGCCTTACTGCCCCAGAAATGGCTCACGTACACACTAGGCAGCGTTTGTTTTTAATGTCGGTGACATGAAACATTTCTTGTTGAAATGCTGTCAGGAAACTAACAGGAAGTCTGGTCAGTGCAATGTGTTGTTGACAAAAAAACATATGACGGTTAGGCAGGTTGCTGTCACAATTGTCACATGTTTCATGTATGTTTCATACACCAAGACAAATTGAGTGCTTGATTCTGTTTCTTATTATTTCTTCATTAGTATGACTGATGCACCCCAGAGCTGTACCTGCCTGGTGTTTATCTGTTGTGGTGTGTCTTGGCCAGTGATTCCTTGAATGTAGAATTAGCTATGGATAGTTAATCAGAACTCCTGTATCTCTGTGCAGAACCACAGCATGTGGACCAAAGTACCATCATTTTCATTGCACCTCCAGTACTCCACTCCATCCAACAGCAGGATTTGGGGAGCGGTGGGGAGCCCCGGCCATATCAACAGGTTTCCTGTTTACCAGTGTTGCCATATATGTCTGCTTATGATAAGCGATTTTGGGCCTTGTCTTTAAAGTGTAGTTGCTTATTTGGGCTTGCTTCCTAATGTTTTTTAAACCAGTATTTCCCATTTTTTTTCACGTCAAGGACCCCCAGAAGTATTTGTCCGTGGACCCCCATCTGAAAATATTATACCTCTGGCATGCAGGCTGGCCACCTCCTCCTACACAGGAACACAAAAGAACAAAGATGTAATTGTGATGAATGATTTGGCTTCCAAAATGATTCGGAGGGGCCACAAAAATCCATGTATCAAGCAACATCCAATCAAACCCCAAATTTGAATCGCAATGTCACAATAACAATAACAACATTTACATAAGGGTTGACCTCCATAGAGGCCTAACTATGGAAGTTAGTGCAATGCATGTCTCTGGGGAACCTAAAATAGGATGACTCACAGAACTGCAGAAAGATGATATTGACAAACATAGGTAAATGTTGCATAGCAACTGCTTTGTTGCTATGCAGACTGCAGGCAGTTAGGGGGGGCTAATCTCTTGTAGAAATGAAATGAAATTGTTATTATTAACTTTAATTGGAATGTGTCTATATTATTTATGTTGCCATATTTAGTAACCATTTTTTAAAAGCAATAACCCTCCAAGCTATGTTGTGATTATATCATAGCTAAAGGGGTTGTCTGCCAAATGCAAAGCACCTCCCTTAGCTGGGATACATGATAATGTCATGGGCTGTTGTGAGTTATTTCTTAATTATTAAAGGGGTTCGTCAAATCACACAAATCACAATCTAATTGGTTGATAGGGGTGGTATAATAATCATTTACCATGGCTATTAAGTCTAATGTCTTTCTACATTAATCCTCAGCTGAGAAAAACCATCAGGGTAGGTCAAGGAGATAGGAGATATCCATAGAATAATTCAAGGTGAACTTTGATCTCCATTGATTTGAGAGTAGAAGTGGATAGATGGACGATGCAGAAAGAGGACATTGATTGGGCTATGGACACTGTTATAGGCCATCAAATGCTTTGATGACCAGTGTCAGGAGAAAACATGTTATAATGTGTATATACAACTTGATACAAACAGCATCAAGTTGTTTGATATAGCTGCAACTATTGATTGTTTTTACAATCTTCGTCAGGTGCAATACCATATAGCACCTGACGAAGATCAACGCGTTGTGCTAATAAATCACTTAATGCAGTAGTAGTATATTGTCATCATATCACTGCTATGGGGATTGTTGGTCTGATGTGAGTTATTGTTCAAGTATACATAGAACTGTTCCAGTATTATCATGGCAACGGAGACCATTTCTCAGAGCATAATGTGGTTGTTTGGTCTTCAAAGAAGCCAATGTTTCCCTCTCTTTTCAGTACCGTATGAAAATGAATTTCTTTGAGAATCCAACACGTTACATTTCATTGTGACGTTATTATTTTTCAAAGGTATGTCTCATTTTAATTGGGGCTGTCCAGAATAATTGTGAGCCAACTAAAAACTGGAATAATTGGTTTCCCCTACATATCTTTATTTATAAATTGTATTGTATTTATTTATCTTTATCTTGTGCATCAATGAATCTCTCAATGAGCACCACTTTTCCCCTCCCCTCTCTTTCATTCTCCTCTCATCCCTGCTTGATAGGCACATGTCATGTAAAAAGGCACTCTATCTAGTCTACTCTAGAGGATGATAGATGTAGCTCGATCCACTGCACCGGTAATGAAGCAAAAGGCTAATGTGTGGGCTCTGCTGTTAGCTCACCCATCAGCGAGGAGGCGAGAAGACAGGTCGAGGTGTAGCAGATGTGATTCGCAGACACGGGGCACTTTGCGGGAACCATTCCCTGTCAAATGATGTGGTTTATGAGGCTTACATCTTTCAGCAGGGCTGATAGTATGGTCAAAAGGGCAGCCACTGCTTTGTCTCTGACCTTTTAGAGCGAGCCATCTGCAAATCTCTCTCTCTCTCTGTTTCTCTCTGTCTCTCTCTCTCTCTCTCGTTCGTGTCTGACTGTTGGTGCTAATGGACACAGATACACACATGCACCAGCTTTCACACTACAAAAGCACAAGCAGAGTCATTGCACGGTAATTATCTTTTGAATGATGTTCTATTGTCTGAAATCGGTCAATTACTGTTGTGGCCACAACAGTCCTCACAGAAAGACGGTGGCACAGTACGCATTAAGGATGATTCTTTGCTTTGGCAACATGCCTCACTTATACCACCTGCCTAAAATAGAAGCAACGGATTCCTTTCATATTAGCCTAATTAGCCGTCACATGAGTGGCTGTTAGGGCTGTCCAGGTAACGCGTGGTAACTAAACACTGAATTCAAGATTTAGGACTAATATAATCACTGGCCCGGAAAGATACTAATATATAAATGAGTGATAGAATAAATAAATTTCCCTGGCCTGGAGGTGGAGATTATGTTTTCCCCCTGTAAGTGTGTCTGTCTGTGCACAGTTTATCTGGGACAGTAGGCCAAACTGTGGCACTATATCGGCCTTATGGTGGCACTATAACAGGCCGCTTTACCCTATAACCATTAGGTCATCCCATCAATATTTGTTTCCCCTGGATTCCTTGGATCATGACCGAACTCTCCACCTAGACCACGGCCATTTCGCCCCAACTCGATTTTGCGCCATTTAGCATTTTCTTCAAAACATATTTTGCTACTACTCCTAAACATTTTGCCCCAAATCTCTGGAGTCATGTGATGAACATGTATCATACAGATTTGTCATATTCCATACAGATTGGCTATGATTTGCCTGAGGAGTCTATAAAAAAACTATTATGAACACAGCATTCGACCTACCTCGAATTTGACAGCTGCACCCCACAACTGACACAGCCCTGGGTAGACAACCAGGCCTGGCTGAGATATGTGCTCCGAGGAGCACACTTTTCTAGTTCTTAATTATGTTATTGTCTTAACGCTTATGTAACTCCAGAAATTAGCTGCCTCAATTTAAAAGGCTTTTCTGAACCTCCCACTGTGTTTGAACAGGCTTGTGTGTGTTGAATACATTTGACGTAAGACCCTGTACCTTTGTCACTCAGACTTTGCAGACACAATGAGGCTCTGTATGGAGCCCTATAGCTAAAAGAAGACTGTTGAGAGAAGGCCATTGCTGCGGAGGTTTTATCAGGCAGGTGTTCAGGTGTGCCTGAAACACAACAAAATGTCAACACCTTACAACGTTTCATAAGCCATAACCTGCTGCATGTCCTGCTGCTGCTGTGTTCAGCCCAATTGCCTCTCAGTTAACAAACATAATAAAATAACTGTGTGAAGAATAGCAAAGACATAACATTTTGTTTTAAATTATCACTTTGTTTTTAAGTTGAATACATTGTCTGTTTTGTCTGATCACTGATCAGAGTAAGTGGCATGACCCAACGGTCAACAGATGACAGGATAATCAAGTAAATAGTGTGCAAACAAATCAATTAAGTGCTATATAAAGTAACTAGAATACCAGGCAAACATCAAACCAGCATCTGTCTAGTAACTAGCATCAAAGATCAGCAACAATCGATGATACAATTAAGGAGTGAGTTTTGTTTGTATTTGCTGGGCAGTCAGATCATAGGAGTAGTAAATTGTTCGTGAAAGACAGACATAACTGATGACATGAGCAAATAATATAAATGTAATATGGCACAGTGCCATCAGTCAATCAAATGCACCAACGATGGAAGGTTGAGATCCAGGGCTGAGTAGAACCTGTTGCATTATTCTTAGGCACAAGGTCTTAACATTTTCTTACCACATTTGTTTGTACCCAGTGGATGGGATCGTGTTGAGGTCGCTGCACATGTGTTCTGGGTGCTACAGAACGTAATAAAACAAAAAAACTGTCTTGATCAAAGTGAAAAGGACTGAAATCCCACAAGGCTGAAAGGTCTGATGTAGTGTATACACTACATATGCACGAAAACAACTTCAACTTGACCTGCAGTTAACCTGCAGTTATGCCAAAATAAGGGACCTCTTGAGGCACAGTATATGACAGGTCAATGTCAATGTAACACTACAACCCTGCAGCTGAGTATGGGTGTCGTTCCATCGACAACACAGGCAGACATTCACAGTCATTAATTCAGCGGCTCACAGGAGAAGGTGATCCAAACAAACTGGGATCAATCTAAATAGAAACATGTTTTTGAGCTATAACTGTGCATTTAGCAGCAGTGTGTAACCATCAGGAACGTGACTAGAGATTGTTGCAAACTCAAAATCGTCTTAGATTAGATTGTTATATCAAACACGCACACACAAACACACACCAAAAATTCCATTAACATCTGCCAGATGTTTTCCATTTGATCGTACGATCTCTGCAAGACACACTAATCACTGTTGGGTCTTGGCCACCTATGTGTGCGTGTGTGTGCGCGCGCGTGTGTGTGTGCACTCCATAGACTCTGTGACTCAAACCGTATTTTCTCTCCAAGGACATTTACTATGCCCCAGGTCATTTCCTTTACAGCTGAAGGTACATTGACTGCTTAATGAGATTCTGCTCTTAAGATGTCATGCTTTATTATGTTGAACCAAAACATTACATCATACATGCACCAATAAAGGCACCAATTTACACACACACACACACACACACACACACACACACACACACACACACACACACACACACACACACACACACACACACACACACACACACACACACACTCACACACAATATACTGTTAGACATTTATACAAAGCCATTTCAAGATTTTTAGAGCACACATTATTTTGTGTCAGATGTCCTATTCGAAGAACAATCTGTAAGATCAGCAGGGTAGGTGGGTTGTGTGGCACCCTTCCAGGGCGTTAAATGCCAACATGTGGTTGTCCCGCTAATCGGCAGAGAGGTATGTGAGTCTGGTTCAGCTACACTGCTCTTAGATCAGCCAGGAAGGAATCTGGGCTGATTCCTGGAATAAGATGAAAGGAGAGGGTCTATGGGGTCAGGTGTGAGGTCATACATACGTATGTGTGTGTGTGTGTGAGAGAGAGAGAGAGGGAGAGAGAGAATAAGTGCGTATAAATACATCGGATTCTGATGCATGTCTGGAAATCTAAAATGGAAGATGACCTCAAGAGGCGGCTGTTTGTGGCTACAGTAATCAGTGCTGCTGTACAGGGCCGACATGGACACTCACTATACAGCAGGAATTAAAGGCCCTGGACGGCGCCTACACAAGAATGCTACGAATGGCACTTGATGTAACATGGGCGGACCACATCAGAAGCGTGGCCCTTTATGGAAGCCTCCCGTGGGTCACAGACCATAGGTCAGAGAGAGAAGCATGCAGGCAGGCAGTGTTGATTTTGACAGCAAATATTTGCTGTCATATTTTAGTCATCTGAAATGTTTTAGTTCTAGTCGACTAAATATCATAAGATTATAGCCGACTAAATCTACAGTTGCTTTAGTCGACTAAAATGTATTTTGGCTGGCCTTGATGGCGTCGTAATGGCTGATTTTACTGCTGAAAATAGCCGATCTACAAGCTCACAACGCATCGCAGCGCGACACGTTGTGAGATTGTAGATCTGCTATTTTTAAGAGCGCAACACCCTAGCGCAACCAACCATAAAATAACTTAGTCTTAGTTCTACTGGATCTCTTCTCCACTATCCCTCACTAACATTTTAGGCTAGTTTTTATTTGTTGACGAAATTGTCAATATATAGTCTTAGTTTTAGCCATCATGGCTTAGTTTTTATTTAGTTTTCGTCAGTGAAAAAAGGTAGTCAACGTAATTATTCGTCATTGTTTTAGTCGACAAAATCAACACTGGTGTCAGGCACCCGAAACTGATCACGAGCAAACTAACACTGTGGGAGGCAGCCAAGGCGCAGCTACGAGAGGAAAGAGGCACACCACCTAAGTAGACACACTGCGGTGTGGCAGCGGAGCTAGCAACACTGCAGAGCTCAAGACCCTAATGCTAGACAGGAGGGAGTGGAGGGCATGCGATCCAGGAATCCCGACTTGGTGTTGGCTAGTTCGCACTCTTGTAGCCCAGGGTTAGGGTTAGGCATCGTTTTTGTAAGATCATGGTTAGTGGCGCGGCCGCTGACTAGAGTCATTGCCGGTGGGAAGTCAGTGAGTACTGGCCAATCAGAGGGGGTCTTCACTGAATCACGCCACGGCGTAGAAAGGAATAACGCATGAACAAGCTAATGGCAAATGGCTGTTAAAACGGCTGCTCTAAAATCATAAATTATAATTATGGTTTTAATTAATTGAATTGAATGGGGGTCTCTGTAAACAAACAATTATGTCAAGAAATACATGTACAGACCTCTCAAAACAAACCAATCTCTAGACCTCACACCTGTTGGACTCAACCTAACCCCTGCTCATTATGCTATGGTGGTATGGCTCAGGGTAGAGGACAGAGTACAATACAGCAACTTGCAATGGGCCTGGTTTTCAAGATACTCAAGGGACCAGTGCACATGTACCTGTCAAACTACTTCAAAAGAGTGAGAAACGCCCACGGGCACAACACCAGAGGGAACTCCACTGATCTCATTCCCCCCAGATTCTGCATATGAGTTCATGAACAAAAGGAAGTACTGCTTATAACTCCCAAAAGGTGCGGACGGCAGACTTGTAAGAAAAGAATTCCAAGGCACTGCGTCTTTCTTTGATGAGGAAATATAGGATTTATTTTGAGCAAGGCAACACATTGTGACCAACGCTTATCGACCTAGCTACTATTATGCCACCAAAATGTGGCATAATAGTGCACAATAATTATTGTATGGCCCCCCACACCCCTCCGGATTACACAATCCGATTACACAATCGTGTCCCAGGGGGCACCGAGCCTGGTCGTAGACCCAGGACCAAAAAGTCATAGTCCATCGTAAATCTTTCCTGAATAGTTTCCACCCACTTCTAGCCCCTACATTGAATTTCGATGTCAACAGACGTATCTGTAAGAGGAGACTCTGATCGTCTGTCTAACGTGTGTTCTTGCTTTAGGGTATAGTTTACCCCAAAACAGTGTATCTCGTTTACACAAGAAGGAATTTTACTGGTGAGCCTGGCTGCGTAGAGCTGGCTGGCCATGGGACTTTTCCCGTTCACTGTTTTTTTGTCTTTTTTTTTTTTACATGTGGATTGTACCAGTGAAAGCCACCGTTTTGTGGACTATGTGGTTGAACCTGACAATGCCCTGACACCGATCTTGTGTACAACGCGCTGATAATTCTTTTTGCACCTTAATGTCTAATATCATGTACATGTACTAGCCGCTATGTTGATGCATTTTACATCTAACCTCATGTACTGTACCGGATGGATATGCTATGTGTGTGTAGATATCTTTTGTTGATTTGTACAGAATAAAATATGGGCATATACTGATAACATCTGGGATCTCCATATATGGGCTTAAAAGGGACACAGACAGACGGGTACATCGGGTACTCTGTCAACGGGTACAAGGGGTATTGCACAACCCGGTGGGGCATGCGTTCCCAATCCGATCGGTATGCCCATAATAGGCATTATGGAGATCCGGTTGAGATCCAGAACCGCCGATCCAACCGATATACATGGTCATGGTACGAGCACCGGCCTAGTTCTGACCAAATGAACTAAATATTGCTTGCAAAATTGGGCTCATTTATGATCCCCATTACTCACTGTAACCCATTCAAACCGGGAAAGCGTCACATGTAACCACTAATATTTTGTACTTTGGCTAATCAAAAATAGCAGATACACAAGCTCACAGCAGGCCACCGAGTGCCGTGCTGTGAGCTTGTAGATGTGCTATTTCTTTTTTAATCTTGAACATCTGTGTAAATATTTGAATAATTTATATTTTAAAGGGAACCTTTTTTACTCAAATCTTGCTTCTGGGGGTCCCTATTACAAAATTTTACAAAATACATTATATACCTGTTAGACTTGGATTGAAAAACATAGCCACCTTTTGGAAAGACTTAGTCAGACTCGGAGTACATTGTCTGACTCAGAGTACATTGTCTGACTCAGAGTACAATGTTTTTTACGAAGATGAAGAGCCATATCCATTCTCTCCTTGAGTGGAAATATTCTTTGCCTTTGGTTTTGTTTCGCACAGTACTCTCCTGCCTGCAGTAAATTTCCCCTAACAGAAGATGAAAACAACACCCGCTCTCTGCCTCTCTCACTTGTCCTCTCCCGGCCCCCACCCTCTCTCGCTCGCCCTCTCTCTCTCTCTCTCTCTCTAGCACATAGGCTACACACAAAATAGAAAAGGCTGGTGTGATTGGACAGTCACTTGACTCTGAGGACTCTGATGCTATAAAACCAGTCTTGGGGGTGGAGAGAGTCTACACACATCTCACTGGCTATAAGAAGATTCTAGTACAAGCCTGTAGTCACATTTTGGCCACCACACATATTATTGTTCCTGTCGACCCGTGTTGTTAATAATTCTTAGTGTCCATTGGATCCCGGAACTGTAGTCCACCATGTGTAAAGGATTAGCAGCACTCCCTGCAACATGCTTGAAAAGGTAAGACTTGTTTTGGTTATGCAACAGGTCATTCGAGAAGTCTAGCCTTTTAGATCTCAGAGTAAATCATAGGACATTTGCATGATCAGTGATGTTAAATTTACAGATTATAAAACGCAGATTGATTTTATGAGTGTGGTCACTTTCCATTTGGAATAAAATGTTTGCCCGTTACAAATACTGGTTTAACTCTTCATGGAGATAAGAGAATAATAATGTCACTTCTAAAGAAGCTAGAATCTACACCATATACCGGTAGTTATTCTCTGTAATGGCTCATTGATTAGATTACGTTTGTGCATGCATTAAGCCTCTATTTTGTTGTCAAGAGCATGACATTGCGGTTCACATGTGTAACTGGATGTATTTGCTGATCTCTCGCAGTGCCAAAGACATCAAGCACAAGATAGGCTTCTTACTGCAGAAGCCTGAAGCACATGGAGATGATCAGAAGACGGTGAAAAGAAAGGCTGCCACTGAAAAGAGGTTAGCAGAAATAAACCCGACACCTGCTTTTTCATTCTCATCTGTTATGGTCTATTTTTTCAACTATTCTCTCTATGGTCAACATATATTGCAGTTACACACCTACACTACATATAATGTGATACTGCATATGTGTAGTCTTGTTTAATTTAACTACATTCCGAGTTACAAATGGATGAATTAACACTTAGGAATCTCTGGTTTTGCAGTGGAAAATTATGTTCATTAATTCAATACTGAGGATTTTACTGTGTAGAAACAGTGTGAAATAAGGTACAGAACTACAACTTTACAGATCATGTAATATCTTATCACAATACTGGAAAACACTCAAATGACATACACAAATGCTAATGTTCCCCATTAACAACCCTTTTGGGCAACGATCCAAACTTGAATAAATGAGGCCATAACAGGCTGGATGTGAGACCAGATTCGATTAATACAATATGCCCTTTGTTTTAATTGGATTAGAGCATCGATTAAGTGTCCAATGCCATTATGTTTATTTTTAGCATTAGGTTGTTTCAGGACGGAAAGGTTATGATGACAGTCCTCAGGATGTGTACCGAGGAGAGAGCTTTTATTGTTCTCTCTGAGCAGATTAACTGTCTGCAGCATCTGGCATTAGCCTTCCAATAGCCTTTCTACAAAGAACCCGATCCTCTACAGACACAGATAATCCTCAATAATCACTTTATCCCATAATCACATGTACTAAGCAGCAACATTGTTCATCCCCCTGTTTACAACATGCCAACATGATGCTGTATACATATCATAATGCATATATTATTACTGTTATCATCATATTGAGTCATATCATGAGTAAGATCACGTAATAGGGTTAGATAATCATTATTGTTATGGTGTCTAGGCTGACATGCCCTGCAGTATGTACGTAGCTGACAATAATACTACAGATATACCGTGGATAGACAGTCCCATACACTTGTGTGCAATTGTATACACCCTGGTACCCCCCCCCCCCTCCCAAGGGCCACTGGTTGAGAACCACTGGTATACAGTACTATGCCCAGTGTCTTTTCATAACCTGTCGCATTTTATTTTCTCGGTTTAGAGTTCCTCCAGCAGCCGAGGTGGGAAAATGGAAAGAGTCCCTCAACCACCTGCTGAACAGTGAAAGTAAGTGTCCTGACAAACCCCACTTGTTCAAATAGAGTCCAAATGGCATAGCATTTTATGAGCTCAACTAAAAGCCCCAAATTGCTCATTGCGGTGGCTCACCGCGGCTGCCCGGCAGAGTTCATGTCAAAGTGGATGGCGAGGTAAAACACTGATCCAATCTGGCTACGGCTGGATGTTGCAATTATGTGGCCAACACACTAGCCTGTAATTTACAAATAATTACCCCTAACTGGAGAACTTTAACTTCTCTATAGCCACTGTGGCTGGTGGGCCAACAATGTAGTTTTGTGGCTTGGTTCCAGGGATGTTAACTAATAACGGACTTTAAATTAATTGCTAATAAGAATTTAAGTGATGATATTTATATTTCAGATTTCAATTGAATCAATTAACTGAACAATGAGCTGTCTTCGTTTAAATGGAACAAAGCTATTTATATTCATCCCTAACTTAAGGATAAATATACATTGTTTCATTTAAACGAAGACAGCTTATTGTTCGGTTGAGATGTCTATAAGGGAAATACATGCACCAAAGTTCACTCACACAATCAGTCACTTCCGTCACATATATGCACAGCTAAATTTAGTCGTAATTAAATGTATCTCCATAGCAACACCTCACTCACTTTCACGCATCTTTTTTCACGGACTTGAAGACAGAGCCTGACCTTTCCATTTTAACTACAATTTGTCATTAATTGTCTTTTATTTTTGGACTTGACATGACGGAAGAAGCAATATTTTAACTGAATGATCATATGAAAGACGGACTAGCAACAGTGAATGGACAGGAGGAAATAACTTGACAAGATGCCCCCCCCCCCCCTAAAGTAGCATACACACCTTCATAACTCTACCTTTGTTATCCTACAATACTGCCTGTTTCTCAGATTTTACATCTTCGATTGAGGAATATAACATGCATTTTGTATTCTGTATATCATAAGATATTTAGCTTTCATGTTATCTATTAACCAATGAATGTTCGTTAAGGTTAACACATATTGGTGATGGAAAAATTCCTATAAATTTGCATACCTACTTTGGTCTCTCGGGTAATGGATCTTCTCATGCACTGGGAAGATGCTATTTATGACGCTAATAGGAAGTTAGGGAGACTTGGCTCGAACACACACATACAGTACAAACACATGCTAATTCAACATACACGCACACACACACACACACGCACACGCGCACAGAAGCGTAGACACTCATGCGTTCTCATAAGACAGATGCATCCTACGTGTCTGGAGACACTGCTTCAGTGGTCCTTAAAGGCCAACTGTGTGTGTGTGTGTGTGTGTGTGTGTGTGTGTGCATGTGTGTGTGTGTTTGTAAGTGTTTGTGTTTGTGTTTTTGTGTGCATAAAAAAAGTTTGTGTGCATGTAAGTTTATGTGTGCGTGGGTGTATGTCGGTCCCCTGAGCATCGGGGCTGTTGACACAAAGTGGGAGCAATGGCCTCATGAGAACCAGCAGGGCCTTGACCTCCTGCATTCCAAAGCCTCAGCCACTGACCCCCCAACACTGTGATGTCTTCCCCATCTCTTCCCAAAACTATCTGTCTGCTGTACAACTTCCCCTCATCCGTCCCTGTCTTCTTTTGCTTATTTTATGTTCTAGTGTTAGCCGTCGTGTAGCGGCAGTATATCAACGTCATTACCATTACGCCACAGTGGTGCAATAAACATTTCCCGGAAGAATACTGAATATTATAATTTTCAGTGAAGTCTCTTCTCAATCTTCATTCTCATTGAGTTTTTTGTATTGCGCTGCTCTACAGCAGTGGTTCTCAACCTTTTCAGGCCACGACCCCCCAAAATGATCATATTTGAACTGGGTACCCCCCAAAATAATCATATTTGAACTGGGGACCCCCCAAAAATAATCATATTTGAACTGGGAACCCCGCACCCTGACAAGCACTTGGAATGTAGGAGTTGAGGCATTACATTTAGTTTGACTCGGTTCCACAGATAAATATTGTGAAAATAGCAGATCTACAAGCTCACAACGCCTCGCAAGAGCTTGTAGATCTTCTCTTTTCGAAATATTTGCCTCTTTCTTATATTATTTGACTATTTGGCCAATGTTTGACCAGTTTTGATAGTATTTTTGCTGATTACTTTAGATAATGTTCTTCTTCTTTTCATTCTTTCTTTTTGTTTGAGCCTGAGGTATTAAAAAAGCTCTTAAAAGTCCTTAAATTGTCACTTCACTTTCACTGTCATCTGGAGACCCCCCCAAAATCATGTGGGGACCTCCCTGGGGGTCCCGACCCACATGTTGAGAACCACTGCTCTACAGCTACAATCACGAAACAAATGGTCTACATTTCTTTGGCGTCTTTATCCAAAGCACTTTAAAATGTGTGTTGTTTACCCATTCACACACACATGCACACACCGACAGCAGAGGCAACCATGAAACCTGCTGATCGGGAGCTAGGGGTCAGGTGGCTTTACTCAAGGTCACTTCGACATAAAGCCAGGGGGAGCCAGGGATCGAACTAGGATCCCTGATAGCTTCTCTCGCTTTGTGAGCTTGTAGATCGTCTATTTCTGCAAAATGTTCCCCCCAGAATAGGGTGTGTGGTGTTGGGGTTCAAGTGGTTAACAAACATTCATCTGTTAATAGATAACATGAAAGCTAATATAGCTAATGTAAGCTGATATACAGAATACAAAATACAAAGATGTAAAATCTGAGAAACAGGCCTTATTGTAGGATAACACAAATAGAGTTATGAAGGCGTGTACACTATGCTACTTTAACAGGAGGGGGGAAAACTGTGCTCAATCTCGTTGATGAATTCTCTCTATGGACCTCTGGATGAAGAAATCATACAGCAAATATATCTTAAACATTTTGTTAACAGTGTCATCATTTTGTTAACAGTGTCATAATTTCTTCACTCTGTGCTATAGGTGGCTGTGTGGTCTTCACCAAATTCCTGAGGTCAGAATTTAGTGAGGAAAACATGGAGTTCTGGAAAGTTTGCCAGGACTACAAGAAGAACCCGACTGACAAGATGTGTGAAAGAGCCAAGCTGATCTATCAGCAGTACGTTGCAGTAGAGTCACCGAATGAGGTAATTTTCCCTTGATTTGCAAAGGGGAAAAGATAGTACTGTACATATCCATTAACCACTAAACTTACAGCACTGATTACATGAGAATAATGGTTTGGTTCAGAGCCAAGTGTTACAGTGTATTTCCAAGGTACTGCTGTAAACGTGGCAGTAATACAATCAATCGTTCAGCACATAGTTTTCTAGTTGTGCAGGCTTTGGATTCGATATGAATGGTGTGCCACAGGACACATTTAGATAACACTCACATTTTGATGATCTAACACTTGGCTGCCTGAATAAATACTAAAACACTCTTCCAGCTTTCAAGTGGAATAGCCAAAGTTATCTAAATCTCAGCTTTAGTCAAACATGAGTCAGATAATAACCATGTTCCACACACACTACTAAAAAACTGTTTAATTTTGTTACATTTTTTTTTTTTTTAAGATTTATTTTGGAACCATGGTGATTATGTCCTGGATTTACTTAAAACACATTTGGCATGAAGATTTGCAACTGTTTGCCCATTCCTATATACATTGTGTGCATCAACCTAAACATTTATCCCTGTGTCTTTGAAGGTAAATCTAGACGCTGCAACCAGAGAGGAGACGAGGCAAAATCTTGAGAGTGCCGGCCCGTCTTGTTTCGACGAGGCTCAGAAGAAGATCTACACCTTGATGGAGAAAGACTCATACAGACGCTTCCTCAACTCCAAACTGATCCAGGACCTGTCTCAGATGTCTGCCACTCATGAGAGGAAGGGGAAGAAAAGAAACTTTCTAGAAAGCAGGGAGGCATTGACCAACGGTGCCTAGAAAGAAAGACCAGGCTATGTTGGAACAGATGGAAAATGTGTATGTCAGTGAGAAGGTAGCTATTTTAGAAAGCCAATGGGATATGTTTATTTGCTCTATGACCGATGTGTTGTAAAGAAAATTAATCTGGACTTGCTTTAAGGACACACAAGTGGGAGCTTATCACTGTCTCGTATCGTGATTTAACATTAAGGTTATTTGTTTTTTTAATTACCCTCTCTAATGCCTCAAAAGTGCATTTTTTGAGCGGTGGCATTATTGTAATCACGACCCTTTCAATAAGTGAATGGTGTTATTTCAACTGGAATAAATGTCTGTGCTTTTTCAGTCAAGCAGCACTTACGCATCCAAAGGGTCATGTGGCAAAGTACAAATTAGCCATTATTATTTGCCATTATGTTTCCCTAAACGATATCTGATTGTCGGTCGTCAAGGGCTTCTACATGTACAATGAATAAGCTCGAAAGCAATTGTTTAAAGCCATTCTAGTGGATATGTAAAGTATGTGAATCGTAGCTGTAGTGGTGCGCCTGGCGGCTCAGTCAGTTGGTGTACAGATCGTGTGCTCTTATCTATGGCTCTTTATGAACGTGAGAACCCGAGTTTGAATCGACTCCTGTCTTGTCTCGCGTGTCTTTCCTCTCTCTGCCCGTGGTTTCCTGTCTCTCACTAAAGAGACAGGAAACAATAAATCATACAAAAAACAAACACAACTAAACTAAAAATAAATACATAATAATATAAATGATAATTATATATTCAGCAGAAATTCACATTTCGTAACTGGGTATCAGAGTCAGGACTGGTTAATATTGACAGCCCAATTTAACTATGTAACACACACACACACACACGCACACGCACACGCACACACGCACACACACACACACAGAACATGTGCACTTGCTCAAATATACAGAACATGTGCACTTGCTCAAATATACAGATATACTGTATTATGAAAATGTTTTTATGTCTGTTACAATGTCTCAATGTGTCAATGTTGACTGCCATTGTCAAATCATGTCAGTTGAACAACATGTTATGCATCATCTGAACCACTACAAAGTAGACTTTCCACATCATTAAATGTAATGATGATAACAGCGTTTCCTGATGTACTATAACACAGCACTTATACTGTGAAATAATCAAAACATTCTGTACTGTACCTGACAATGTATTCTTCCGTATTGTTCTATTGAGAATGCTGAGCTCACTTCAATATTATACAATCATTAGCTCATACATATCATTTAAATGTTAAACAATTGAAGTAAAAGTTGTTTTCCGATATCTCTGTTTTATACCTACTTTTCATCAAACTGTTTGGATTTAGTCATGTATCAGTAATGTGTTTTAGCAGACGTGTTTTAGCAGACGGTCTTAATCCAGAGCGATTTACTGTAAATCGCTCTGGATTAAGTCTGCTAAATGCCTAAACTGTGTGCAGGATACGTGAATAGGATTATGTTATAAACGACAAATGCTCTTAGCAGAAGAACAGTAAAATTGCTATTTTTTTTACATTGTGTTGTTTATATTACATTGTATCTTGCATGTACTGTATGTGACTTATTTATGAATAAAAAAAGAATGAAATGAACCTGTTTTGGGCAAAGTATTGGAGAATGACACCAATTTGAATGACAAAGTGTGTCAGACCTAACCAAGGAAAACAATCCCATCCGAAACACCCCCATCATTTGAATACACAAATTCAGCTAAAGATACTGTAAATGGACAACAGGAGTTATGTAATTTGGAAGAATGGGAGGTCATTTTAACTGTCACCTCCCCTTCCTGAAGTCATTGCTCTTATGCACACACGCACATGAACACATTTGCTTTACAAACTCCTAGGGACACGGCTTATGAATTAATTCTGTATCCCTTTACGTTAACCATAACCAACCTAACCATAACCCTAACAGATGACTGCTAAGCGTAACCCTATAGCCACGATCGTAACCCTCTATACCTTTTTATTTTACTTGGGATGACCGTCATCCCAAACACAAAAAAATTGGGGGTGACAATTTGTTCCACTATCAACTGGTTTGATGTCCACAAAGTAACAAACAAAATATGGCCTATACGTTCAAGCAATAATACGACAAACATCTGTATGGCCAGTTACCAAGGGTGAGAGAGAATTGATACTTATGGTTGCCAGGAGAATGAGGCTGGCTGATCACTCCACAGATATCGTCTTTGTGGGCTTCACCTGAGGATGACCTAGAGACGTGTTTGTCAGGAACTCATAAACGCACACAACCATTGAAAACATCAGGACCCTATACAGCATTAACAATTTTGCACATTGTTTCTCATTTTATTCTCTGCTTTGTTCAAGTGCTTCAAAGAAAATCCATCTATCACTCCAAGTTTGCATTCTTTATATGGTTCCACAGTCCAATGAGCTTTCGAATGCAGAGTTACTATACAAGGAATAAAAGTCACCCCCAAAAAAAAGAATATGGAGAAAAAAAATAGAAAGAAAATACCCAGCCATAAAACCAAAAGCACTTGTAGACATGTTAGTTTAGGTTTACCTCCATGAAGACAAGAGTGGTCCTTGAGCTATTCGCATCCACAAGTCTCATCGCATGCCTATTTAAGGACAGTGTATTGTGATGCACAACCTCGTGCTTACCTCTCTCCCTCCAATAAAATTGGTATAAATGTGCTTGTTTAATTCCAACTCTTGTGTAAATCTGACTTTAACAGACAGAACAGGCACAAATATTCCTAAATATTTACACTTGCTGCAGTGTGTTCGTCTGTTGCAGAATTCTCTGAAACGGTCTGATGAGAAGGAGCCTGGATATAGGCTATATTTAGAGTCTGAATCAGTAATGCCTGATTTATACTTAGTTGCACGCCTTAGTTGCACAGCAACGCATTGTTGTGCCTCCTCCTCTCAACTATCCTCCCTTCCTCTTGTCTATTCTCCTCTGCTTTTCCTCTTTTCTCAACTCTTTCTACCCCCCCCCCTCCCCCTTCCTCTCAGAAGGAAGACCTCTGTCATTCAGACAGGTCAGAACAACGTGTCAATGTTGTTAATAGCATTAAAAAGCAAAGTGTGGATTGCTTTGTGAACGATTGCATTTCTGTTTTCTGTGCCAAGACACCAACTTGAGCGTGTCATGTGAATTTGACAAAAGGAAATTTGTAACTATGTAAGGTTTTGTTTGGGAAAATGATACTATTCCATTCTATGTGCATGTTTGTAATTTCTGTGAAAATGATTCAAACCTGTCCATTCCACTGTAACAGCACTTCTTGCAGAGGTCCCTTCAAGCTAACAAGCTTGATGTAACGGAGACGGAGTAGGCTATAGTCTGGCTAATTAATAGTGGCTCAGTGAGATTAGACTCACTGACTGTTCTTGAGAGATGGGAACATAGAGCAGGAGGGATTTCAGTAGAAAACAGTGTCACTGGCACGTTATTGATTCCACCAGAACCACCTTACCTGTGTCTGATTGGCTCCCTGGCAGGCATACAGTAGTTTTACTGAGGTTAGGGTTAAGGTTAAGGTTAGGGTTAGTGTAGAAAATCCCTTCCTGCTCGGTCCCAGGTGGGAGGAGCTATCAGACTGAGTATTCACACTGCACACCTGATTGTGATTAGCACCACCTGCACCTAATTGCAGTGGGCCCTTTAAAATCAGCCACTTCACTGCAGTTTGAGAGAGTCATGCTGTCATTTGAGTATATGGTTCCCCTGTTTAGTTTAGTTTCCTGTGTTTGTTATCCCTGAATTCCTTTGATGAATTATTTGAGTAAGTAAGTACCTATTTATCATTTATGTATTTATAATTTGTTGAGCTACCTTTCTAGTTATTATGTGTACTTTACTACTTTGTTTCCATAGCCTGGAAATGTGCACTCGCCTATTAGTTTGTATTGGCCAGTGCGCTCAGTGCTATATTTCAGAACGCACCTTTGTTTACATCAACTCTTACATCATCATGTCCATCACCTGTCTGCCATTGCCATCACAAATAAAAGTTAAACATTTTATCCATCTGGTCCTAGTCCTAATATTTTAACTGGTATTTCGATGTCCAAATGCTATTCCACTAACTAAGTTTAGGCATAGTTTTACTGAGGTTAGGGTTAAGGTTAGGGTCAGGTTTAGGCATAGTTTTACTGAGGTTAGGGTTAAGGTTAGGGTCAGGTTTAGGCATAGTTTTTACTGAGGTTAGGGTTAGGGTCAGGTTTAGGCATAGTTTTACTGAGGTTAGGGTCAGGTTTAGGCATAGTTTTACTGAGGTTATGGTTAGGGTCAGGTTTAGGCATAGTTTTACTGAGGTTAGGGTTAAAAAATAACGGTGGTAAGGCGGGTCTATCCCACAATGTTGGTGGAATTCATAATAACGCGCCACTGGCAAGGGTGATCCGAATCTCTACGGGAGTGAGATGGATTGTACCCGGGGGGCGGGATATAAACCGCTCACAAAATGTAAGGAAACTTGAATTTGGGCCATTATATCTCCCTTTTACTAATACTAATCAGTAAAGTGTTATATATAATTTTTATCGGTGATTAGTCACCTTTACAACGAGGTACAGCTTGTAAGCATTGGGCATTCATGGAATGAGCAACACAGGCAAACGTGTGGGTAGCGCCGAGCATAAATGTGCCAAAATGGCCTGTTAGACTTATCTGCTGACATTCAATGTTGTGACATTCATGACATTCAATGGGCTTCAGGTGTGTGCCAGTCACAGGTGTGTGACTGCCTCACAGGTGAGTGACTGGCACCTGAACATGGGTTCTGCAACTTTGTTGAGTGTGTGTATGCTCCAAGCAGCAACACTGCCCCCATGGAAAGATACCACTTTTGTCAGGATAAGGCCCGTGCAACAGGGCAAGTGAAGCTGGTGTTCCGTTATGCAGAGTGACAGCATTATTTGGTGTTAGCCCTGGTACCATTTCCAAACTTAGGACCAAGTTCTGTGAGACTGGTGAAGTCAACAAGGAAGACAACAACCCAGACCCCTTGCTTCCCTGAGGTTCCCATAGATTTACAGGCAAGATTTGCACAACGGTACCAAAGACAGATGTCAAAGTTGCAGGGTCCATGCTCAGATGCCAGTCACACACCTTTGACTGGCACACACCTGCCTGCAAATGGTACCAGGGCTGACATCAAATAATGCGTAATCTGCGTAACGGAACACCAGCTTCACTTGCCCTATTGCACAGGCCTTATCCTGAAGGGACAAACGTGGCATACACAAACTTAACAAACTTAACAAAGAGCCCATGTTGCAGAACGCAAAGTTCCAGAACCCACCTCTCAGCAGGTGTGTGGTGGCAGGTCGCTCAAAACAAGATAGCGATTACCAGCAAAAGCATATTGGGTGATTTTGGCACATTTTTGCTCGGCGCTACCCACACGTTTGCCTGTGTTGCTCATTCCATGAATGCCCGATGGTTACAAGCTGTACCTCATTGTAAAGGTGACTAATCACCGATAAAAATTATATATAGCACTTTACTGATTGGTATTAGCAAAGGGGAGATATAATGGCACAAATTCAAGTTTCCTTACATTTTGTGAGCGGTTTATTAACCTGACTCAGCCAGATGGGGGCGGTATTGAGTTTCACAATACACCCTGCATCCGGGATCGCTCAGGGAGTAAGGCTACCTGGTCGCTGCGCGTACGAACCAATCAGCGGCTGCTAGGGGCGGGATCATCCAATCACCTGCCAAGTAGCTTGAAAAAATGAAACGCTGTCTTGCATCGATTCTGCTACCGGAGTCTCAGATGGAAGTAGGCTGTGAAACAAAATGTGTGTCGCAAGCTTCTTCCATTTGGCGGAGTCAGGTTAGGGATATATGGGAGTGTTCAGAAATCATGTTGTCATTGGCAGGTGTGGCATAACAACAGAAAAAAAGTCCTGCAAAGGGCTCTACAACTTGGGCTCAGCGACACATTCATAATCTTAACGGATAATTTTGTGGAAGATGAATGTACAGTAGGTAGTGCAGTTTTATGCATTTTCATTTGTTTTATGCAGTTTCATTCAGTCATTAGCAGATCTACAAGCTTATAATGCTGTACCATATTATGAGTGTGTAGATTGGCTATTTAACAAAAAAAAAACAGATTGAATATTCCATCAATCTTTTATTCCACCCAAAAGCAAACTCAGAATGGACGAAATAAGTTGTCAAACTAAAAAATGAAGCAAGGCAGCTGGCTGGCAGGCAGGCCACGATTGTCACCGGGTTTATTCGGAGGCACAGGGAGACAATTGCTTGAGACAAGCAAAGTTAACAAACTAAACTGAGGAGCCGAGGCACAGTGTCAACACCCATTGGCAACTGAACTAACTCGCAAAGGCTGGAATGAAGAACCAGGGATTGATGAGTAGATGAATCCCAGGTGTGCAGGCAGCTCCACATCGTCAGGGAATAGGCTCTATGCACAGCAGCCATATTGGGAATGTATTGGGCCCCGTCCTTACTTACTTCCTTCACAGGTGTTACCAATGATACTAATTAAGGCTCTGTTCCATTTAGTGTGGCATAGTGGTTGTCTTATTTTCAAGGACCCCCATAACTCTGAGACACACCCACCATAAGGGGACATTTGGGAACCAAAATGGAGTGTATCTAGTGAGCCAAAATGCATCAGCACCCTGACCAGAATGGAACAGAGCCTTCATTAGTATCATTGGTAACACTTGTGAAGGAAGTAAGAAGAGGCCCAATTTCTTTCCAATATGGCTGCTGTGCATAGAGCCTATTGAAATGCCACTCCATGGAGGACACTTACAGTACACTGTAAGCATACTTACACAACCACACACAAGACAGGCCAGACACATAGGGGGGTAGGGGAAAACAGGCAACCCATAACACAAAGTACATAGGGCTTGTATGTTAAAAACATAAATGTGTGGGTTGAGAAGGAAAACAACTTCTGAGACATATAGCTCTGGTATAACTACAATGACAAACTCTTAATACTATACGTCTCCGTCTCCATCTCCCATCTGCATCACCATTCCCGTGCCCTCATGAATGTTCTCACTGATCCTTAGGCTTTTCAAGAGAATGTTTATACTGACAGCATGCTATTTGTCAATGAATTATGTACTACCCACCACACTGTCAAATTAATGTAAGATATGAATATGATCACTGACACCACTGTAAACGTGTGGGAGGATAAATTAGATGATTATGTCAATTAGGCATCTAGGTTAGATTGGTACTGGTGACCCATACTGGTGTCCTATCGCCAGCGATAGGACTAATAGGACTCAACTTTTTTAAGCTAGTGTGAGAAACAAGGAAGTCTTATGTCACATACCATTTTGGGGTCATCTTCAATTTAAACTTCCACCTTGTCTACAAACCAGACCCATAGCCTAAGTGCAGCTACAGTTCACAAAGAACATATCTCTTCATTATGAGATGCTAAAATGCTTTTTTGGTGATGGATGAGTACAGACTGCAGACTAGAAAAGTGCTCTCCTCTGAGCGAAGATCTCCACCAGAGCTGGGTCAGTTGAATGCAGCCATCACACAAGGAGGCTCCAACGACAGACGGTACAGCTGTTTGAGTTTGTGGCGCCCCCTATGGGTAGAAGTGAAAGCGGTTTTGGAGGTGCACTCTATAGAGGCCCCTCAACGAAACACTTTGATTCCAATTTGCATAAGATTGGATGTTCATTGTAAGAAATAGGCCCTGCCCACAAATTTGTGAAGGCAATTACAGGCAAACGGTATGGAGTATAAAAACCCAGTTTGACGGTCATTGTCATATGATTTTTTTTTCACGACCCACTGTACGGTTCCAGAGTTATAGGCCAAAATGCGAAGCGGCTTGTCATAGCGCCACCATGAGGCAAAATTGTTTTAATTTGTGGTAGAGATTCTTCCTTGGCCCACTGGGAGTGAGTGTACAAAGTTTCACACTGACCGGTCCAGCTGTGTCTGAGATTTGCTGCTCACAGACAGATTCAGAGACAGACAGAGAGAGACACACTCATGGAGCTGAGTGATTTGTAAAGAATAGCCTAGGCCCTAGGATACAAGTAAATCAAGAAAATGTGTCCTTGAGATTTTTTTAATGATTCATAAAAAATAAAAATAAAACGTAATAATAATGATGAATTAAAATGAAGTGAAGTATCTGCCCCATGAATTGGATATTATTTATTAAAGAACTTATTACTGATGATTGATGAATCATTTTCAATTGCAGTCTTTGAAGTTTCATAATGGTGCAAAGCTTCACCCTCTGACTTTGGTCTGAATGTTTTTCCAGAACTGCCGAGGTGATTTATCTCTGTTCTCTCTTGTGGTTGTTGTGTCCTGACCCTGTCCCTCCAGGCAGCAGTTAAGGCCTGCTCATTAAGGTCTAATAGAAGGTTCTGTGGGTCTTAACCTGATCACACAGAGGCTACCATGCAGGAAAGCACGTACAAACACATGCATGCTCACTCTGTCACACGCAGCTCACACTCATACTGTCTGCACTATGAATGAACACACACACACACACACACACACACACACACACACACACACACACACACACACACACACACACACACACACACACACACACACACACACTGTACAGTATGCGGGATGGGTCTGGATGTCTGGTCTAGTGTCCAGTGGAGAGAACACTGCAGGGTATCTGAAATGACTCATATCTCTTTGGTGTGTTCTATATTTGTAACGTTATTGAAGCTGATTGTCTCTGACCTGATTTAAATCACACGTGTGTGACTCATCGGTACACGTTAACGGGCCATGTCATTTTAAAATAAAAGTCCTCGCCAATGGCCTGGACCGCTGGCGTAGAGGTCCAGGCACCTATGGGCTCAATGCGCGAGTCCCGATCCCGATGACCTTTGCTGCATGTCACTCCCCATATCTCTCTCCCCATTCCCTGTCGGCCTACTGTCCTATCCATAAAGGCACAAATAAAGGCACAACCCCCCCCCCCCCCACCCCCCACCCCCCCCCCCCCCCCCAAAAAAAAATTGTCCTCACCAATAACATAGTTTTTTTTTACTTTAGTTAACCACTTAACACATCGGGTGCCAAACACGGTTTAAAAAAAAACATGTTTTCAGAGAGTAGTGCTTAGGTGTCAGTCTTTTTTTTTTTTCACAAGGGGGGGGCTCGCATGAGAGATGTTATTGTTCCAAGCGTTAGCCAGGACCATCGATCGTCGTGCACGCATCCATTGTTTGCGTGTGGGTGCTCGCCGTGGAGTCCACAGCTATAAACAGCACAGCGTTTCAAACGGTGAGATCTCTGGCACTCAACGTAATCTGTTTTAATAAAACGCTGGCACCCGTTGTGTTAAACCCTATACTTCGTTAACCAGGATCCCCAATAAGGGTCTCTACTTGGCCTCCCCCCATAACAAACTGTTCGACGAAAATAGCCGATCTACAATCTCAGAACCTCGCAATGTGCTGTGATCTTGCAGATCGTCTAGTTTCGCAGAATGCTTGCCTATTATGACATTCCCAGATTATGAACGTATATGGTTCATGTGGTTTATGTACGTTAATGTAGGATCAATTCAGCAATCCACCTAATCCTCTACTTTCATACGAAATATATATACATAGCCTATATATGTATATGCGAAAACCAGAAGTGCAGAGAAAGAACCGACCTGCCTCCCTCCCCAGCGACCTGAACATCCATTATGACCGGTTCGAGACCAGCTCCACCCCACAGCAACCTGACGGGGTCAGCACCTAACTGAGCTGACAGATAGCATTGACATTAACCAGCAATGATGAGCAGCACCACCTGGGGAGTCCACCCCACTAAACATCTCCGAGGCTGACGTGTACACAGCCTTCAAACGCGTGAACATCCGTCAGCATAGGCTGCATGCCCTGACGGGATCCCAGGCCTCATATGCAGACCAGCTGGCGGGAGATTTTGCGGACATTTTTAACCTCTCCCCTCGATCTCCCAGGCTCTGCGGTCCCCGCAGGCTTCAAAATGTCCACCCCCAGCACTCCAAAGTGACATTCCTGAATGATTGGAGACCTGTCGCTCTCACCCCAATAGTCAGCAAATTCTTTGAGAGGCTGGCAATAGGCTCTATATGCACAGCAGCCATATTGTGAAGACATTCACAGGTGTTACCAATGATACTAATGATGGTTCTGTTCCATTCTGGTCAAACAGAGTCAGGGTTGCTGATATTGTGCATGTTGGCTCACAGGAAACACTCTGCTACACCAGTGGGTCTCAAATTGGGGTCCAGGGACCCTCATGGTTCCTTGAGGGGTTTCCAAATGGCCCCTTACGGGTGTGTAACTCTGAGAGTGTACAAATGGTTCCATTTGTACACTCTCAGAGTTATAGGGGTCGTTGACTTTTTTTAAAGTGTGAGAACCACTGTGCTACACAAAATGGAACAGAGCCTTCATTAGTGTCATTGGTAACTGTGCATAGAGCCTATTTGCATATTGTCAGAACCGATCCATTGGACAAGAACATACGTAGGTTGTTCATGGAATACAGCTCAGCATTCAATACCATAGTGCCAGCAAGGCTTAACACAAAGCTCAGAGACCTCGAGCTGCACCCCAAACATGTGCGACGGGATATTAGGTTCCTGATTTGTTTGCGCCATGATGCCATGGCGACACATTGAGGTTAGACAACAACACACTCCATATTTGGGCGTGGTTGCATTGGGCGTGACATGAGCGTGACGTCAGAGGTCTGCCCGCCGGTCCTCCCTTAAGCCAATTTTAATATAGGATGTGTAGATATCTTTGATTTCTTTCCCCCTCCTCTCCCTATTTTTTCTGGAAAACGACAAAATGATGGAGCTGGCACTAAAACGAATTTCACCTCCTGAATTAAACCTGTGATGTGACAATAGAACTGATTCTGAAAGCACAAACCCTTTATAAATAAGAAGAAGAAGTTGCCTATACAGTATGTAGCCTGCAGTCTAAAGGAGTGTCACGGTACAGAGCTATACGTCTACAGTTTCTTTGAAGACCAATTGTTGCTGACAGCTAGTCATTATTAAAATATTAATGTAAAAACAAAAAATAAGCGCATACGCACTCAAGCCATGAGAACAACGTTGACACAATGTTATCAAAGTTTCTCAGAACATTCCCATGTCTTTTAAGTGGAGCCAAGTGTACAATCTGATTCGAGTCGCTTGACAGAGCCTACACAGTAGGGTACCCATGGCCTCTGTCTTTTATGATGCTTGAGCAAACATTAACAATACTCTATATATGTATGGTCTCAGTACATCAACACTGTCTAATTTTAGACACTGGGAGTGGGAGTACAATTTTAGTAAAATTTTCCCCCAAAAAAATAATCTTAATGGGAATATCAGTGGTGGAAAAAGCACTCAAATGTTTTGCTTAAGTAAAAGTATCAATACCGCAATGTAGAAGTACTCTGTTACAAGTAAAAGTCCAGAATTCAAAATGCACTCAAGTAAATGTATTGGTTAATTTATTGGTATCAAAATGTACTTAAGGTACCAAAAGTAAAAGTACTAAAATGTTTGATAATAGCAGATCTACAAGCTCACAACGCGTCGCCTTGCGACGCGTTGTGAGCTTGTATAAAATAAGGCTAAAGGGTTTAACGTATATTTGATATTGTAATAATAATTCATAACTGCAAAGTAACTAGTAACTAAAAGTGTTTTAAAAAAGTACAATATTTGCCTCAGAGATTTAGTGGAGTAGAAGTAAAAGTATAGACAATTGGAAACACTCCAGTAAAGTAAAAGTAACTCAAAATTGTGCTTAAGTACAGTATTTGAGTAAATGTAACTTAGTTACTTCACACCACTGGGGAATAATTTATTTTTGAACAATCTGATCTCAAAGTCTTCTGTTACTGTGTGTGACTGTGATGTATTCTCCTCTCTCACCCATTATTCACAATTCTCAACAAGTTGAGATGAGAGTATGAAGCCTGTGAGGTGTGGTGTCATCATCATTATCCTTCAACTTGTGTGGCTCCTTATCTTCCGTCCAGTCACTGTTGTTAGTGCTCCAGGAGGCATATTTGAAAACATGTCTGCAGCCAGCTCCCTTCTGTTAATAGAGGGGCTAATAGTGATCGTTGGCAAAGCGGAGCACATAAATCAGTCTCCTGAAACCTCTGTGATGATCTTATCGGGTAATGCCGTCAGCCCTGTGTTCTCGGCTCAAATGAAAGATCGTATCTTCTGGTTCGTTTGGTAGAACAGGGGTCATATTTCAGACTGTGGAAAAAAGGATGTGGGGGGGAAAAAGCTCTCTCATCAGCCCCTCATAATTTTAGCAGGGATTAATAACGTTCTATTATCCATCATACAGTCAAAATGTCAGTTTTGATTTATATAACCTTTATCTGTTTTTGCAGCAAATTTTTTTGTGGACTTTTTTCCCCGTTTCAAAGTGTGCCAGTGAGGTTTGTTTGCAAGACCTGTCACGATTATCAGGCTATACAAAGTGGCCACTGGAGAACATTGGAGATGGTGCGCAACATGTACAAGCAATGCGTTTTGCTTATAACCCTATGAGACGTTTGTCAGAAATGTCATTACTTCCTTTGGGGACCTGTAAAGGCCATGATCCTTCATCTATTTCTAGGATCTGTGGCAGTAATGAATGCATCCACGCATGCTTGCGTCTGACAGTGTTTGTGTTGACAGCCGCTCGTGCAGAACATCTGTTTCCCGTTCGTTTTCTGCTCACAGCTCTTTGACATCTTTTGCTTATTCTATGTCATACATGGGCAACTGGCGGCCTGGGGGCCACATGCGGCCCCCACCTTCACTTAATGCGGCCCATAGGATATTATTTAGTTCAGCTGTTACAATTTCAAACATGCAAACATGTTACTTTTCAGGATTCCAATTAAAAAATAGCACAAAAAAAAATCTGGATTCTAATTCAAAAATAGCAAAAAATAGCAGATCTACAAGCTCAAAACGCGTCTCGCTGGATTTTTTGCTACTTTTGTGTGACAAAAAATGGCATTAGTACAGCATTCATTTACGAAAAAAAGTTAAAATACGGAGATAAGAGGTGTCTGACAGTATATGCAATGTGGCCCTCTGGAGTGAGTGTGGAAATATAGTGGCCTTCTCCATCATCAAAGTCGCCCACCCCTGTTCTATGTGGTGCAGTCCTCTCATCTTGCTTTGTTCTGTGGAAGCAGAAAGATCACCCGCATTGCTGCCCATGCTCTTTCTGCTATATGAACTGTTCTGAGCCATGCACCCGGTAAAGTCCCTAGACCAGTGGTGTAAAGTAACTAAGTACATTTACTCAAGTACAATTTTGAGGTATTTTTTACTTTACTGGAGTATTTCCGGTTTTCAGTACTTTTACTTCTACTCCACTACATCTCAGAGACAAATATTGTACTTTTACTCCACTACAATTGTTTGAAATCTTTAGTTACTAGTTACTTTGTAGATTTAGATTATTATTACATAGCATACATTAACCACTTCAGCCCTATACATTTAGGCCATTTGAAAATAGCCGATCTGGCAGTAGATTTGCTATTTTCAAAGGATTTTTATACATTTGAAAACTTGTGCATCCATGTGATGTTTTTCTTTATATATACATTGCATTATTGATACTTTTACTTAAGTAAAAATGTGAGTACTTTTCCCACCACTGCCCTAGACTGATTGTTGTTCTTATTGTTGTTGTTATATTGTTCTGTTAGGCCTAATACTGTCTGAGGGAAGAAAGAAAGGATTTCCAGATGTGGAGAAATAGGTCTCCCTCTAATTGTTTTGTATTGGTTTGTTTTGCGTCTGTTGTTTCTTTAGTGTTCATGTATATTTCAAAAAAAGGTTAAACATTACTGATTAACCTAAAACAAACAATGAAATTGCTGTGTATCTCAAATATTTAATCTGAGGGGATTAGGCAGGCCTAGACATGGGCCATGTTTTGTGGTAATCTTATCCCTGGATGAAGCAAATAATCAATGTATGTTGTATGTATATAACTCATGATTCCTGTGTGCAAAGATACATTAGAAATTGATATTTGCGAAGAAAAACAAAGTGACAATGGAGAGTTAGATGTTTCCTCTTTTATGACAGTGAAAAGACATGTTCTTCTCTATGGATAATCCTCACCAGTGCTCCATTTCTGAGAGTTATGGATTCCACTGTGTTTAAGAATAATTTAAGACACAAACACTTATTTTGGTAGATATTTACATGTAAAAAATAAATACATCTTCAGGAATTTTATGCATTTAGTCTTTTATGTGGTTGACTACAAAACATATACTTGCATATATAGGCTATATCAAATAATGTGTACCCACTACCCAGCATTGAATAAGTCCCTATTGAGCTTCTTTCCATTAGTTAGTGACTACTGACAGTGGGTTACAGCACTAGATTGGCCAATCTATGCCAATGGAACCCTCCCTCATCAAAGCCACTGCAAATAATACGTTTTTTGTTTTGTAAATAAGGTTCAGGCATGGAACGTGAACACGTCTATTATTCAGATTTGCCATACACTTAAGATGTTTGATTGGTTGTGTAATACTGTGTGTTTAAAATGCAAGGAATATTTAGTAATAACCTCCTGACTTGATTGTGTGGAAAGCTGGGGACAACTAAGACTTAAACAAAATGCTAGATAGTGATATACTTGTTAATGAATGTGACAGATGCTTAAGTATTAAGAGCATGCAACAGTAAATATAATCACAAATTAGGACTGCTACATTGGTCTATAGGCTACGTTTATAAGTGAGATTCTTTCATATTGCATGCAAAACATTGAATGCACTCTTGGATCCATCTTTGTCTCAAATCGTTGAAAGAAATAAGTGACATAGTATTAGGTTATTAGTAAAAGTCAACTGTGAAACCATCAAGTGACAGAATGAATATGAATTCCGAATTTTAGCTATTTGTGTGATTATCATTTTGTTATAAGTAGTATTTGTTGTTATTTTGCGGGTTAGCAAGGGTCCTTGTGAGTGGTAAGAGCAGAGCATATAATGTTTTAAACACAAGCAAAGACCAGCTCTGAATCGTCAATGTGATATAATTGAGAATTATTGAGAGAACAGCTAAATCCTGCCGGTGTCTGAAACGTTTGGCTAATATGCTCTTCAAATCCCATACTGTATGTCCATACCGTAGAACAGGATATCTGGGTATAGCTGGGTATTTATTATTGAGTAACTAATCCTGGAATTATGACTCAAATGGAAAATGGGGGGGAAAATAACTTTCTGTAAAACCACTGCTGTGTTCACTTCTTATTCTGAGATTCCCTCCTACTCGGTTTTCCCATCTCAGCTACTTGCAATGTCGTGGTAGCCTCAACGAGTCTAACCACTGCGCCAACTACACCATACTGTTCCCATGGATGGCTCTAACAGAATGCATTAGAACCAAAGGGTGTTTGGTTGAAATCTAAACTTACTCGCTGTGTGTGTGTGTGTGTGTGTGTGTGTGTGTGTGTGTGTGTGTGTGTGTGTGTGTGAGAGAGAGAGCTCTATTTTTATTTTATTAGTCTTTAGATATTAATATTTGGTTATTGTTGGAAAAGGCTCAAGGCATCCATTACTTTCCCGTTGACTGCTTGAAAAGGTTTGTGTGAATGTAATACTGAAGAGGGTAAAAAAGATTTCCCCATCCGTTATCCCACCTACTGTACTGTACACCCCCAGACAGAAGTTTGGATGGACTAGATCAGTGGTTCCCAAACACTGAGTCGGAACCCAATTTTGGGTCACGGACAATTTTTTTGTTATTTTTGTTATTCATTATTATTTAAATGATTTTAAAAATAAATAAAATACGATTTTTCAAGAATTCGCAAACAATCAGTCGAAATAGTGAAAATAGCACAGCTACCAGCTCATCGTGACATGTCTTGAGCTTGTAGATTGGCTCTTTTCACCATTTTGTAATAGGGCTGAAGTGATTGGTTGATTATCTGGAAAAGTTTGGGAACTCCTGTACTATAGATACCGTGTGTGACTAAGATCTGGCTATGGAAGGTCAGACTTACTACCCTCTCCAGAAACTCTAGAATGAAGCTTCCTCATAATGTCCCTCCTTGAGAAAGCTACACAAAGTAGAAATACTTCATTGTCACTGCATCTCCTGTCTGAATAATGCCCAATGTATTCTCCGTGCAAGCCAAAAATAGCTGGCTTACAAGCTCACAAACCGCTGCATCCGCGACAAGTTGTGAGCTTGTAGATCCCGTTGTTTTTGGCTGCGACACTGCCGTGCGATGAAGTAAGAATCACGCTTTTATGTGGATAATAGGGCTTACATTGTCGTCATTGTCTGATAAAGGTTGAAAGTTAACAAATCAAAAAAAACGTTTTATCATGTCATTTTTCATTTGAACCTTTTTAATGGCCAATTTAAGGCTTTTGAAGTCTTAAGCAATTAAACAACCTTCAACATGCTGGACTTAGTCTTGGTGGTCGCACTTTTATCACAACTCTGTAGCTAAATATTCAAAATGTGTGAGGAAAAAACTACAGTAGAACTGAATAAGTGATAAGAATTATTTTGTTGTTTTCAAATTGTTTTCACGTTCTAGATGTTGTCCCCTCATGCATAACACTCAGGTGTGAATGGGTGGGGTGTTCCACTTTATTTTCAAAGGTAATGTACAATGCCTTCAGAAAATGCCTTCCGAAAATGTAAATAGTGCATACGAATCTTAAACTTGGACTATGTTCTAGATTACTGTGATTTGCCTTTAAGGGGCAAATATTAAAGATAATGCTTTAGTTTCTCCTTAGTTTCAAATCACTTTTTGTTTAGTTTTGTTTGTTATGTGGATAACTGTTGCTGGAACACCACCCCAACACACAGCGCCTGAGCTGCTTTAGTTGATCAGCAGCTCCTGGTACTGCTCTGATCTGAGAAAGCGAGCAAAGGAGTCTTTCTCCATCAGGGCGAAGATCCTCTTCTGGGCAACGTCAAAGGTCTCAGCGGAGAGGTTCACCAGGTTCCTGAGGGTCACGTCCTTGGTGTAGTGGTCAATGTTCACCTATAGGTGGGAGGGTGGACGGGACGGGACAGGACAGGACGGTCAAGGTGTGCAGTTAACTTGCATTCAAAAACAATGAGAGTGAACAGGATCGGAGAGATGGAATTTAATGGGCACAGAAATGATAATGCTCATGACCAGCATGATGATGATGATCACTATGTTATTGATGATGCTGAAGAGAAAGAAGGAAGAGGAAAAAGATGAGAGGAGGAAGTAGGGCTCTCACATACAACATCATCATCATCATCAGTATATCATTGTCATCATTATCACTGCAGCAATTGCCCTAATCCCAAACAAATGAATCTAAAAGTCATCCAAAAGGAAACTGTACACTTTACTAATTTTAATGGATCAAAGTTAAACTTAGAAAGTTTGGCTTACAATAATTTGGAAAGGATGCTGACTGTAGAGTCAGTGCACTCGAGGGCCGTTAACTCTTTTTTTCCATGAGTCATAATTCCTGAAAACATTTGTCCATTTGTGTTTTACAACTTCCCTCATGACACCCCCAGTCCCCCTCAAAGTCCTGCACTACCATAATAAACTCCCTCTGTCTCTCCAGCAGTATGTCTTTTATCAAGGACTGCTGATTTAATGCCACAGAAAGTAGTTTTAAAAATACTGTCGAGAGTCAATGTCTTCCATCCTTCCATCAACAATGTGACAATTACTAATGTATTTTTTTATCACCTTGAGGTAATGCACTGTAAATCCCTTGCAGTACGTCCGGGAACGCTAAAGGAAATCCTGGTAAATGTAGCTTTAGCTGGTGAGTCTATCAAAAACAGCTTTTACAGGAAGCCAGTTTACTTTCACTTCTAAGCCCCGCTAGTTGCGTGGGCCAACACTGCCAAACACAGTGTTCCCAAACAATGTAAAGCAAGATATGACCTAGTCATATTTCGCTCGCGGACTAACAAAAACGGCCAAAATGTCAGTAAATAGTTTATGAACAGAGCTAAATCAGTTTGTGTGCCTCAGTAAGGGCTTGTGTGCTTTGTCTTGTTTTTTCCTGGGTCGCTGTTGGAGGCAGCGCTATGTGTGTGTGTATGAGGAGTCAAGTCAAAAGTTTGTTTGGTGGCCACGACCACACGTTTTTTTCACGCAACAGCGCCACAGACCATAGAGATACATACAGTGGCCGAACACAGTATTGTGGGTCGTCTTTAGATCCCATATTCTGAGAGGTCTTTAGATCCCATGTTCTGAGAGGACATTGAGCCCTCATTGGCTAAATGACCAGACAATGAGGAAAATGTTCGCAAAAGTCACGCAAAAGGACAAAAGGACCAGCCAATGAGGAAAAAGTGACTACTAGCGAGTGTAGATGTACAGTAGACCAGGTTTTGCAACCGGGTAAAAATTTGACGGTAAGGATGGCAATGCCGGCGAATCAGTTCAAGCTACTTTGGTTCGTTTGGGTGTAAGAGGCAACATATAGTTTGAGCTGCTGGCAGGGATTTTAAACTCTGTTTTGTTTTTCACCTGGCAGCTGTGTTACATTTGAAACTCACTGACATAATTCTGTTTCTTTTCATGTTTGGTTGAAAAAAAAGGCTTGTTTCATAGTCTGACCTCTCTGGGCCCCTCGGTCTGGATGAAGTCCTCATAGATCTTCTTGGCCTTTGTGGCCATCTTCACTGGGTTCTTGGTCTTCTTGAACTCCTCACAGGCCATCCAGAACTCAATGTTCTCCTCGCTGAACTCAGTCTGCAGGAAGGTACGGAAAGCAGCCACTCCATCTATAAGACAGAGGGACACAATAGGTGCAGTAGATGGGTGGGGGGGGGGGGGGGGGGGGGGAGAGGAAGTGTGGTTGAGAGAGAAATATATAAGTGTAAACAGAGACAGAGATAGGAGAAGTACAAATATGGGGATGTTGCTATAGTATAAACCATCCTAGTGTTAACTTTGACAACATTCTTTGTTTGCCAATCACGATAGGCCCAAGAGGTTGTGAAATGAACACGCCACTTATAGTATTTTATAATGTTATGAATGGAAACTGATAGATTGCTTTATCATTTTACAAACACCTTAGGCTCAGATCACACATTGGAATAAGATAGACACAGACACAACGGAGATCTCCTTCTTTTTACTTGCGCAAGGAGCAATGTACAGCTTGACCTGAATCATTTTCTGAAGTACAAATACTTTACATTGGTTTATATACAGCAACATGAGACAGGAGATACAGTTAAGCAGGAGGCAGGGCTTAGGAAGTACTCTATGAGTACTCAGTACTTGAAGTTAGCAGGCAGAGCAGAGGATACAGAGACAGCAAGCTTCTGCTGGACTTAGAGATAAGGAAACTATGTAAACATCTGTAGCTGTAACGATAACAAACCACCTAATATGCAGTCTCTGGCTCCTGCACACATAAGGAGAAGAATATACATCATCTATTCAATTGAATGATTAATTAGTTGAACACATTAACAATATGAATAGAACTTATAAACCCACATTACATAGAACTGAGAATCGGCTCTGTCATTTCCCTCCTGTTGATCAAATTTATTAATCTTCACATTCTTCTTGTTTTCCGCTTTTTCAAAATGGACATCATAACAGGAATCACTTGCCTCTTTTGCTTTCAGTGGCCTTGGTACTTAAGCTATCCGCTTTTCGCACTTTGTCATACAGAGCATAGCACAAAGCTGTTATCAGGGCACATGATGAGACTATTAGAATGTCAATTGATCCTGATCAATAATGATATAAACGATTGTAGATAATGCTGAAAAAACCCACGGATAGGAAAAAGGACATTATCACTCTCAAAATGTGTGGCTTTCTTGTGAGCAGTGGTTGTAACACTTAATAACCTTCAACCGTTTGTATCATTAATTTGACCATTATGAACTGACAATTCATTTTCAAATATTAACAGAGCTTAAATGTCTGTGTCATTTTCATCATAAAGGCTTCGAAGGGAGAACACATTCCCGTCATCTTTTAAGTCTTGCCCAGTCTGGGATACCGCAGTATACGTTTGAACGAACGTGTCAGCAACCATGCGTTTCACTAAGGTCCTGATGCACGGGATCACACAGACCGATAACACGCGAAACAGCACCAAAGCACAGAGTACCATTGTTTCAAATTTGCACAGAGCTTGAATCCAACCCCCTCCCATTAACCAAGAAAAACCACCCCTTATCGTGATGTTACCATCAAACCCTCTCCGAAGCCACATACTAATGATGCCATCAAAACACCGTGACACCACTGGGGATCCAGTGGTCCTGGTGAGAAGTACTTTTCGAACAAGTACCTGTTGTGTTTACATTTCAGATAACAAACCACCTAATATGCAGTCTCTGGCTCCTGCACACATAAGGAGAAGAATATACATCATCTATTCAATTGAATGATTAATTAGTTGAACACATTAACAATATGAATAGAACTTATAAACCCACATTACATAGAACTGAGAATCGGCTCTGTCAAAAACAGGGTTTAGACTTATCAACGTTCTGTTTGCTGAAATTGTAATTTGTGTATGTATTTGCCTGGTTATGGAAGACAAAACGAGCTAAACTGACCCTGCCCTGACCCAAAGACACACAAGCTCCTCTCGCAAACATATTCTCGATATTGTTTATATAGTCTTTGAGTACGCCAGTTGCAGTCAACACTATACAGACACATAGAAATTTGACAAAATTTGACTCATTGGAAGGAGGATCTGACCACTTAAATGCTATCCACTTAAAATGCTCAGAGATTAATAACAATTGCTAAAATATATATTTTGATTAGAATTTTTGTATTGGCATTTTTAGTAACAAATCTAAGATATGAAATTGCACCACCCCAAAAACCCAGACGTAACTGTGATGAATTATAGTCAAACAGAAACAAAAAGAATGCTGGAAAGTGTGTACTGGTATAGTTTACAATAGTAGCTAGGCTACATATGAGTGGAATTGTGTGGAAACATGTGCTATTATGAGGAGCATTGTAAGGCAATACAATACCCATGACGTTTCCCATTGTCTGTAAAACACATGCTGATGATGATAAGCATTCTGTCACTGCAGCAGGCATTTATCTGTGATCTAATGGCTAGCTTGGTTCAAAATAGCACTGAGTGGCAATCGAGGACAGCTAATTAAAACATGCCCATGCCCACGTGTGTGTGTGTGTGTGTGTGTGTGTGTGTGTGTGTGTGTGTGTGTGTGTGTGTGTGTGTGTGTGTGTGTGTGTGTGTGTGTGTGTGTGTGTGTGTGTGTGTGTGTGTGCGTGCGTGCGTGCGTGCGTGAGAGTGTGTGCGCACGTGCATCCATACACACAGGTGTTTGTGCGTACGTGCACATGTGTGAGTGTGTGTGACCAGACCAACAACCTCTCACTCAAGACATCAATTTGAGTGGCTACCCTGCTTCCCCTCCATTGCTATGGATACCAACTGTGAAACTCACTTGCAGCGGCGAGCATTCTGCGTAAATTAAGTAAGTAAAATGCTCTGCCAATGCAAATTTCTGTCTCTGTGAAGGGACCCTCAGTCTCACTGGCGTCAGAACCATGTGAAAGTACACAGTTTACACCCACGGTCCCACACACATGACCAAGTAAATTCTGAGTAAAATGCTCTGCCAATGCAAACTTTTTGTCACTGTGAAGGGACCCTCAATCTCACTGGCGTCAGAACCATGTGAAAGTACACAGTTTACACCCACGGTCCCACACACATGACCACCTGGCACTTCTTCATGTCACAAGAACACAGAAACATCCTCTTTCTCCTTAGGAGAGGTTGTTTGTATATGGGAGCACTTCTGACATACATGAAATATCTGGCTGCCTGTCTGTCTGACTGACTGACTGACTGACTGACCATTCATTTGTCCACAACTTTCGACATAATTTAGCTGCACAATATCCTCACACTGTCCTTGCAATATATCAACCAGGTTCAGGTTCATCAACCTGCCCTCTGCCACTCTCAGTTTAGTGAACCGCTTAAACCCTATTCTTAGCTGACGGGGGTCACACAGAGCTCTCTGCTTGGTTTCCCTCATTTTCCCGGCAATGCCAAATCTCTTCACCTAAAATAGCCGATCTCCAAGCTCACAACGTGCCAAGTAGGAAAGTGTTGTGAGCTTCTAGATCATCTTTTCGCCCGCTGTTTCATGTACTGAAATAACTCCACTGACATATGCTCAGCACCGTTTAGGAGAACTTTTGGGAACTCAGATTACTGTTTAGGCAACTCAATCGCCAGAGAAGAAATGTTACCGTTGTTTGTTCCTGCAAACTATTGACATGATGCATCTCAACGTTTCATGTTTGACTGTGCATGTTAAATCATGCATCACTCTCATGCCTTTCATGCAGCCTTGTTTTATTATTACGTTTTTCTTAGATTAGTCAACAGAGTAATTAATGAATTAATGAACAAATTAATGAATTATTAACTATTAATTAATTAACAAATTCATTAAAATTCATTAATACCAGACCTTACTGTATGTACTTGACACTATAACATTTTGTTAGTGCTGCGTACCATTTTCCAAACCCCAAACTGTTTATCTTCAAACTAAATTGAATTGTCTTTTATTAGAGGAGACAGTTTTGCAACACTCCAATAAAACCCACTGCACAATTCTACACTTGCTTGTACACTGTATCAACCTGAAAGAAAAACAATAAGTGTAACAGTGGTAACATGTGATGCCATTATTCTTGCATGATATACGGTACATTATGTATTGTAGCAATATTTTATATAATTATTTTTCAGAAATATTTCCAGATTTGAGTGACAATAATTGATTGAGTATCCCGTATGAATGAAGAATGAACATGCCCATAAAGAATAATGTAATGTAAAGACTGAAGTGGATAAATAATAACAGCACTGTATTTTGCAGCTACTGTACTTGGTAATGCATCATGTTGTGAGAAGCCTTGAGACCTCCCTAGAGATGTTACCACAACACACAAAACATGTCTGTGGTAAGATACACACAAAAGACACGCACACTTTCAAGTGGCCATGTATAAATAAGCAAATATATTTTTTCCTCTGTCTCGCTGTATTTATATTAGTCGTCTTCCCTATTACTTTCTCAGATGCCCCCTCTATTTCCCAGCGCTTTACTCCCTTCCACTGAATATTTAATTGATGGGGCTGCTTGAGGAAATGTAGCCACCCATTGAATCTTGTTCCATGGTTGTAACCCATGGTGTAACAGAGAACTGACTTTCACACATGCCAAATAACCATATTTAAAAAAAATCCAGTTTAAACAACACAATTAGACCAAGTCACTGTATATTTTAACTGGTCCCTAGCATCTGGAATCAAGGTTGTTTAGACACACAGAAGTTATTAAAGGGTGCGTTTTTAGTGGAGAGTTTACACATACCAATAGGAAGAGTTAACGATCAATCTAGCTCTGCTCTGGGGTCTTTCTGTGTGCTTTTCCGACACAGGTGTAAACACCAGAGCCCCGGTGTCTGGTCTCTGGCGTACACAGGGTCTTGTTTCCCAAGGTTTAACTCCTCTGTTTCTCCTAATGACCAATAATGCCCCTGGGACTGTGTACTGTTAGCTCTATATATAGTGCTGTCTTTATACAAGGGCTAATTCCTGCCAAGCAAGCCTTACAGTACGTTAATAAATCAAACGGACGTCTCGCCGCTGCTTTATGAGCTTTGTAATGCATACCTAGCCGTGTGCTGTGTGTGAATAATGGATCAGGTTGCTACGGTAACAAAGTGATGACTGGGAAGGTGATTAAACCCTTATGTGCATCTGTGTACTGTACACTGCTTTGATAAATAACTCTTGAGACTGCGGATTGTTTATAAACGTCAAAATACTCGGGATATTCTTTCTCGTGATTTGGTTACTTTATGTGATGCCGTCACCACTTAGCTAGCTGACTCACAGTCATCATACAATAATACATACCAAAATGTTTTTGTTATATTGGAAAAGACATTGGCTAATATTAAATTGACTACAAATCAGTGGTGGAAAGTAACTAAGTACATTTACTCAAGTACTGTACTTAAGTACAATTGTGAGTTTTTTTTTTTTTTTTACTTCACTGGAGTATTTCCAATTTTCAATACTTTCACTTCTACTCCACTACATCTCAGAGGCAAATACTGTACTTTTACTCCACTACAATTATTTGAAAACTTTAGTCACTAGTTACTTTGTAGATTTTGATTATTATTACAAAACATACATTAACCACTTCAGCCCTATATACATTTCGGCCATTGGAAAATAGCCGATCTACAAGCTCACAATGCATTGTGAGCTTGTAGATCTGCTATTTTCAAAAGATGTTATACATTTTGAAAGCAAAATGAGACCATCACTGGGACCACCACTGCTACAAATACTTTGTGAAACCGAAGATAGACCGAAGGTATAGCCAGGTGTCAGCTATGACTGTTTGTAAACTTTGAGCCTCAGATTTAGTTAATTGTGTGACTGTGCCTGTCTTTGGGTTGGTTGTGTGACTGAGACCCTTTAATGTAATTATTGATTTTGGAATACCACAATTTGTATGACATGACAGAAAAGCAAGGAACACATTTCAAACCTCAATATATTGAGCATTTGCTTAAAAGGTTTTATATGCATACGTAATACGTGCAGACAAGTATTGAAATGTATCTGTCAGGTGTGTGTGTGTGTGTGTGTGTGTGTGTGTGTGTGTGTGTGTGTGTGTGTGTGTGTGTGTGTGTGTGTGTGTGTGTGTGTGTGTGTGTGTGTGTGTGTGTGTGTGTGTGTGTGTGTGTGTGTGTGTGTGTGTGTGTGTGTGTGTGTGTGTGCGCGCGCGTGTGTACAGTCAGTCAAACTTACAGTTGTGGGACAGAACCATATCCAGTGACTCCTTCCATTGAGCAGCCTCCTCTGGGGTAGGTCTAGAAACAGAGAGAAAGACAGTTTTTAATCGGCTGGCATATTACAAGTTACATTGAATTTTTTGTATACTCACTTACACTTTGACATTAGCAAGTGAAGTGAGCGCAATGTGACAGATGATACATGTAGAAAATGGTATAACTACTCAGATAGAAGACCACATAGCTTTTCATATTGTGTGCATTGTATACCGTACAATCATATATATATATATATATATATATATATATATATATATATATATATATATATATATATATATATATATATATATATTGTTATTGTTATAAATAAATGTATTTCAGCCCCAGTCCTTCCCACATGGTAATGCATTACAGAATACCAAGAACCTTGGTATTCTCTAACAAGTTCCAGACAGTGTGCGGGACCATCTTTCTTTGGTTTGATTATCAGAGATCCCCTTTATTCTGTCGCCCTAGAAATTGTTTAGTGCAATCAGTGCCTGTGAATGGGAAGATGATGTTTCAAATCATTGACCTCCACATATCATACCTGCAATTGGATCTTTTCTGCCATCAATTATGAAGCATAATGTGTTTGTATATTGTTTTTACCACTGCACAAATGAAGTTACGAAAGGAACATAAAGTTGAAGTTCCTTTTCCGAACAGAAGTACTTATCTCCCCCACCAGACATATCTACTCCACCAGACATGACTATCGTTTTATTAGGCTGAAAGATGAAAGGAGAGTACTTACTTCAGAAGCTTTTCTGGCTTCTTCTCAGTTTTTTCCGGGTAGGGGATGATCAGGTCAATGGCATTGTCAGGCTTCTGAAGAAAAACTCCCAGTTTACTCTTAATCTCTTTAGCCCTGGGAAATAGAAGACAGATACTATGATGACTCTTGTATGATACGGTCCTTGTTTAACAGTAAATCAGTCCTACGAAAGGCTCAAAGAGAGAAATACAGTATGTAGAGTCAGAACAACAATCATGTTTTATTCATGCAATATTTATAAAACATTTACCCTTTGATTTGTAAGCTGAGACTGAATTATTTCCAACCTAAATTTGTCACAGAATAAAACATTTATATGAAATAACTATGTTTAGTTTTCAAAGTTGAAGAAACAAGGTAAACAGAAACGGCGAATCTTCCTACAAATAATTGTACTTAAGAGCCAGTAGTAGTGGATTTTTAGGGGCTTTATTCATAGTACAGTGGACTGAGTGGACATATGACAGGAAACGGGGAGAGAGTCGGGGGGTGACATCATTTAAGGAAAGATCCATCGGGCTCGGGACTCGAACTCGCTGTCAGGCTGCAACAGAGCCGTGCCATAACCACTATGCCATCGGCGCCTCGTAATTATTATTTTTTATGTTCAACATAAAACTAAAAATCAAAAAATCTGCAACAATTGTATTATGCAAAACATGTTCACGAGTCAACTCTGCAATTTACAATTTGCTGTTCATATAAATTGTATTTATTAATCGTTATTTGATATTTTTGTTAAATAATTTAGCACTGCATATGTAGAATGATACAGAGGGAAATGTTCATGTACATTTCATATGACAACTGAAATTATTATTATATTTTTAAAGAAAAGAAAAGAAAAAGAAAATCTATTGAGAATCCATTGGAGTAATTTATCAACACATATTAATGAGAGATTCTACAGTATGTTGGACCACTCCAGTTCTTTAAGAACTGGAGTGGTCCAACCAACATGGATATACCCACAGGAATACACACACCCATCTAAGTATGTAATAAAAAACAACAACAATACATTATAGATAAGGACATAGCTCACCTAACCAGACATGTCTGGGGTAAGGCTGATAATCCTCTACACATTATCCAACTGCGCTCAGTTCCAAAGTTTACTGTGAATCCAAAAAGTCAAAAATTCCAAAACAAAAGTGCTTGTATCTCAGTCTGTCTCCTTCTGAATGTTGGCTTTCAGCACATGGAGTATATATACATCCAGTATAAACGCCCTTTGGGCTCTGGGCCAACTGCTAGTCCAATCAGATTAGGATCTACTGTCTAACACCAAGCAGCTGTGGAGCCTGGGTTTCTGGATTGGGAAGGAAGGGCTTGAATTGAACAACTGGTCTAGGAAACAATATGGGATGGACTTTAGTCGGACCCTTTCTCAACCAGTGGTCCGGGGACCACCGGTGGTCCTTGACTGGGTTCCAGGTGGTCCCCAGATAAATGATGGAGAGTTGGTAACCAAATGGACCCTTATAGATGTTTAACTCTTGAGAGCGTAAAATGAAACCAAATGGACCCTTACGGGTCCATTTGGTTTCATTTTACGCTCGCAAGAGTTAAATTATTGTTAAACATCTGCATTACTTAATTATTTTTGATCAACGTTTGCCTGTTATCTCTCCTATGGTACCACATCAATACACCATGGAATTGTGGACAAAATATTCTAAGTTTTGGGTCTGAGAGGCAAAATCTCATCAAATGGTGGTCCGTGGCTCAAATGCCGAATAAATAATGGACCTTGATATAAGGTTTGAAACCCACTGCTTTGGGTGAAAGAGAAGTGTTTGATTTGGGATCAGAGTTATGGTTATGGTTATAAAATTGTCTAATTCATATAGGCAATGACAATAATGTTATCACTAGAACCGTATCATGACATTTTGCAAAAATATTACTTAACTCCCTGGAGATTTAATTCAAGACATGGCATTCAGTTAAAAACATACCTATACATTGCAGTGTATTACTCCAGAAACAATATTTGCACAAACACTTCATATCCAATGATCTATACAGTAGTTATGGACATCATAAAGACAAGGCATGGTAAAACTAAACGTGGCATCTCATTTTAACACAATTTCATCATCATAAAACCACATTCACCCTGGCACAATGTACCTATATTTTGGACACGTTTTTTAAATAATTAAAACAAAAATAATGCCAAACGCTCCACAGCCTTGTTATGTAAGGCCAATTCATGAACATGGTTATTTGGCTTCCAGTGTTCTTAAATGTGAGTGGTGTGTTGGCAGGACCATCAAGGAGACTGTTTAGTTCTTGGCACTTTATAGCCTAAGTGCCCTTAAGAAAGTGCACCTAATCATGTAGGTTGTAATAACCTGCTCTGAGGCTGTAGCTCCAAACAGTATTTAAACTCCAAAGTTGGCATTCAGCAGTGGTAGAAAAAGTACTCAAAATGTTTTACTTAAGTAAAAGTATCAATACTTCAATTTAGATATACTCTGTTACAAGTAGAAGTCCCGTATCAAAATGTACTTGAGTAAAAGTACTAAAGTATCGGCATAAAAATATACTTAAAGGTCAAAATGCATAAAAAATCTTAAGAAAATAGCTGATCTACAAGCTCACAATGCGTTGCATCGTGACGCATTGTGAGCTTGTAGATCTAAAGACTTAGTTACTTTCCAGCACTGGCACTCGGTGCATACCTCCGCTAATCCTGGATACAGTAATTGTCAAGAAATGCTATTCACATGTCGGATAGTTTACCTGATCTACAGTATACTGTACTGTATGTTCAGTGGCCGAAAGTGAGTGCCCCATCCAACCTTCTTCTCTACAAAATTTATATTGCACGATTTTGTAACCCATTTTTTCACCCAGTGCCAATTGCCTATGTAATCCTGGGCGCTGCACTCCCTCTGCCAGCCTAGGGAGATGCATGAGAGCTAGCAAGCCGATTCTTTTCATCCGACAGGGGGGAGTTTCCCTGGTTGGACGTAGCGCGTGGAAGGAACACGCGCTACGTCCAACCAGTTCCTTTCCCCTCCATCAGGCGCCCCGGCTGACCAGGGGGAGGCAGTATAGAGACCAGGATTACTGCCTGCCTTTAGGGATGGAACACCATTCAAAAGTCATTTTGATGGTGGTGGTGGTGGTGAAGAGCGGTCCAAAAATATTCAACAAAAGGTGTTCAATTGAGTTGAGATCTGGTGACTGAGAAGGCTATATACAGTAGCATATGATTCACGTCATTTTCATATTGATCAAATCATTCCGTAACCCCTCGTGGCCTGTTAGATGAGGGCATTGTCATCCTGTGACCGCTCCCAGCATGAGAATAGAAATGTTCATCAAAAATAGCAGATCTACAAGGTCACAACGTGTCGCAGTGCAACACTTTGAAGAACTAGTTTTGTTTCCAGTTGGCACCTTTATTTTTCGGTGTGTATGGCGGAAGCAACTACCCTGCCAGTTAGAGCTCTTGCCCACCCCGTCCGTCCGTACACTTCCTCGTACACTTCCTGTCTCGTGCGCCAACAACGTGCTACGCCCCTCCTGGAGAGAACTGTACTCTCTCACTGGTCTGAGAGCTGCCACAGTGATTAATGTGCCCGTTGCCCGGGCCGTTGCCCATGCTTCCCGCCACCACTGCCCTATAGTGAGGGTGTTGTTGGGGCCAGTATTTCTTATTAATTAACCCATTCAATCTGGGAACACATCTGTGTCATTTTAGCTACAGCCATTATTGTATACTTTTGCTATTCAAAAAAAGCAGTTATACAAGCTAATAGCGCGGGAGATCTGCTATTTAAAAAAAAAAAAATCTTGAACATTTTGTGCAAATCTTGGAATACATATATTTTTTGAAACAACATTTTTAACTCAAATCTTTGCTGGGGGGGGGGGGTCCCTGGAAAAGCACATTTTGATGGGGATCGGCGGCCAAAAACATAATTTTGGGGGGCCTTGACATGAAAAAGTTTGAGAACCACTGATATGAAAACATACGTTTTTCAACTGTTATAAGATTTAGAAGACATTTGTACAGATTTGCACACATTTTCATGATTTTTCTAAAATTGCAAATGTTACAAGCTCATGTATGAGCTTGTATATCTGCTATTTTTGAATAGCCAAAGAAGATCTAAAATGACAGAAATGCGTTCCCGGATTGAATGGGTTAATTACACCACCAAATGCCATGTGTTGAATGTGTGTTGTTGCTCCTGGACTGTTGTTAAGACCAATGTCTACAGTTATTTTATTAGTTCTTCTGTGCATCGTCTCCCTCTCTCTAAAAGTCTATGGTACCCCTCCCTCTCCCCCTCTGCTGGCTAATGTTTGTTTATACTTTGTTGCATGACAGTGTCATGGACCAAAATCAGCAGATCCATAAACTTGCGACTCTTGAGCTTGTATTTTCAACCATTGTGACACCATTGAATGACAAAGTATATCAGTAAAAATCTTACAGATCTGTGCTAATTACCAGCCAATATCATAAAATGTCAACTAGCCTACTGAGGTTCAAAAATGTGGATGCTATATCTGAGAAAGGACACAATCAGAAATGACTACGGTACATTAGAGCACTGTTTCACAAACAGTGGGTCAGGACCCATATGTGGGTCGTGACTCGTGGACCAATGTTTTTGGGTCGCAAGTAAATACCCCTTTATTTTTTGTTTCCTTGATTTCGTTTTTAATTATATTATTTTTCAAGATACAAAAAAAACAACATTTTTCAGAAGTAAAAAAATGATTCAAACTTATTTTCAAATATTTCCATTAAGAAATCCATTAATAGAGGATAAGCGTGTGATCATCATCAAACCCGGAGGTTATGCAGGAATGCCTACTGAGTGTCAAAAAAATACTTTCTGGCCTTGACAGCCCATGCATCCAAACAGAAAAGTCATATCTGATTGCATTAAACAACATTAAACAATGTTAAACTCACTTTGCATGTTGCTTTGCCACTCGCTTTGCCACTCGATGTGCCATTCACTTTAAGCATGCGCATATCCTCTATTAGAGGGGGGAGAATACTTGTATTAAGTAGTGAAAATAGCAGATCTACAAGCACGTCGCATCATGACCGATAAATAGGAACTTAAAATACAGTATACTATACTCCATTGTTTCCATCGATCCATCTGACCCACTTAACACGGCTGCCGTGTTAAGTGGGTCAGACGGGTGGACTGGGCCACGTGCGATTTTCAAGTGGGCCCTGATCCAGAAAAGATTCGGAAACCACTGATCTATGGCGACTTAAAAAAGACTGCTGTATGTTTGCTTAGTTATAGCAAGCCGGGACAAAAAGCTAAAGTAGCGTGGCCCACACACAAGTCATGCATACAATGTCACACAGGAGTTTGTTTTCATTATACTGAATTACTGGAAGCGACAAGGTCAGCGAGAGAAAGCCCTTTGAGTGGATGTGTACTTAGGCACTATGGCAATTGCCTGAGTACTGTTCAAATAAACTGGGACCGGTGGTTGGCAGCCGGGCGCTTTGTTTACCCCACTGACAGCTCTTACCCTCAGAAAGTGAATATCGGCAGCTGAAAGCACAACCAACATAATAAAAGACTCCCACCCGGACTTAACCCATTAAGGCCGGGAACGCATCTAGTGTCATTTTTTAGATTTCTTTGGCTATAGCAGATCTACAAGCTCTACAAGCTCGTAGATCTGCTATTTTTTTTTAATCGTGGAAGATTTGTGCAAATGTTTGAACATATATATTTTTAAAGCGAACATTTGTAACTCAAATCGAACATTTGTAACTCAACTTGGGATGGGGTCCGCGGCCAAATACATATAATTTTGGGGGTCCTTGACATGAAAAAGTTTGAGAACCACTGATATAGCAACATCGAAAGACATTTGTAGAATCAGCCTCGGGCTTTAATGGGTTAATGGTCTCCAGTATGCTGTCATCACTGTCATATAGTATGGATTCATATGAAGAGATGGTGAATAGGGATTTAAAAAAAAGGGGGAAAAAAGAAATGACATGAAACAGAAGATATCCAATATGAACGCCTTCTGTTGAAATTAATTTGCGGCTCTACAAAAACCCTTTTGTATTTTCTGAACTTGTGCCGGAGCATTGGAAGTGTGAAACGTCTGATGTGATTTCATGCAGTTTTAGGAGTGTACCGATTAAAATGCTGAATCATTTCATTGTACATGAGTGCTAATGCAAAGTGCTTTTGAATGTTGATGCAATCCTTTATTTATTAAGCACATACAAAAAATGCTGTACAATCAAAAATAACAAGAACCATAAACAACTCAATAAAAACGTGAAGACCAATTTAAAAGACAACAGGGACAATAAGATAATCTAGGCCATAAGACCATTAGGAAAAAAAAGCTATTGAGTGGGACTGTAGTATAACTGTGTTTGGTTTCTCATAGGTTTGGGGGAAAAAAACAGAACAAATAGCCTTTACACTGATGTGATAACCACTGGCCAAACCAAACTTGACACTGTTAAGCCACTATGGAAAATAGCAACAGTTTGAGGTGACCGCTTGGCTTCTGTGAAGCTGGAAATGGCCAGTGAACACTATTCTCATAGTGATTTAAAAGGAAACTAGAAAAAGTGCTCCTCGCAGCACAGGTCTCCGCCAGGTCAGGAAGGTTATTGAGGGCCAGCAATCCTTCGCCAAGCAGGATGGAATTTGAAAAATCGGACGCAACCTTGTTGATCACTTGACTATGGAAATAATGTGTACCGATTTGCATGATGTTTGGACCAAATTTGTAGTAGTAACATAAAATATCATCAGAGGGGTTATGGCTTAATTTGTTAATTAAAGGGACTTTGAGCGGGCTACTTAGAAAAGCCCTAAAATAATGCCAGGTATTATTATTATTATTATCAATTCAACAGTCACATAACTGCATCTGCATCAGGCTGTACCAGGTGATACGTGTGGCATTTACTCTCTCTGCCATCACTTTGTTCTGTCTTCATTGTCCCGTGTCAATTGGGTAGAATTAATGCCTTGAAAACACAACGTTCACTTACCACGTCTAAAATGGCGTTGAGCGCCACATCCAGCCACACCACGGTGGGTTTTGTGTGGTCTAGAACGGGCCGTGTTGCCATGTACATTCTGTTTCCTTCTTTCATTCAGGTGTATTAAAATGTCAACGTAACTGCACACCTGTTTAATACCTGAAACACAAGAGTGAACACAACTATGAATGAAAAAAAAAGTCAAATATGTACCACACACAAAATATCCATTAGCAAAGCAAAGCAAAAATAAGCCCAAAGTACGTTTGTTCTAAGCTGGTCCACGTGGCTCTCATTGGCCACTCTCAGTCAAAATTGCAACCAACCACTCCAACCATTGCTCGACTGTTTACAAGACATAAAAATCTGGATGGCCACAAATTTCCTTCACCTGAATGATAACAAAACCGAAGTTATCATCTTTGGCAATACCACTTCCTCCGCCTCCCTTTTCCTTGGTACCCTCTCCCCCAACATCCGCCCCTCTGTAAAAAACCTCGGTATCATTTTTGATAGTTCTTTTAAATTTGATAAACAAATTGGTTCCGTTATCAAATCCAGCTTTTTCCAACTTCGTTTAATTGCCAAGGTGAAAGCATTTCTCCCAGCCAAACACCTAGAGATGCTCATCCACGCCTTTATTTCATCTAGGCTGGATTATTGCAATGCACTTTATTCTGGTATCGATCAATCGCTGCTCAGGCGCCTTCAGCTAGTTCAGAATGCTGCTGCGCGCCTCCTCACAGGCACCAAAAAACGTGATCATATATCCCCAGTCCTGGCCTCTCTCCACTGGCTCCCCGTCAAATTTAGAATTGATTTTAAAATCTTAATAACTGCTTTTAAATCCCTCAATGGGATGGCCCCCCTTTATTTAACGGAGCTTGTGGAACACCACAACCCACCTAGAGCCCTAAGGTCAACTCACCTCTCTTTAATGACTCCCACAGTAACTGCTAAACTTAGAACCAGGGGCGACCGCGCTTTCGCCGTGGCAGCCCCCAGGCTCTGGAACGATCTACCCCTTGTTATTAGATCCGCCCATTCCATTGGGGTTTTTAAGTCCTTACTCAAGACTTACTTTTTTGACCTGGCTTTTAACCAAAATTAAGCTTTAACTTGGATTTGTTGTAATTGCTCATGATGTAATTGTACTTTGAACTATATTGTGTACTTGTTGTTCTTGTTTTGTTGACCTGTACAGCACTTTGGTCGGCGACAGTCGTTTTTAAATGTGCTATATAAATAAAGTTTGATTTGATTTGATTAGCTGTGGGCATTGAGAGGCCCCATTTTGTGGTTCCACATTTAGAAAGCCCATTCATTCAGCCCATAGAGGTTTCCGAAAAATATGTATTTATATACATTATTTTAAGCCTGGAACCAAGCCATCCAGACTCCTGGTGAATCATGACCATAAAATATTTGATTCTGTGTAAACACATATTTTAAAACCGCAAAAAAGGGTAGTTATTAAATATAGTATAGAATATAATAAAAAATGTAAATCATTTTTTAAACATTCTAACAACACAAATCTAGTACGGGGCTCCCTGGCACAAAACATTTTCAGATGGGGGTTAGGGGACAAATACATATTAATTTTGGGGTCCATGACAAATATTTGAGAACCACTGGTTAAAATAATTTAAACTAGACGCGTCGCAATTCCGGGGAAATTGCAGAGTGTGGTTGCGCCGACGCCGGTCGCGGGTCGCGGCCGCCGGGACTCGAGGAATAGGCCGGGAGGAATAACGTCGGAGGCTGCGCCAATTACATTGTCACGTCTCTCATGAGATCGCTTGCGTTTCATTTTGAAAGGATGGATCCACCCCGAAATAATGTTTTTGCATCAAACGGTTACATTTTGCGCATTTGTGGCGCCCCCTATGGGTCAAAGTGGAAATGCTTTTGGGAATTTGTTGAGTAAACCACCCTCGACATGTGATTTGAATTTGGGATTGACCGGACGTTTCGTTCGTGATTTCTGGCATTTTTGGTAAAACGGGCCCCTCCCGCTAACTTTGGAAGCCATTTACGGACGAACGGTAAGGTCTATGAAAATGCCGTTTGGATATGTTTACCGCATGGGCTCAGAGATCATGTGTACCGATTTGTGTGAGATTTGGAAAAAAATTGTAGGAAAAGGAGCAAAAAGTGTGTTTTGAAGAAAATTCAAAATGGCGGAAAATCTATCCTGACGCAAATGGGCGTGGCCTATATGGGGAGATGCGTAATGACCCAAGGAATCCAGGGAAAACGAAATTTTGATTTTACGACCTACGGTTCAAGAGTTATAGGCCAAAAGGTAAAGTGGGCTGTTATAGCGCCACCATGTGGCCGACTGGTGTGGTTATTTTCATAATAATTTCGCAAAAAACTATTAACCTCCCCTCCAAATCTTGTAACTGTAGCCCTTACGGTTTCCGAGAAAAAAATACTTGAATGGGAGTTTTTGCAATTCCCATTAAAGTGGATGGGGAAATTTAATGCAGAAATAAATCAATATCAAAAAATCTATCCTGACGCAAATGGGCGTGGCCTATATGGGGAGATGCGTAGTGACCCAAGGAATCCAGGTGAAAAGAAATTTTGATTTTCGGACCTACGGTTCAAGAGTTACAGGCCAAAACGTAAAGGGGGCTGTTATAGCGCCACCATGAGGCCGAATGGTGTGATATTTTTTTCAATAATTTCGGACAATATTATGAATTATCCCTCCAAATCTGATAACTCTAGCTCTTACGGTTTCTGAGAAAAAAATACTTGAATTTGAGTTTTTTCACTTTTCCATTAAAGTGGATGGGGACATTTAATGGCACTAATAAATTAATATCAATTAAACTATTCAACCAATCTCTTAGCCCTATACAAGCGCACGATTCCCGATTTAGACGGTCATTTTGATATATGGCACAACATTGGGGGATAAAAACTGTGGGAGGAGATGCGTCTGAAAAAAAGTTTATCTATAAATAAAGATATAAAGTGTATAGAGTACTATAGTCTGGTTGCCCTGTTGGGCAACCACACTAATTAAAAATTGTGAAGCAAGCCCAAATGAGCAACTAAGCCCAAGAAACCACAACCCACACAACCAAATTTTACAAGCAAAAATAAGCCCAAAGTACGTTTGTTCTAAGCTGGTCCACCTGGCTCTCGTTGGCTCTCATTGACTCTCATGACGTAGATGTTACCTTCTTTATCAGTTGCCAGATTTTGCAAAAGAAACAAGCGGCTGTGTCGATGAAAACAAGCCCAAAAGAAGCAACTAGGCTAATTCTTTTCCACTTTTACATCGGCTGTTTGAAAATAGCAGATCAACAAGCTCACAACGTGTCACATCATGACACGTTGTGAGCTTGTAGATCTGCTATTTTCAAAAAATATTTGGAAAAAAAGTAAAATATTCAGTTTTTAAAAAAAAAACATTTTATCAACACAAATCTTGTATGGGGGTCCCTGGCACCACATATTTTCAGATGTGGGTCTGCGACAAATACATATTAATCTGGGGGTCCTTGACATGAAAGAAATGTGGGAACCACTGGTTTAAAAAACATTAGAAAGCAAGCCCAATGAAGTGACTACAATTTAAAAAATAAATAAATAAAATGCTTATTTATAAGCAGACATGGCAACACGGGTATTAGGAGCTCCTTAGATCTTGCCGTCCTTTGCGGTGACATCAGAGCGTGACGTGACTGATTTCAGTACTCCAATTGCCGCGCGAGCGCTCTCCTCCCCCCCATATACACGCACACACACACACACAAACAACTCATAATATAACTTTACCCGACATAGACGTCGAGTGTCAGTGCTTACCAGGCTGGTGAAAAAAAAGTTGCTAAAACACACTATGTGAGCAGACTGTGGAAAGAGAAGTGAATTATCTCTCCATCCATCAAACAGGTGAGTTTTACTGCAGGTGTGTGTTAGCTTATTGTCAACCTTTCCCATGTCAAGGACCCCCAAATTGACACTTATTAGCCCGCGGACACTCATTTGAAAAGATATGCCAGGACCCCCATAAGAGAAGATTGTTTACAGCTCTAGCAGTGATTCTCAACCATTTTAATTTCAAGGACCCCCTAGTTTGTCATGCATTTAGGCTACGGACCCCCATTTAATGAAATTTCTATCTCTGGGACCGTAATTTATATTGTAAAGTCAATGTTAATTTGAGAGTGTACAAAATGGAACCAAATGGACCCGGTTCCATTTGTACACCCTCAGAGTTGCAGACCCATAAGAGTCCCATTTGGTAAACTATCCATCATGTAGCTGGGGAGTGGGGACCCCCTAGAACTCCCTCAAGGACCCCTGGTTCTGAAACTTTTTCATGTCTAGGACCCCAAAATTGACACATAATAGTGGAAAAAGTACTCAAAGTCTGGAATTCCAAATGTACTTAAGTAAAAGTACAAACGTATTTGGTATCAAAATGTACTTAAAGTACCACAAATAAAAGTACTAAAATGTTAGAAAATAGCAGATCTACAAGCTCACAACGCGTCGCGAGCTTGTAGATCTGCTATTTTCAAATAGCCTAGGTATAAAATGGGGCTAAAGTGGTTAATGCATGTTTTATAATGTAATGATGTATATCTACAAAGTTACAAGTAACTAAAGATTTCAAATAATTGTAGTACAATATTTGATGGTTTAAGTGGTGTTCCCGGTTTTAATGGGTTAAATAAAGGTGCAATAACACATAAAACCCCCTCTCTGCTCTCTAGATGGCGAGCAACAGGTCGTGGCACGCCCGCTACCCCGTGCTGACCTACGTGCAGATCATGGTGTTCTTCAACGTGTTCACACCCTCCTCAGTCTGTCCGCCGAAGTGCTGCCGCATCCGCACGCTGGTGATGCAACTACTGCTGGACAAGCAGCTGGAGGTACAGTAGCAGCACACACAGTAAAATCAGAAAGTTATAATGGGGCACTGATGGCCAGGTGGCAAGTACATATCATTGTGGGGGTCCTTTGACATGAGAAAAGTTTGAGAACCACTGATATTATAGCAGGATACGTTTAAAAAAAAAAAATGTTAGGATTTAGAATACATTTGTAGGATCCCCCAGAAGCAAAAGATTTGAGTTAAAAATGTTCGGTTTAAAACATATATATATATTAAAAGTTTGGGTTTGGGGTCTAAAAGATTAGGCTCCAAGAAAAGCTTAGGTTCGGGGCCCCAACACATGCTACAAGGCCCCAACTACAAGCTCACAACGCTTCGCACTGCAAGGTGTTGTGAGCTTGTAGATCGGCTATTTAAAAAAATGTTGCCTTTCTTGTAATATTTGACAATTTAGCCAATGTTTGACCATTTTTTATAGTGTAGTTGGCTACTTCTGATGCAGTAATGGTTTATTAGTTTATTTTTATTTGTCATTTTAGAGGTATTAAAAAGGTCTTAAAAGTCCTTAAATTGTAACTTTAGAAAATGTTCAAATATCCTGTATTCACTTATACTGTATGTTGGTTTGTTTACTGTTGAGTGAGAAAATAATGTTACACAATAAGCTAATCATCTGGGGACCCCCAAAATAATTTGGGTCCCGACCCCCAGTTTGGGAACCATTGTTCTACTACTCAATGCTCAATCTAGGCATTATCATTGTATTGTGTAACTGCTGTTCTACTTTTATGGCAGTAGTATGGCATAATTTACAGTAATACAAATGTTTAAAGGTGGGGTAAGTGATTTTTTATTCATATGACGGAGGACAATTTCACGATAAATTAAAATCTCTGCGATACGATTATTGTGACAGTTGTGACAGGATACAGTATACGTATACAGTAAACATATTGCCTCAATTCACTGGCTCCCTGTACATTTCAGAATGATTTTTCAATGATATTTCAAGAAATAGCAGATCTACAAGCTCATGTGCCGAGCTTATAGATTTGCTCACTTTAATTAATGTTTGTCCTTCTTTCTTTCTTTCTTTCTTTCTTTCTTTCTTTCTTTCTTTCTTTCTTTCTTTCTTTCTTTCTGTCTTTCTTAGAGTGGAGACAGACTGTGCCGTTGAAAGGCTCAACCCGAGGATGCCCTTAGAAATGGAGATCTCTCTCTATCCATGGATTTGTTTGCATGGGGGATTCCTCCGCGCCAACGGCCCTGGTCTACGGTGGTCTCCACCGTGGATTGATTGCCGATTGACGCAAAATTCCACGACAGTGTGTATGATGTGTCTTCATTGATGCAGAATTCCACGACAGTGTGTATGTGTCTTCGGTGGTCTCCGCCGTCGGCCTCCACCGAAGACCTCGGCCAGCCGGGGGTTTCCTCTGAAGACGACTCTAAGTAGGAACCTCTTTTCCTTTTCCTTTGCTGGATGCTGCAGCTGCTTCATGCTGCAGTTTGTTGGATGCTGCTTGTGGTGTTGGTGTTGGATGCTGATTGCGTCGTATGCGTGCTGATGTGGTTAAAGGTGTTGCTCTGCTGCTTTTTTCCCAGGTATTTTTTTTCAGGTTGTGGAATCAAACGCCGACGTTGAATCTACGACTATGTTGGTAGTGTAGTGTTGTGGCTGTTATTTTGTGGCTGTTAGTTAGTGTGTGTGAGAGAGATAATTTGCATTCAATATGTTTTTAGACATAGGCCTCTGTAAATCCGGGCATGAACCTGGTAATTTGGGGGGGGGGGGGGGTGGCAGGCAGGCGTTCACACTACTGTAATCACATGACGCTGCTACATTTTAATCAATGACGAGCCACATTTTTCCTTTAAAAGTTTAATTTCTTGCCCGAAGAAGATCAAGAACATGTCGATGTGTTCCAACATATAATACCTGAAATGAGTCAACGAAAAGCACATTTTGAATGATTTCTTCAGTCTTCAGTGAGAAGATGATTGATTTGACAACGCTGGACATCACTTATCACGATGTCTGGGAAATAGTTTTAGGCCAAAAACAAAACACAGAACAAACTAGAAAAAGTGCTTTCCGCCAGGTCAGGTAGGTTATTGTGGCCTCCTAGTGGCGCTAAATGTGAAAAGGGTGCCATTTCTTCTTAGGCCTTGCATGGCAATCGTACTCTGCATTAATGATTTGAGGCATTTTGTTCAAAATGAACCAATCCTGCAAACTTTGGAAGCCAATTTTAGCCAATCAGGATGGAATATGGAAAATCAGACAGATCCGTGTTGATCACATGACTATAGAGATACTGTGTACCGATTTGCGTGTTTTTTGGAAAAAATCTGTAGGAGTAATAGCAAAAAATGTGTTTTGCAAAAGTCTGCCTCATGGTGGCGCTATGACAGGCTGATCTGAAAAATGTGGGGCAGAGGTTCTGCTGTGGCATCCAGGGAGTGTGTGTGAGCAGTTTCACCATAGATATATATAAAGGCTAGATGACTCACCCGCGCTGCTGGCCAATGGAGTACGACGTCGCCACATGGCGGCCATCTTGGGACGGTCATTCATAACATTATGTCTATGGTGCATATACTTTGAAATAACCATAGCGTGCTCAATTTTCATCCGATTTTCAAACGGTTTGGTGTTTTGTAAACACCAAAGATGTAGTTATGATATTATTGTATTTAAAAAAAAAAACATGATTATAATTATAAGTATGCAGTATCATAACTACATCTTTGGTGTTTACAAACACCAAACCGTTTGAAAATCGGATGAAAATTGAGCACGCTATGGTTATTTAAAAGTATATGCACCATAGACATAATGTTATGAGTGACCGTCGCAAGATGGCCGCGGTTGAGCTACGCTTGCGCCGCCCCTTGAGCCATCTAGCCTTTATATATATCTATGAGTTTCACAGCGACCGGGCCAACGGTGGCGGAAATTAGCTGGTCACAGACAGAAGGACGGACACACGGACGGACGGACGGACGGACGGACGGACGGACTCTCTCGCCATGCCTTCGGCCTGGCGGAGACAATAAAAGGATAAAAAGGAATAAAGATGTGTTTTAAGACAGGATTTAAAGACAGACCCCAACGGAAACTCGTTCCAGAGTTTGGGAGCTACAGCTCTAACCCAGTACTCAACCTTGATGATGAGGTCATGAGACATGTTATACAACCATGGGCGTCATTTGGAGTCCCAGAGGATGGCAATTTCCACCCCAGATCGTTCACATTAACCTAATTCAGTTCTTGTATGTATATCTTCTCCACCTGTCAGCAATGACTGCCTATAATATACAGTATACGGTATTTTCCAAAATAGCTTTTTTTGAAGTGGTCACTTTTTGGTCACCCTCTAGTTTTTGTTGTTGTTTGTTTTTTTCTAAAATGGTGCCACTGTTTTTTTTTAAATGCCTCTGTATACAAAATATGATTGATGACACTTGTGCTGAAGTCTGGATATTTGATCTTAGAAATGATGCTTTTTTTTGTTCATCTCAATAACAGGAAGTAAACACTTTTTCTCTTATGCCATTGTCGAAGATAACATAAAAACAAAATGGCCACCGTGTGAATATTGTCAATTGGCAAGGAAAAATGTACCAGCCTTTTGCCATGGTTTGTATCATAGCGGTTACATGCTACTATTGTTTTGTTGTCTGAGTGCAATAACAGGTGGTATTTGCCATAATCTCTCTCTTTCAGGGCAGAAAATAAAACAAACACTTTATAGCCAAACAGGGAGGCAAAAGTAATCTCTGCCTGACATTATTCGAGAAATGCCAATGAACACTGATCGAAGGCTAATCTCTCTGGGTTGTTATGGCTCCACGCTCACCAGTTGGAGATCTCAGACAGTTCTACTGACGTTTGACTCACTTCCCCCTTGGCTAAAGGTCAACAATAGGAGCTGTGAGATAAATGCCAGCTATGGGTGCTGCAAGAGTGGTGTGTGTGTGTGTGTGTGTGTGTGTGTGTGTGTGTGTGTGTGTGTGTGTGTGTGTGTGTGTGTGTGTGTGTGTGTGTGTGTGTGTGTGTGTGTGTGTGTGTGTGTGTGTGTGTGTGTGTGTGTGTGTGTGTGGGCGTGGGTGTGGGTGTGTATGTGCGTATGTGTGCGCGCAAGCGTGCGTTTTTGTGCATGTGTTTCAATATATTTTAGCATACTAATATATGTGTGATTTGGAGGAACAAGTGGTTATAGGGCCACCACTACAGTAATGTCAAAAGCAGCAGTGTTTTTTGTGATAGAATTAACAAAGCTGCTCTGTTCACTATTCTGACAGTCCCCAGATGTTGTCCTGAAACAAACAGCCAGACAAATACTTGTATTTGTACAAAATGATATCAGATACATTGATCCCTCTCCTCTTACCATGTCTCATTGTGTCAAAGTATTTGAACCAGCTCCTCGTCTCCATGTACATTTACACTTACTGAACGATTCTGATGTGCCTACAGGTGCATAGTTGAATTCAGTAAGGAATAATAGCTTCAACCTTGATTCAACTTCTCAATTGATTTGGAAACATGAATCAATCCTCCCATGATGTCCTTCTATTTAAGTTTACATAATATCTAACCTGAATTTATCACTTGATGATCCCACACTCCATTTTGCAACAGGTCACATTTTTTCACTCTATAGCCTACCAAATCTCTTTGCCGGAAATAGCAGCTCTACAAGCTCACAATGCATTGTGTTGCAACACATTGTGTGCTTGTAGATCTGCTATTGTCGAGGAACGTTTGCCTATTATGACATGCTGAGGTTCATGTTGTTCATTTTGACAACATCAAGTCAATGGAAAACAAAAAAATGTACGTAACATCACTCTATACTGATATTGTGATGCTACTGTGAAATTGTGGATGTTCTTTCCTGTGGGCTGATCTTCGGACATGGGGCTGAAGGCCTGAGAAGGTGTCCAGTTTCTCTGTGCTTTGTCCAGAGGCCTGCGAAAGGAAATTAAACTGGTTTTCCCACAGCGCGATTAATTGCTTTCACAAAGACGTTTATTTGCGAAGGCTTTTCCGGTAAACCTGGTTCTTAAACAGAGTCGGATAGAGCTACAGAAGCTGTTTTCTTTGGAATTACAATGCCTTTGTCAGTTATGCAACCAGGCCTGAATATTAAGGGGTGAACACAACTGAGTATAAATAATGGTGTGTTGGTTATCATTCCAGACTTAGAGAAATAAATGACATTCTGCAGAGAAAACATAATCAACAGTCAATCTGTTGTTGGTCTGTCTAGTGTTAATGTAACACTAATTCCAAACAAATTAATGTATACGGTTATCTCTTCCAACTAAACAATTATCAAACCTCCCTAACGACTATATTTATGGTTCAGTACATAACGGATACTGTAACCCTGTTAATAACTATTGCAGTTAATAATATGATTTAAGTCAGGGGTCTTCAACAGGGGGTCCGGGACACCTAGGGGGTCCTCTGAGTTACTACAGGGGGTCCGCCAAATCTTTGTGTGATATTATTTTTCTTTTTTTCCATTTGAACCCTAGCATCCCTTTTCTGAGGAGAACTTTAGCCAAAAATAGTAGATCTACAAGCTCACAACGCCTCGCGCTGCTAGGCGTTGTGAGCTTGTAGATCGGCTATTTTTGGCAAAGAGGTAGGTGTGTAGAGGGGGAAAAGAGAATACCAAGTAAACAAAAAAAGTTTAATCTGAAACACAATTTTATAGAATATAGAGGGGGTCCCTGCTCCATCTCTCTCCCTCAGCTAGGGGGTCCTTGGCCTGAAAACGTTGAAGACCCCTGATTTAAGTACTTAACATAGAATATGAGCTGCAAAAATCCTGGTACACTGGATAGAAATCTAAAAGAAACATTGCAAAAGCTGTGTTGGTTTGTACAATCAAGAAACTTCCACAGCAGCTTCTGATGAACTACTAGATAACCTCAGCTGCACATCAAGTGATTATTACAAAGTTCTCAGTCTAGGTCTGTACTCTAGAAGTGTAACTGTGTTTGGTTTCTCATAGGTTTGGGGAAAAAACAGAACAAATAGCCTTTACACTGATGTGATAACCACTGGTCAAACCAAACTTGACACTGTCCACTATGGAAAATAGCAACAGTTTGAGGTGACCGCTTGGCTTCTGTGAAGCTGGAAATGGCCAGTGAACGGAAGAGCGAGCTGGTTGCGTAATAGCTCCAACGGTGGGAAATGAATAGCTTAATAGCTTGTTGTTGCCTATAGAACTCATACAAGTCCATAGTAGTGTGTTTGGCATGTTCACATGGAGGAGGGGTTAATGCACCGAGGAGCACATTAATGGAGATGTGATATGACCACTTTGTCGGCTTTTTGGGAGATATAACGTATCATTAATTCAGCTGTGCTCTGTGTTTATTATGTGCTGGTCAAACTGACTCCCACGTGGGAACTGTAACATTGATTTGGTCCCAGTCAGTGAAAAGGAAATGGTCCTCCTGCCAAGGAATATGTCTGTGCATGCTTCTCAGGTCTGACAGAGGTTTTGTAAACTATAACATTGCTGCCTGCAGTGGAGGATTTTGAAAATAAAATACAATCAATCTGGCGCTTGCCAGACAGTGGAGACTTAGTTTTTAAAAAAGTGTCTTATTTAAATGATTATATCAATTATAGACACATATATTTGTACGATTGGTCAGTGAATAGAGGCCACTGCTTATTGATATGCAGTGAAGAAAACAAAAAAACAGATTGTGGCTGCATTTTCTTAACCACTTTAAGGACATGTCTATAGGGGCATGGATCCCACCCCCCCCCCCCCCACCCAACCCTAACGCTGAGTGCTAGTCGTGTACGTGGGAAGCGACTGAGTGGTTCATGGTTGATTACGCAATAAGCAGGATATTTTGATAATGATGCTAATGTGAACATGTCTCTTATAATCAAGCAGTTTTCTGTGCTCGCAATACAGCAATACCGTGGTGGTATTTACATCAAAGTCAATTATCATGTCTTACATTAAAATTAGGCTTCATGATTACTGTATAACTGTAAGTATAGTCACTGAAGTTGGTATTTCTATTCCGTTTTTTGGCCTATATAATGTTTTAGTCCTTGACCAGAAAAGGTCACAACCAGTTTCTTGGTTGTGAATAAAACAGGAAAACAAAACAAGACATAGGCTAGTGCAGTGGTTCTCAAACCTTTTCATGTCAAGGACCCCCAACTTGACACTTATTAGCCCACGGACCCCCATTTGAAAAGATATGCCTGCAGGGACCCCCATTGGAGAAGATTTTTACGGCTCTAGCAGTGATTCTCAACTATTTTTAATTAAGTTGCCATGTTAGGCTACGGACCCCCATTTAATGACAATACTAATTTTCTATCTCATGGGACCCCAATTTATATTGTAAAATCAATGTTAATTTAACTCTGAGAGTGTACAAATGGAACCAAATGGACCCGTTAACTCCCTCAAGGACCCCTGGGGGTCGCCGGACCCCACTTTGAGAACCAAGTGGGCAAAGTAAGTACTATGTACTGTATAAAAACAGTCTCTAAAATGTGTTTTAACAGCTGATGTTTGCATTAAATGTTCCAACTTCTAGGGAACCAGACAGACAGACACTTTTGGTTGATGTCCCATAAGTATTTGACCTAGAGAAAGTAAGTCAGGATAGACAAGACCCAGAGCCCGCTTGTTATGAAAATATGACAAAAGAGCTTTCAGTTCGGTAGAAATAAAGGGCCCCTTGACTCTCAACATCTGACCAATATCTAATACTCTGCTAAATCCTCTTACTTAGATGACAGGCTTTGTTTTGGTTCCAACATCTGGTCGTCATTATTGCGTCTGCAGCTGAAATATGTCCGTGTGATCATTGTGTTTAAAAACCACGTGTGAGGAGATCTGGCAGGTGTGCGTTCAAAGCCTTTTGAACTAAACACAAAAATATACGTCACTGAAGATTTGTATCTTCAATGTTCAGAGGTGGAAAGTAACTAAGTACATTTACTCAAGTACAGTACTGCACTTAAGTACAATGTTGAGGTATTTTTTACTTTACTGGAGTATTTCCAAAGTTCAGTACTTTTAGTTCTACACTACATATCAGGCAAATATTGTACTTTTACTCCACTACAATTATTTGAAAACTTTAGTTACTAGTAGGTACTTTGTAGATTTTATTTATTATTATTACAAAACATCCATTAACCACTTCAGCCCTATATACATTTCAGCCATTTGGGCATTTTGAGCTTGTAGATCTGCTATTTTCAAAAGATTTTTATACATTTGAAAACTTAAAATGGAACATTCTGTTTAATGAGTACTTTTACTTTTGGTACTTTAAAGGTAGGGTAAGTGATTTTCTTTGGTTAAAATAAGTGTTAAATAGCTCTATATTCTGATAGTACTCAGTGTCTGATCAGTAACAGGAGTCTCCTTGTCTCTCCAGCTCTTTATAAAACAGAAAATGCATTTTCGTTTCAGTTTCAGTTTCATTTCCAATTTTATCCAATAAGGATAGAGAACTCAGTCAGGATACAGATTAAGCAAGTGAAATTGGAAGTGATGACACTAAGAAATGAGCTAACAAAATGGGAACTGGAACGCTATAAAAAATTAAGCTCATAAATGGGTACTCTCTTCTGATTGGCTGACATATTGTCACCTACCAAAAAATGTATTTTCTGTTTATTAAAGAGCTGGAGAGACGGGGAGGCCCCTGTGCCTGAACAAACACTCTATAGCAATGATTACTATCATAATATAGTGCTTTAAGCTTTTAACAAAATACTTTTTGTTTTAACCAAAAAATATCACTTACCCTACCTTTAGTATATTTTGACGCCAATACTTTTGTACTTTTACTCAAGTAAATTTGGAATTCCGGACCTTTACTTAACAGAGTAATTCTACAATGCAGTATTGATACTTTTACTTAAGTAAGAAATGTGAGTACTTTTCCACCACTGGTTAAAGTACAGCCTACAGTACATCTATGTTGTCCATTGTCAAGGTTAAGGCAAACCACTTAAACCATATACTGTACTTGGGCGGCCGTATCTTAGTGGGTAGAGAGACCGTCTGGTATTCAGAAGGTCACCAGTTCGCCTCCCAGCCCGCCCGTGTCTACATGTCGAAGTGTCCCTGAGCAAGACGCTTAACCCCAAACAACCTCTGCCCCCTGAGCGCTCATCATGACCATCTGAGCAGCAATCAGCTGGGTGAAGCTGAAACTGAATTACCCCGGTGGGATCAATAAAATCTCCAAAAATAAAATTCAAATGACCCATATGGCTTTGTCCGATCCCTATCCCCATACCCGTGCAAGGCGATGTGTTTTGAGCTTGTAGATCTGCTGTTTTTACCAAATGTTTGCCCCAGAATAGGGACGCTTTCATGTTGTCATTTTCACAAACAAATGTATTTATTTATTATTACAAAGCATACATTAACCACTTCAGCCCTAAATTTCGGTCATTTGAGAATAGCCGACCTACAAGCTCACAATGCGTCGCGCAAGTACATTTTGATACCAATACTTTTGAACTTTTACCCAAGTCAACTTTGAATTCCGGACTTTTACTTGTAACCGTATTTCTACATTGCAGTATTGATACTTTGACTTAAGTAAAACAAAATTAGTACTTTTTCCACCACTGACTGTGACTGAAATAGCTGCACAGTCAGTAAATGTCAAAACACAGCGAGTAACTGAACTCTTTATGATCTCATGATCAGGAGAGTGAATGACGCAACAGACATGCAGCATCTGAAGCTGTATGGCTCTATGCTTGCGTGTGTGTGTGTGTGTGTGTGTGTGTGTGTGTGCATGTGCGTGTGCGTGTGTGTGTGAGCGTGCACGTGCGCGTGTGCGTGTGTGTGTGTGTTGGGGACAGAAGGTCTGAACCCTGAGCATCCCAGGGTCACCGATACCACAGTTTTCCTCTTCCACTTGGGACACTCGACAAGACATTTCCCACGCTTCAAGTGTTGTCATGTTTTATCCTTTCTGATCCCCTCTCTCTCTCTCTCTCTCTCTCTCTCTCTCTCTCTCTCTCTCTCTGTCATTCTCATACAGTATATTCATTCAATCTCATTCAGTTTGTCCATTCACATAAGTACTCAATTATCCTCTCGTCTACTTTGCAGTCACCTCAAAGCAATAGAGGTTGACGCTCCAAAATATTAGAGTTTGTACTTCTGTACTTTGCATCCTATATGCCTCTCCTAGTAGTCACACCAATTTCAACTTCAAGTTTATTGTCACATCACAACTTTACAGGTGTAACAGAGTGGGTGAAAATGTTTCACGTACAAGCTTTCAGAAATTGCAGTTCAAGAGATAATCCCAAGAAAAAGGAAAATCTCAAATGACAAAACAATAATATCAAGGTCACATGAGCTCTTTCCTTCTCTCCTCTGTTATGACAACATCAAGTATGTCGACTTGCCAAAATAATATGATGGAAACTTTGCTGCGTGGGGTACAGTACTGAGAGACTTCGGGGAGGAAACGTATTCCCTTTGAGGCTTATAGCTCAAGGGGGGGCCCAGGCCGGGCCAAGCGGAGAGGTGCGGCCCGACTGGGGAGCTGACATCCTGGGGGAGATGCAGATGGAATGTGCACATCGGGTCATCTGGAGCTTCTCCTGTCTTCATGGCTATGGAGAGGGGCCCAGACTCTATCCTTAACATGTATGTCTAGTGTGAATGTGTCCATCACTCAAAGTTATTATCTGTGGGTGCATTCTAGGCCACGTTGCACAGTCAAATCCTTGTTTAATCCAGTTTAATCTGTAGACCTGAGGCAGATTCTACAAAATTGCCCTTTAAATCAGTAGTTCTCACACTTTCAAGATTTTTCAAAAATGTTAAAAAAATAGCAGATGTACATGCTCACAGCGCGGGACGAAGTGCTGCGCTGTAAGCTTGTAGATCTGCTATTTCTTTTTTATAGCCAATGCAAAAATCTAAAATGACACAAAATCGGGAAAATCATAGTTCATTTAAATCTGAGCATGTGGACTACTAGTTTTAGTTACAGACGGGCTATGTGCAATAAAGGATTACTATTCCCAGGGACACCTTTTTAATGCTTTTCATGCTTATTCATACAATATTTTTTATATTTGTCTTCTCTCAGTCTCAATCTATCTATCAATCAATCAATCAATGAAACCAGGTTTCATGTGTACACCCTGAGGGTCAGTGCCGTAACTATGTTATGGTGGCGGGGCCCCACTAGTGCACGCTACTTAGTTATGTAACACACAGATTCAATCTGACGCTCAGGGCAAAATAACAAATATGTGCTCATGTGTACTTCCCAAAGCACAGTGATAAAATACAGCTTATTACCGTCAGCTATTTAAAGCCAGTATGTTTTAAAACCAAAAATAAACATAACGACACAATGCCCATATTACAGGCTCTATAGGTAGATGCACTGTACAGCTGGATAAATGTCAGTGGTGGTACTGTACTTAAGTAAAATCTTGTTACTTTTTTATTTTACTAGAGTATTTCCAATTTGCAATACTTTTACTTCTACTCCACTACATCTCAGAGGCAACTATTGCACTTTTACTCCACAACAATTATTTGAAAACTAGACAGGGGCCATTTTCGAATTGCAGCCTCCTGAAGGCTGCAATTACATATTTTTGTTGAATAGCATGAGAACGAGTTCATTCCCTTTGTTGAGCCAAATATGGGTTGAACATGATTCGTGGAGCTGCCTCTGGTGTTATGATCGAGGACTTCGTTTACGTTTTGGAAGTATTTTGACAAATACAGGGTGATCCCAATGTTGTGGCGTATCTTGTAGACCAGGCCCATTGTAAGTTGCTGTACTCTGTCCTCAACCCCAAGCCATCCAATCCTAGCAAAGTGAGCAGGGGTTAGATGGGTTTGGTGTTTGAGGCCAAGAAGTAGCCTTACTAATTTGTTTTGGGATGTTTGAAGCCTTGTTTTTAAGGCCTTGGTGGTGTTGTGGTACAATGAGGAGCATGCATACTCGAAATTACCTTGTATGAGGGCCCCTGCAAGAATCAGCAAGGTATTCACTGACTAGAGGGGAAATCCTATACAAAGTAGGATTTCCCATAGGCTAATTGTGTTTCCTTTGCTTGATGATCTGTGTACAACACATTGAACTGCCTTGTTGTTGAAATGTTATATACAAATAGCCTTGCCTTGCCTTGCCTAGACCCCGTTACTGGAGTTGATGCACAGGCTAAATTATGTAACCATTATTTTCAGCAAGGCTTTGTAAAACAATGCTCATTTCATTGTTGAGATAGAGGCACGCCTGTGACTGTCAAAGATCTTGTTCTTTGCCCAACACACAGTAGTGGAAAGTAACTAATTACATTTACTCAAGTACTGTACTTAAGTACAATTTTGAGATACTTTTACTTTAGTGGGGTATTTCCAATTTGCTATACTTTTACTTCAGTTACAGTTCAGTTACCACTACATCTCAGAGGCAAATATTTTACTTGTACTCCACTACAATTATTTTAGAACTTTATAGTTACTAGTTAGGCTACTTTGTAGCTTTGAATTATTAGTAGGCCTACAAAAAACATACATTAATCACTTCAGCCCTATTTAAACTTTGGTTATTTGAGATCTACAAGCTCACAACGCGTCGCATCAGGACGCCTTGTGAGCATGTAGATCAGCTATTTTTAAAAGATATACATTTTTTTATACATTATGATACCTTGTGAAACGGGACATTCTGCATAACGAGTACTTTCTACTTTTGGTACTTTATTAAGTACCACTACTTTTGTACTGTTGCTCAAGTAAATGTTTTATTCCGGACTTTCACTTGTAGGCTAACAGGGTATTTCTACATGGCAGTATTGATACTTTTACTTAAGTAAAAAATGTGAGTACTTTTTCCACCACTGGACTGTGACTGTCAAAGATCTTGTCCTCTGCCCAACACACATTCACAGGCCCCCCACCCCACAGGCCCTATATCTACATCTACACCACTGCTCAGAGTTACAAATGAATGCATTTTACACTGTACCGTATATCTAAAGAAATGCATTCATGCTGCAATACATTAATTATTGTCCACTTGAAATACCAAATTAAGACCTAGCCCGAGCCTATATGAAAGTGTTTGAGCACTCCATAAAAGTCAAACGATAATATATTGTTTTACTCACTGGCCTTCAGCGCCCCCTAGTGTTTTGTTACCAAATGAAACTTCATTCAAAATCACATGTGTGTCACTCTATCACTGTACTGTCCAATAAAGGCTCTATGCACAGCAGCCATATTGTGAAGACATTCACAGGTGTTACCAATGATACTAATGAAGGCTCTGTTCCATTTTGGGCAAACAGAGTCAGGGTGCTGATATTGTGCATGTTGACTCACTGGAAACACTGTTACACCAGTGGGTCTCAAATTTGGTTCATTGAGGGGGTTCCAAATGGCCTCTTACAGGTGTGTAACTCTGAGAGTGTACAAATGGAACCAAATAGACCCTACGGGTCCATTTGGTTCCATTCGTACACTCTCAGAGTTATGGGGGTCGTGGAAATTTAAAAATCTGAGAACCACTATGCTACACTAAATGGAACAAAGCCTTCATTAGTATCATTGGTAACACCTGTGAAGGAAGTGATAATATGGCTGCTGTGCATAGAGCCTATAAAGGCAGAAATGCCCCAAAAATATCTTTACCAAAAACAAAAATCACATGGAGGAGTTTATTATAATACTATCTTTAGGTTGTGATCATATTCGTATCACACAATGGCATTTTAGACAGAGATGTTTTCTCTTTCTTGGGATTTATTTCTCAAGCTCAGTAGCTATAGCTTCATCACCTATTCTCAGCAGTTGACTTGAGATCATATAGCTCAGTCACAGTGCAAGCCCTTCCCAATATTCAATTCTATTTATCATGAGCTATTAGCTAACCACCACAAAGGTCTTCTCGATATGAAATAATGATTCATGATGGATTTAGTTATAGTCAACAGTATGGAATAGCCATCATCCATATAGGTATGAAAAAGGTTGCATAATTATGCATTGCCTTTTGTTGTTGTCATGTAGTCAATGTCACTGCTGTAAATAAAAACATGAACTAACAATTGGATTAGAATTCATTTGAAGTTTCATCCTCAAAGCATTTTTAGTACCTTGTGTGTGTGTGTGTGTGTGTGTGTGTGTGTGTGTGTGTGTGTGTGTGTGTGTGTGTGTGTGTGTGTGTGTGTGTGTGTGTGTGTGTGTGTGTGTGTGTGTGTGTGTGTGTGTGTGTGTGTGTGTGTGTGTGTGTGTGTTTGGGGGGATGCATGTATGAATGGTCAAAAGTTAGGTCAGTAGGAATATTGTTAAATGTCAAATATGTCCACTAGGTGTCAGTGCTACAGTACCTACAGCCAATGGTGCTACTCACATAGATGTGGTATTGTATGTGACAGCTAAACACAGTGGTGTAAAGTAACTAAGTACATTTACTCAAGTACTGTGCTTAAGTAAAATTGTGAGTTATTTCTTTTTACTTTACTGTAAAACGTTACTTTTTTTTTCCAATTTTCACTACTTTTACTTCTACTCCAGTACATCTCAGGCAAATATTATATAGGCTACTTTTACTCCACTACAATTATTTGAAAACTTTACTTACTAGGTACTTTGTAGATTTTGATTATTTTTACAAAACACATATTAACCACTTCAGCCCTATATACAGCAAAAACAATCAGTCGTAGGCTAGTAGTAGTACTAGTAGTTGTTTTTGTTTTTTTACATTAAAAGGATACATTTTACTCTTGGATCTATTCATTGAATGCTACGCCTAAGTTATTGCATTTCCTTGCTAAAACTGGCAATGTTAAACAGCCTTAAGTTACAGTTGCTTATTGATGCTGAGATTATCCATGCAAAGAAAAGAAAAGAAAAAAAAAGTCACCATTTCATTGTGAAGTCCTGCTTGCTTTTTAGTTGTCTTAGTTTTCTGTTTTGAATGATTACTGTACAATAAATACTGTTCTATAATTACCATACTATATTATAGTAATTCATTACAGTACATGGCACTGTACATTGTACAGTCTATAGGCACTGCCACTACTTAGTCATGCGCTGGTGTTGTGCGCTGAAAGCAGCCGTTCTACAAGCTCACAACACATTTACTCAGTAAAGTGCTCATTGATGAGTCATCAGTGCAGCTCAGTCTCCATCTCCACCTGTACCAACATAGCGTACCTATTTAGCAAAAAAATAGGTGCAACGTGACACATTGTGAGCTTGTAGATCAGCTATTGTAGGAGGAGAGATTGTTATATTAGGGGAAACTAGAAAAAGTGCTCCTGCAGAGCACAGGTCTCCACCAGGTCAGGTAGGTTATTGTGGCCTCCTGGTGGCGCTATAATAGGCCAATGTGAAAACGGTGCCATTTCTTCTTTGGCCTTTCACGGCAATCGAACGCTGCATTCATGATTTGAGGCATTTTGTACCGATTTGCGTGATATTTCGACAGAATCTGAAGGAGTAACAGCAAAAAAAAAACAGTTTTACAAAAGTCAGCCTCCTGGTGGCGCTCTAAAAGGCAGATGTGAAAAAAGCAGGGCAAAGGTTTTTCCTTGGCCTCTAGGGAGTGTGCATGCAAAGTCTCATACAGATCGGTGCAGTTATAGGTGAAAACGCAAATCGGCCTGTTATAGCGCCACCATGAGGCTGATTTGAACATTTTCAAGTGGCATTTCCTTGGCTTAGTGGGAATGTGCGTGCAAAATTTCACGGAAATCGCATGTTGCATTGATGATTTGAGGCATTTTGTTCAAAAGAACCAATCCTGCAAACTTTGGAAGCCAATCTGGATGGAATATGGAAAATCCATCCGTCCTACAGATGGATGGACGGATGGACAGGGTGCAAAACATAGTCTCAGCCACGCCTTTCGGCCTGGCGGAGACAAAAAAGAGGGGCCAAGTACAGACCCCTGTGGGGCCCCGGTTAGTGTAAGAACGTATAGGGTATGAGTGGTTACAAGAACACAATTTTATTAAGGATACAAGAAAAGGAAACCTTAGTTGTATTGCTCTTTAATGTCACTGATGCACCGCGGCAAATCGGAACATTAAGCGCTCTTTTCTCCACACAAGATATTAGGCTACTGACTGTGGGGTTACCATGGAGTAAGAGGCTGCATTATGGGATGTTAATATGCAGCAGGTGTGTGCATTACCAGCTGTCTTCCACCTGATACTGCTGGGCCCCCACTCATTGATGACATTTAAATACACAAAGCAGAACTTCAGCCACGCTTTTGTGCATTTGCTGCAGTAGCAGCAGTGCAACTTACCAACCAATCACTCATCTTTCCTATATTGAAAGAACACAAAGCAGATAGTCAGCATTGTCATCCAACACCTGTAAACATTATCTAAATTGACCCTTCAGAGGTTTTACATACTGTCCGTCCTCTCTATGAAATGATTGGGGTCCATTAGCAGCCCTGCAAATGCCACGGTTGTAAGCTTGTCTGGCAGAGAGAGCAAGCGGGCCAATTCTCCAGCCATTCTTTATTGTCATTGAGTCAGGTTTATTGTCATTTATAGGGCAAGGTTGAGATGGCTTGTGTAAACACAATGTGTCATGCCAATTTTTATGGCTGTCGGTATTACGTTGATAGTCTGCTACTATCTCCTCGCACTTCCGGTTTCCAAGAAATTATGTTGTCAAATTCACACCACCGTTCTTTGGTCGATGTCTCTGGACAAAAGCCTGAAACAAACCCCTTTGCACCATTGATAAGAGTACTGCAGTGCAGTTTAGAATGGTTGCCATGGGGATGGGACTAACCAACCTGTTATCACATCACCTGCTGCTGAATGTGCTGTGGCAATGAGCAAATATATATATACAGGCATTGTCCGCTCTATCAGGAAATTGCAAATAATCACACGTGTCAACTCGCTGGGTATTTGCTCAACCGTGTGTGCAGTAAACAAAGTGCAGATCTTCACATGCAAATGCAAAAAAATGCCATACGTGAGGTAACAGTAAGGAAATGCAGATTACATCATCTCTACTACTCAAACAGAGAGCGTCTCCTTTCAAACCCCAATGGTTCTAATCAGCCCCCCGCCCACAGGAGTAGCCCAATTCTCTCACAACTTGCTACAAAAATCGCTCATGAAAAACTATATAACCTCCTACATTTCATTTTCCACCTTCACATGTGTGTCCTTCTCTAATAATCAAAAAGTGCTATATATTTCATCTCGCAATGTACTTCCGGATGGTTCGTTTTGCACCTTTTTATGCCACATCGGTCACGGGAAAGAAATAAGCACTGCCGTGGTCTATGGACACGAGCCCAAAAGTGCACCCAAATAAGCCCAAAATCGCTTATACAAACAGTCAGACCTGGCAACGCAGCCTACGCCAATCATGCGTGAGAGATCTACAAGCTATGGGGCAGAGACGCCACCGTATCTTAGCAACAACTACAGCGCTCACTCTCATTGGTCGTGTCACGCTAAGAGCAGTTCCCAGACAATGGCATAGCAGAGAGCTTGCTGTAGCCATCACACAGTCAGTCGCAGCGACGACGGACAGGGAGCTGTGATAGCTGCCATGTCGCTAACGCTAACGTGGTTGTCATGCCTGCAGCGGCTTGCAATCACTTTGTCAACAATGCACGTTCGTGTGGTGAATGTCAATATTGCTGCTCAGTTAGTCCATTGTAGATGGTGTATGTTTGTGTGTGTCTTCTGGAGAACTATTTAGCTCCACAGCAACTACAGTAACTAACGTAATGGCAGGACCGCCCCGTGCAACGCACGTTTAGGCTGCATTATGGTCATGTAGTAATTTCAGATAATTTCGCTCCAATTAGAGCAGTGCTTATCAACCCTTTCAGGCCGCCCCCCCCCCCCCCCCCCCACAAATACACGTAATTGATCTGGGCACCCCCCCATTTTGTTTGACTCCATTCCACAAGTAAATATTGTGAAAATAGCAGATCTACAAGCTCGAAACGCCTCACGTTGAGAGGCTTTGTACGCTTGTAGATCGGCTATTTTCTACATGATTGCCTCTTTCTTAGATTATTTGACAATGTGGCCAATGTTTTTATAGTATCGTTTGTTGACTACTTTTGTTGCAGAAATGGTCATTTCCTTTACTTTCGTTTTTTTATTGTCTCCGCCAGGCCGAAAGGCATGAAGCAAGACCTGTCCGTCCGTCTGTGATAGCTAATCTCTCACATCGTTGACTTGATCGCAGCGAAACTGTGCACACACACTGGATGCCAATTCAGAACCTCTGCCCTATTTCTTTCACATGGCCCTGTTACAGTGCCACCAGGAGGCCGCTTTTTGCTAATCACATTTTCTCACAGTACTCCTACATATTTTGCCCAAACATCACGCAAATCGGTACACAGTATCTCCACAGTCATTAAAAAAAAAGCCCTTTCAGATTTTTCATATTCCATCCTGATTGGCTAAAATGCCTTCCAAAGTCTGCAGGACTGCTCCGTTTGGACCAAAATGCCTCACATTATGAACACAGCATGCACTTTCCGTGCAACTTTGCACCCACATTCCCACTATGCCGAGGAAGAAATTCCACTTGAGATTTCTCTAATCAGCCTCATGGTGGCGCTATACCAGCCCGATGTGGAGAGTCAGTGAGAGCTGGATAAACGAGGTAAAATGTGTCAAAAGGAGTCTGTACGGCTGTCGATAAATGAACACATGACGTCGGTGGGAGAGGAGATATTGTGTCTTTTGGACAAACAGCAGCGTGGTGCTGATGTTTGTTGTGTGAAGCAGCTTAATGTCAGAGTGTTTGTGTTGGAGCGCCTCAGTGCGGCTGCAGAGTTCATGTGCAACCTCTTCCTGAGACAGACAGAGACACTAGAAACTCTGCTGGAGAAAAAAACAACACTGCTGGGCATTGACTTTCATATGGACATTGATCTACACACTGCAGGTAAATCTGCTACACACACAACATCAAACTACACACTACAGGTATGATGCAGCGTTTGCATTCCAGCCTGCATGCCAGCGTAGTTCCCATATGGTTTCAAGGTGGGCTAAACCATATGGACCCCATGTCAGCAATGTCAGCGGCATCCACTTCAGTCCCAACTGCGATGCCCATGCAGGCTATAAGTAGCTTCTACCTGGCCCTTAGGTGGGCCCCAACTAGCCATGTTTATGTGGGACCAAGGCGGGTCCTAACTGGGTTTGCCCATGCAGGCTTTACCTGGGTTCTACCTGGGCCCTAGGTCTACCCTAACCAACCAGAGTGCAGTGCCCATCGCTCCAATTGTTGTGACGTCAGGGCTCTCAATACTGCACATTGGTGGAGGAGGAGGGGCCGCAGGGCGACCGCACACATCGCTGAACCAATGGTAGCCCACGGATGTTTCCTCTGGGGATTTACAATCTGCCCCTCTATGCCACATATCATCCGCACTACAGGGTCTTCACTGACCGAGCCACGGCCCCACTGGCCCTCATGACGCTACGCCACTTATATCAGCTGCCAAGTGGCCGCGGGCGCTACGTGGGCGTGGCCGCGGGCTAGACGCGAGCCCCCGCGTAGCGGGGGCGAGCTTCTAGTTTTCTCAAAGTTGAAGAAGGTAATAACCAGTCTCTGCTTTCACAGGTACAAATTGTGAACATTCAATTCTCATGACTAGCCCATTATACTGCAAGGTTACAAGTGAATTGTGTTGCTGAGAATGGAGCAAGAGCAAGCCGTTGTCAGAGGAACGAGTTGTGGTATGGCAATGGGGGAGATGTGAACACAGAGGCAACAATTGTGGACCACACGGTCAACCACGGGCAAATTATGGCTAAGGCTGAGCCTTGTAAAAACTTATGAAGACCTTTTTCCTCAGAATGACAGTTTTCAGATATACACATATATTCTATAAGGTGTACTTCCAACTGTTGGGTCAATCTATACAAGTGATGTCTCATTTTGTAGCTCTATCGAAAAGCAAACCTGTTCAATAACCATCTTTTCTGCATTCAGTCACACAAATTATGATGCCTCATCTCACCCAGACATTCATGAATAATGATGTGATTACTTGATTATACAACATATTGCATACAGTAGAGTACTTAACATCATTAGCGCAAACTCAGTCGTTGCATAACGTTTCAATCAGTATCCATTGACTTTCAGTTCAATAATCTTTTCCCTTTATTTTCAGTCTCAGGGTGAAAAGTCATTAGATTTGTGGAGATGCTGTTGTACAAGATGACATCTTTCAGATCAACATGGGTTCCAGATCTGCTTATTATAATTTTCCCGCAAGATTTTATTTGAAAATAGCCGATCTACAAGCTCACAACGTGTCGCGATGCGACGCGTTGTGAGCTTGTATACAGGTACAGGGTTCCTGTAAAGTAGTTCTAAAATGTTTTTTAAGCTACCTTGTTTTGTATGTTTTGCAGAGTGTAATTAATGGAGCTGGAAGCAATTGAAACCCCACACACATTAAACGTGTACAGTATGTAGATGAGACAGGATTCAACCTGAACAAAGTCAGGAGTTTCATCAATAGCCTGGAAGAGAACTAAGATTATGATAATGATAATAATAATAATTATAACTCTATTAATCTGTGCAATCCATATGAAACTATATACTGTAATGTAGGGATTTAACATCGCAGCATAGCTGGTAAAGTGAACTAGATTCGGTGGGTACCCACAGTTCCTACCACCCTATTGACCTTCTCCCAACCCTACTGAGTAGCCTAATTCTTCTCAGCTGAGGTGGAATTCTACAATCACCAGGCCCATAACCTTAATGACTTTATACTGAAGCCATTTTTTTGTGAGGACATCACGGTTGAGGCTTGCAGGGCATAGCTTCGGCATACAAGGAGGCTTTCTCCTCTGTGCAATGCAACGCACAATATCAGGTGTGATGTGGATGAAATGTTGTGGCCAAACAGAGAGGCGAGACCTCTCAGAGTTACAGACCTGTAAGGGTCCATTTAGAGAGGAACCCTACGGGTCCCTGAACCGCACTTTGAGAACCACTGGTATAAGGTACATCATTATGTAATCAGGGTTGACACTATGCTGATAATTGGCATGTTTGTCTTTGTTTATTTAAGTATTGACAAATTATTTGATTTTTTTTATTTTGTTTTATATTTATCATATTTCATTTTGCAAGTGAAGTATGTTGTTTTTGTAAAATACTTTAACTGTTGCAGGGATTGCACGTATAGTTTTGAGGATGTAGACATGTTTCAGGAACTTAATTTAATCACTTGAGGGGGAAAAAGGAAAAAAGGATGTGGTTATGTGTGGTAAAAAATATTATTTGTAAGTCTAGATGAAAATAAAAACACATTTCTTGTCATACTTTATTTTTCAAATAATTATTAAACAGTATTTTGAAATAACAAAATTAAAAAAACATCATCAACACATTAATATAAATATAGCACCATACATATGGCATTATTTTTGGTCTATTTTGTAAAAAATAAAATAAACTTAAGACTTGGAACAAATAAATACAAGGCTGAGCCTTGTAAAAACTTATGAAGACCTTTTTCCTCAGAATGACAGTTAGATATACACATATTTCTATAAGGTGTACTTCCAACTGTTGGGTCAATCTATACAAGTGATGTCTCATTTTGTAGCTCTATCGAAAAGCAAACCTGTTCAATAACCATCTTTTCTGCATTCAGTCACACAAATTATGATGCCTCATCTCACCCAGACATTCATGAATAATGATGTGATTACTTGATTATACAACATATTGCATACAGTAGAGTACTTAACATCATTAGCGCAAACTCAATCGTTGCATAACGTTTCAATCAGTATCCATTGACTTTCAGTTCAATAATCTTTTCCCTTTATTTTCAGTCTCAGGGTGAGGTCAAATGTCATTAGATTTGTGGAGATGCTGTTGTACAAGATGACATCTTTCAGATCAACATGGGTTCCAGATCTGCTTATTATAATTTTCCCGCAAGATTTTATTTGAAAATAGCCGATCTACAAGCTCACAACGTGTCGCGATGCGACGCGTTGTAAGCTTGTATACAGGTACAGGGTTCCTGTAAAGTAGTTCTAAAATGTTTTCTAAGCTACCTTGTTTTGTATGTTTTGCAGAGTGTAATTAATGGAGCTGGAAGCAATTGAAACCCCACACACATTAAACGTGTGTGTGTAGATGAGATAGGATTCAACCTGAACAAAGTCAGGAGTTTCATCAATAGCCTGGAAGAGAACTAAGATTATGATAATGATAATAATAATAATTATAACTCTATTAATCTGTGCAATCCATATGAAACTATATACTGTAATGTAGGGATTTAACATCGCAGCATAGCTGGTAAAGTGAACTAGATTTGGTGGGTACCCACAGTTCCTACCACCCTATTGACCTTTTCCCAACCCTACTGAGTAGCCTAATTCTTCTCAGCTGAGGTGGAATTCTACAATCACCAGGCCCATAACCTTAATGACTTTATACACACGGTTGAGGCTTGCAGGACATATCTTCGGCATACGAGGAGGCTTTCTCCTCCTGTGCAATGCAACGCACAATATCAGGTGTGATGTGGATGAAATGTTGTGAGTCAGAGTTACAGACCTGTAAGGGTCCATTTAGAGAGGAACCCTAAGGGTCCCTGAACCCCACTTTGAGAACCACTGGTATAAGGTACATCATTATGTAATCAGGGTTGACACTATGCTGATAATTGGCATGTTTGTCTTTGTTTATTTAAGTATTGACAAATTGACAAATTATTTGATTTTTTAAAATTTTGTATTATATTTATCATATTTTATTTTGCAAGTGAAGTATGTTGTTTTCATAAAATACTTTAACTGTTTCAGGGATTGCACGTATAGTTTTGAGGATGTAGACATGTTTCAGGAACTTAATTTAATCACTTGAGGGGAAAAAAAGGAAAAAAGTGTGAACATTACAAAGGACAAAATAGGTTATGGATGTGGTTATGTTTGGTAAAAAATATTATTTGTAAGAAAATGTAATGAAAATAAAAACAAATTTCTTGTCATACTTTATTTTTCAAATAATTATTAAACAGTATTTTGAAATAACAAAATTTAAAAAACATCATCAACACTTTAATATAAATATAGCACCATACATATGGCATTGTTTTTGGTCTGTTTTGTAAAAAATAAAATAAAATAAACTTAAGACTTGGAACAAATAAATACAATACATTTTAGACATGGAACAAATAAATACAATATATTTTAGACTTGGAACAAATAAATACAATAAATAAAGACAAATTATGTGCCTGTTCATAAACATTGTTAGTCTCTGTCGATTGCGCATCAAAATTGAGAGAGTCTGCTTAAAGGCAAAGAAAAGGCATTCTCCCGCTACTGGCATTTTGTCTGATTGTCACGTAGCCTGTTTACTACAGCACACGAACAAAAGACCTTCATTTCTTGATATTTCTATCAGCTCCACTGATGTTGCACTTCAACAGTCCACTTAGAGGAACCTCCCGCTCTGCCTCTGTGTGCTTCTCATTTCTTCCTCCTCTTCTCCCGTTGCGTTTCTCATTTTCTTCCTCAATGCACCTTTTTCTTTCTGTTAGATGATGCCCCGCTGCTGCCCGCACAATACATCCATCCACTTCTAGAAGCCACCTTGACAAGTTCCCGCGGTCTCGCCACGTTTGTCCGGGCCTCATCCCGCAACATCAAGCACTTTAACGGCCAGCGTGCCTTCCATGTATTCTCAAACCACCTTATAAGGCGACCACGTCTTCTTCACCTTCATATGTTCTCCTGTTGGGGCTGTTTGAAGGTCTTGCTGCCGGCTTGGATGGTCAGCTCCCTGTACGCCGGGGAGCGCAGGAAGCGAGGGTAGCAGTCTTTGGCCATCAGCATGTAGATCCTGTGCTGAGCCAGGTCAAAACAAGAGCCCGAGGGTGCCAGCAGGTTGGCGGTGGTGATGTCACGTGTCTCATGGTCAATGTTGATCTAGAGACAAAGAGTGAAGCATAGACAGCAGGTAGTTAGTACACGGCAACTTTGCCCATTATGCGTCGTTCTGTGTGGACGTGTGGGTATTGTTATACAGCACATAAGATTGTTGCAGCACTATTAGTTTTGAAACAATGATATTGTCGAAACTATAGTGTAGACCATTGGTTCTCAAAGTATGGTCCCTGAGGGAGTTCCAAGGGGTGTTCAGCTAAATAATGGATAGTTAGGAACCAAATGGACCTTTATGGGTCCTTTATGGGACCTTTATGGGACCCGTTAGGGTCCATTTGGTTCCATTTGTACACTCTCTGAGTTAAATTAACATTGATTTTGCAATATAAATTGGGGTCCCAGAGATTAAAATGCTATTAAATCGTAGCCTAATAATGCATGTCAAACTGGGGGTCCTTGAAAATAAAAGGGTTGAAAATCACTGCTAGAGCCGTACAAATCTGCCAGCTAATAAGTTTCAATTTGGGGGTCCTTGACATGAAAAAGTTTGAGAACCACATGGTGTAGACAAGTATAATAATAGATAATGTGTCTATATGTTCTGGGACTCAATCTATATAAGGTTGCTTCTTACCTCTCGGGGCGCATCAATGCCGATGAATTCGTCGTAGATCTTCTGGGCTTTAGCTGGCAGCTTTGCAGCAGATTTGATGCACTTGTATTGCTCACAGGCGAAGTAGAACGCAATGTTTTCCTCGCTGAACTCAGACATCAGGAAATCTGTGAAGGCACACAGTCCATCTGAGGGAGCAGAGAGAGAGAGGCCGGTGTTAATTCTGCATTTGTGCATGTGTGCGCACGTGCGTGCGTGCGTGCGTGCGTGCGTGCGTGCGTGCGTGCATGCACATGAGTGTGCATGTGGGTGTGGGTGAGTGCGCATGTGCTCGTGGGTGTGTGTGTGTGTGTGCATGCGTGCGTGCATGCGTGTGTGCGTGCGTGCACGTGCATGCCTGTGTGCTCATTTATGTATAGTGTATTTGTGTTAATGCGTCAAGACATTGGTAAAGTCTAAAAAGATACTTACGTTTACTTGCAAGGAGATTTTCAAAGGACTCTTTCCACCTCAAGCATTCCTGCAGGTTGGGCCTAGAAACACACAAGGCACTATTAGGATTGACCTGGCATTTTAATAAATGCATCAAGCTGTTTATATGCACATTAAATAGGATGTAAATATTCCCAAGGCTTACCGATTTTTCCATATTTTGCAGCGAGAAAGACTCCAATCTGGTTTCAGCAAAATACTTCCAAGCCTCGCTTTCAGTCCCTTAGCCCTGGAAAAAAGGAAACAAAAATATGATCAGTTTAACATAATAGCCTTTGAATACATATTCATGGAAACATTTCATTACAAGTAAATTGATGTATATGAGTGCCGGTTGTGTTAACGATTGAATTTGGTAGTCCATGGCAATGGACTTGTATTGATGTTATAATATATTACTTATTATTTTGAACTCTACCCCCAATCCTCATTATAATCCAAATGATATAAATGTTTAATCATAAAAGCCAGAAGGTCTGATGTACCTTTCCAAACAGGAGTTAGGCAGTGATGCAAGTCCTTTGCACATGGTGTAGCAGTGGCGGTGATGCTCAGCGCAGTGCTGTACTGTAGGCGTCGTCGTACAGTAGCTCGTAGAGTGTTATCCGTCAGGCAAACCTCAAGAGAGGAGGAGGAGGAGCAGTGTCTGCAACGTAGCGGAACAGAGATTATATACTCCTACCTCTAACGCGTCACCAGCCCTCTCAGCCAATCACACGGCGGGAGGGGGGGGGGGGAGAGAGAGAGAGAGAGAGAGAGAGAGAGAGAGAGAGAGAGAGAGAGAGAGAGAGAGAGAGAGAGAGAGAGAGAGAGAGAGAGAGAGAGAGAGAGAGAGAGAGAGAGAGAGAGAGAGAGAGAGAGAGAGAGAGAGAGAGAGAGAGAGAGAGAGAGAGAGAGAGAGAGAGAGAGAGAGAGAGAGAGAGAGAGCAGAATGGGAGGAAAGGGTGGAGGGCAAGGACAAGCCAGTGCATTAGCTGACAAATTGATAAAAAGGATGTCTTGTATTGTAAGCTTATAATTCTGTGTTCCTTTTCAGTGTCCCTGAAATGTTGCCGTGGTAAAAATTGTTTCACTGTATCCGGCTTCTCCAGAAACATGAACCCACAATAGGAACTTCCCCATACAGTGTGTTGCACATGTGCTCAGACATGTGTGTGTGTATAACTGTCTCTTTTGATTTGGTGTAAAAATAACACATTTTGTATGTTGGTGCTAAGCAGATGTGGACATTAACTTTATGCATACTTACTGTACACTTTGGTAGAGGTTTGGGTTGTGTAACTACACAACCTCAAACCTCTGGCAAAGCATAATTATGTTCGTCCAAGTCCACATATTAGCGAGAAATCTAAATCGACTTCCACTGGTGAAACAGGTCTGAAAGTCACTCTTTCAGTAAATAACCAAACACATTTGAATAAATTAGGAAGAAGACGCGCACGCACGCACGCACGCACGCAAGCACCCACGCATCCACGCACGCACACAGGCATCCACGCACGCACACACGCACGCACACACAGTGCCTTTGGCACTTGTTGTGGAGATAAAAATTAAAATGTTTGCAAGCAGAGATTGTTTGCTTTGTCTTTTTGCAGCCGAGGACAAACAACACATGTTTTGACCAAAAGCAAGGTCTTCTTCAGGCAAACAAATAATGTTAAGGCAAACTAAAGCCTTCTCATAAAAATACAGAAACAAATCCATCCAACAACATGGCAGTTAACAAACATGATTATCGACTGATTCATAGCATTTCTGATATTGCTGTACACACTCTGCAAGACATCTCTCATGACCCAGCTTGTTCACCACTGAGCTAAAGGATATGCCTTGGGAAAAACGGTTCAATCAGCCTTGGGAACAGTCAGTCTACTCTACACAACAGTGTATGTGTAAATAATTGTGCATGAACTGAAGAATGTAGGCTACACTATATACTGTAAACCAGGGATTTTCATCGTTTTTCAGGCCAAGGACCCCATATCTGAGAGGGAGATGACGCAGGGACCCCCCCCCCCCCTCACAACATATTGTATAACATTGTGTTGCAATGAGGTTTAAGCATTTTCATAGATTTCATAGATAGCTTCATAGACTTGTTTGACAGCACTATCATCAGTGTATGTTAGATTGATATGTATTTTCAGACATATAACCACTTAAACCGTCAATACTTAGTAAAGTTGACTTTTCACTATGTACTTAGTCTGCTCCTTTTTCCCTCTCTTTGCCAAAAATAGCCGATCTACAACCTCACAGCGAGGCGTTGTGAGGTTGTAGATCTGCTATTTTTGGCAAAGGTTCTCCTTAGAATAGGGATGCTATTGCTATTGCTATTGGTGCTATTAATGTAAAGAAAATATCCTATGACACAAAGATTTGGCAGACCCCCTGTAGTAACTCTGAGGACCCCCTAGGGGTCACGGACCCCCTGTTGAAGAACCCTGCTGTAAACGGCCTCATCGCCGGTTTTGGGTGGAAAACATCCAAAACCCGTCCTCTTCTTTTGTGAGAAAATGGCCGTATTTGTATGATGAAATAGGGCAGGGGTTGGCAAAAGTTTGGCCTCGGGCCAAACTTTTTCAACTTTTTCAACAACATTAGCTGGTTGGCCAGAACACAATCAATGGCTAATTTAGGACCCTGAACTTGCAACAAGCAACCTTATATACAATAATAATAACGATATTGTTATAAAAGTGAATACATAAAGATGTGTGTCGTTGATAGAAAAGCATGTGGAATCAAATGTCGCCGGTGCACACAGAAATGCTTATTATGTAATCTTTTTTGTGCAGGCCTCATCCTTGGGTTGGATATTTAGTTCATCAAAAGTAAACTCCTTTTCGAACAAGAGCTCTTACATGGTTGAAGGTCTGTTAGAACGGAGAGAAACAATGTATTATTTAACGCATGTGAAACACAGCTTTGGTTTGTTTTTTAAACGTGAGAGAAGTTTTTCATCCAAGAGGAAAGTTGACAGTGAAAACATAACATTCAAAGAAAGGAAATGGAACTATTTGTTCGTCCTACCCGGTTTCATCAATTCAAAGCTATTGCTGACCATGGTCAGTCAGCTATTGTAAAGTATTTACAAAATAATTTGTCGAGCCAGATACTTTTGCTGGTGGGCCAGTTCTGGCCCACGGGCCGCCTGTTGCCTACTCCTGAAATAGGGCGTTCATTTACGGAAAAACATAAATACTTTGATTTATGGAGTTATGAGGTTTCTGCCTGACAGCAAGGAGAGAGTAAAAGTAAATGTAGGGATTGCGTAACGTTGGCCATCCAATGTGTAGTAATAAATGCCTCAATCCGTGTTCATTTTATCCATCTGTAACATTGCGGATGTTCTGTGGATAGCTCATAGGGGAGAAGAGAACAACTTGAGTCTTACCTAATCTCTTTAGCACCGCAATACAAGGGAACATTCAATTGTACCTTTTATTACCAGGAAATCAAAGGCTTGTGGTGGTCTGAAAGGCCTGTGGGAACCCAACCGCCTACACACACACACACACACACACACACACACACACACACACACACACACACACACACACACACACACACACACACACACACACACACACACACACACACACACCACTGTGATGATGTCAGCCCACTCAACCTCCATCTAGGTTTCCATCAGTCACATGGGAAAGGAAAATGGCTCGTGTTCAAGGTGGTGTAAAGGCACAAGTAACTGAAGGAGGTTTCCGGCAAAATGGAGCACGCACGCACGCACGCACGCACACACGCACACACGCACACACGCACAAGGGCGCCAATACTGTGGGTGCCTCGGGGCTAAAGCACCCAGGAGAAATGACGAGCACCATCAGAAACTCATCACAAAAAAATAAAAATAAAGAACCTCTGACATCTGCACTTCATGGAGTACATTTTTGGTACGAAATTAACCGAATTAACCGCATTAAATAGAATAAAATAAAATTTAAAAAAAGTATACAAACCCGGAAAAAAACGAAGAAGCTGCGCGCGCGAGCAGCTGCCGACTCGTCTCTTTCTGTCATGTTGTCTGTTGTGCACTTTTATTATGTAATTTCGTCCTAGTGTTTCCTGTTTTACTTTGCAAATGCGTTCACCTGATGCGTTACTTGTCCTTATGGTGCTCACTCTGTGTTCAGTATTCCCTTGCCAGTTGCTAGGTTGGTTGTCAAGTGGGTCTGTTGTCCAATCAGAGGCGGGCTAACAGACATGCATATGCACGCATGTTAGGTGTTTATGCATGCCTTTGAAGAGGATTTGATCGGCAAGTCTGTTAGTGACGCTACCCCCAGTACCGAGTTTCGTGCACTACGTCCAGTACCAGTCGTCAGGGAGTGCTTGTCTGAACACTCCAATTCACATGCAAGTTCACATTAACTCTTACTCTGCAGTCAGATGATGAAGATGTATCTGTCAGATGTTTAAGATTCCGATTGGCTTCAATTGGCTTTCAAAGTTTGCGGGAGGTGTACATTTTGTGTAAAATGTACCACAAATCGTTTTGCTACCACTCGTACAGATTTTGACTAAAAATCGGTAATCTCTGAAGTCATGTGACTCATCACTCAGATCTTTTTATTTCATTCAGATTTGGGTAGGCAACCTGGCCTGGCGGAGATCTGCGCTTAGAGGAGCACACTTTTATAAACGTTTATTTGTTTCGCGTTGTGAGCTTGTAGATCGGCTGTTTTTCGATGCCTTGAGATTTTGTCTTGCCCGTTGGTATGACTTGGGCACAAAAAGAAAAAAAAAACGTAACAATATTATCTTACTTGCCTGGAAGATATTGTGCAGTATTCATGAAATCTTCACATGTACTTTTTATACATTTTCTACTGTATGTGGTTTTTAAGAACTGCATAAGTACAATTAATCATGTCACTAATCATGGTTAACTACTTAAACCCTATAGGTAGTTGACCGGAGTCCCAGGGTACTCTATACTGATCACTCCTGTTTTCGCTCTACACTAAATATCCTTGTAGAAAATAGCCACTCTACTGGCGCAACATGTGATGTGTTGTAAGCTTGTAGAATGGCTATTACCGCTGCAGGTTCGCCCCAGAATAGGGACACTAGGGTTCAAGTGGTTAGGCGCTCGGGTGGCGCAGTGGTAAAGTCACTGCACACCACCACGGAGGTTGTGGGTTCGAATCTACCGTGGTGCTTCTGGCTTTGTCAAGCGTCCACACAAACACAATTGGCCCGTGTTCGGGGGAGGGAAGCTGGGCGGGGAGGGTGATATCGGTCATTGCACGTACTCCTACGGGCTGGGGCGGCACCTGTCAGCGGGGAGTGTTGGGCGGGAGGAGTAGGACCAAGGCTCTACGTCCTCCTGGTGGGGGCTCCTCACTGGCAGGTGAGTCAGTAGCAAACAACAGCAGTGACAACACAGAAATGTGTGTGGGGATGAATTAATTGGCATAACGACTAAATTGGGGAGAAAAAGGGGTACAAATGTTTTGGCTACTCTAAGTTTAGGGGAAAAAAGCATTAAGAAAAGACTGACAGGGTTGTCCTTTTAAAGGACTTGAGTCATATGTCATATGAGTCATAGGACTGGGACATGTCTTCTTCAATGCTCCCATGCAAGGCATTCACACTACGCTCCTCCTTATCTGCCTTTACACGTTCCCTTTACCTTACACTCCAGTTACATGTCCTCTTTTCTCTTTTCTTCCTCTGCTCGATCTTGGAGAAGATCCTTCATCTACAGTATATAGAGAGAGGGAGGGAGAGAGAGAGAGAGAGAGAGAGAGAGAGACGGAGAGATTATCTTGAGCTCAGCATGGAGCTTTCAGACATGACCTTCATAGGTTCAGCTGTGAGCCCGAGAAAGGAGGTATTAGTATGATTTATGAAGAATTCTCCACAGGGGGGGTGCTGTTATGATGCCCTTCTTGAGGTATTGTCACGTGTATATATAAGATACCAGAGAAATCGGCCTATATACTTGCACTGATATAACCACTAGAGCAGGGGTCGGCAACCTAGTTGACATGAAGTGCCAAGTTTTCATTTTCTTGATAGTCAGTGTGCAATATCAACATTAAGTTTGATTATGACACCACATCAAAATGTAATATTTCCATCTGATTTTGATTGTCCATAGGCTATATGCATAACAACCTTTATTTTCTTCTTCTTCTTTATAAATATTTTCTTTCACATCAGGATGTAATGATCATTTAGCCTGGCATTGGCCAGACTGATAACGTGGATTCACTCTCGCGTTCCTCGCCGGTATCAGAGGAACGTGAGTGTGATTCCACGTTATCAGTCTGGCCAACGCCAGGCTAATGATCATTAGACTCAGAGCAATAACCTCACCTATCCCTCAGAGAACCTACAGTATACAGGTGTTATTTTAACTGAGAGTGTCCAGATTAAAGTAACACTTTGTGTAGCAGTGGTTTGTTAAATACAAGGACAAGATGTAGGCTAGTAAGACTAGAATTTGAAACCATTCATATTTGCAATATCTGTACAGTAATGTTTGGCAAAATACGAGCATGTAACGTAAGGCATGGTTAAAGTACTTTACACGTCTTTATATGGGTGTTACGCAATGCTAGCAGGTCAGAATCAGAATCAACTTTATTGTCACATCACAGGTTTACCGGTGCAAAACAGTGGGTGTAATTCATTTTTCTGCAAGTTCCATCGTCGTTATTTCCATAAAAATAGAAAGGACGAAGAAGAGGGGGGCAGGGAAGTGTCTGTCATGTTTCCTGGTATATTCTCTGCTGTTTGTTTACTTGTATTTGAAGGTCTCTCCAAATGGTCACTCACGCTGAATGGCCTCCATTGAAAGCCTGACTCAAAGCTTGTTCAGTCCGGGAAGCCAATGGGTTGGAGTGGCCGAACAGGGAAGCCAATTTCCCACTCGATACAAATAAACCATCCAGGCGTCATCGGTGACGCCAGCTATTTGAGTGCACTGGAGCTGAAAGTCCCGGAAAAGACCAGGCCAGCAGTCACTTTGAGTGGCAGTTAGGGCAAACGCGGTCTCACAACATGATATACGATTCTGTGCCTATCGGTACATAACTCGGACGGCGCTGAGTCGGCTCAAGCGAACTTCGCAACGTTCGGCACGGCAACTCGCTCGCTTTAGCTCGCTCGGTGGTGCCTCTCTTGGCTCAAGTGCCTGAGTTATGCCTGGGACAAACAGACACACACAGGTTCCTGCAATTGATAGACAGATGGATATCACAAACTGAAGAAAAAAATATTATTAAAGCTTAAATAATATTGTACATTTTATTCTAAGAAAATAAAATACCCTGTTGCTATTATGACATGCCCAGAAAAAGGGGTTTATTAAAATCTCAGCTGTCTTAACAATATATGACACAAATATGGCACAAGTTATGGTTAATAGTCATTTTAATGTTCTTCCCCAACATTTGTCAATGGTCACACTTACTGTGTGTGTGTGTGTGTGTGTGTGTGTGTGTGTGTGTGTGTGTGTGTGTGTGTGTGTGTGTGTGTGTGTGTGTGTGTGTGTGTGTGTGTGTGTGTGTGTGTGTGTGTGTGTGTGTGTGAGAGAGAGAGAGCTTCAGGGTGCTCATCTGTCTGACTGCCCTTAGGGGGCTCAACCAGCCAGATGCTCGCTGTGCCTCTGTGCGACTCTTTATTAAACAGTAACCAGTGAAGTGTGTCTCTGGGCAACACCATGGACAATAACAGCTCCCCTGGGGCTCCTTTCCTGTCCTGACTGAACTCAGTCGAGCCTGATAAGCAGTGAGTCTTGAAATAAAAAAAACAACAACTCAAAGAAAGTTTCAGGCGTTTGGTATGAGAGGTGGTGCTTCTCATTTAAGGTAGACTATGTGTAGAGGGTGAGTGCACATGGTTTTTAGGTCTGTACATTCGTGCGCGCGCGTGCATTCATGTGTGTGTGCGTGCGTGTGCGTGCGTGCGTGCACTTGCAGTTGGATGTGTGCATTAAACCTCGGTATGCCTGCATAATGTGTGAATTAACCAAAGATAACATTCTTACACGTTTGTTCATTTTAACTGCCGTCGTGGAGATGGGACGACAACCGATTCATATCGGTCGCCATGATTTTGGTGTACCTGTTAAAATGTAACATAAAATATAAAACATCAAAGTGCCATCAGTAGGATGAAATGTAATCAGTCACAACAAGGCATGTTTCAGAATCCAGCCATTCGTTTTCAACCTCAAGTGCTGCAGCCTCAAGGGTTGAATGATCTGTCCCTGCAATTTTCTCTGTGAATCTTTTCCTGTGATGGAGTGTGATGGGTTTTCCCATACACACTTATGAATGTCACAGGGCACACTGTCACTGTGCTGTCACCCTTCCTGTCACCACTGTGCTGTCACCCTCTACGCCTCCGACTTCCGCTTCAACACAGACACATAATGTCACTTCCAGAAGTTCGCTGGTAACACTTTGCTCATAAGGCACCCGTAATTAACACTTAATTTATGATTACTTAATACATTATTTAAGCGTTAAGTAAGCGTTAATTAAGCATTAATCAAGCATGAATTCATCATGAATTCCTTGTAATTCATGTATTAAGTAACTTTGCTCAAACTAATGGAGGTTGGCAGAGATCATGGACAACTAGGCAATACACTGCTGGTCTGACAGCTATATAGCAAGAGTGGGAGCATGTTGTTTTATTAACTGAGAAGGGTCAGGTCCTTCAGGGTGCTGCAGATGTTCTATCAGTCTGTAGTATGTCTAGTGCCCTCTTGTTTGAAATTGCCTCCTGGGAGAGTTACAATAGTGTTGGGGATACAAGCATTCTGAACAGGCTCTTGGGGAAGCTTGGCTCCGTCATCGGTGCAAGACTGGATGTGGTGGATTAGGTGATGAGGGTGAGAACCGTGAGGAAGCTGGAAGCTATCAGGGGCAATTGAGCAAGAAGGGCGATACTGTATCATACTATCATCACTCATCAGTGTATTCTATTCCTCAGTGACACTGGGCGTGGTCACTGCAATGTGCTGATAATACTGTTGACACTGTATTGATATCAGTGTATTCTGTTGACACTCTGACGACACTGATTGTGCGCATTTGTTTCTGCATTGGGCAGGATGAGGTGTTGGGCATACTGTCATTATACTCATTCTCTCATTCATTGCTGGTAGTGTTTTTTGATTTTTATGTATTGGCCCCTGTCCGTCCATGTATCTCCGTCACCGTCGGACCGATCGGCGTGAAACTGTGCACGCACACTCCCTGGAGTCCAGTTATGACACAGCCTATGGGTCTCAATAATAAACCACTTAATTGATTGCTGGACCCACGTGTTGCTCATTCCAACAAAACCATGAACAGTAGTAGAATGACTCAGCGTGTTTGGTCCTTTGAGCACATTAGCTTAAAGTGGGGAAGTCACTCATTAACTCCACGCTGAGTGGCTTTGTTTTCCTCCCACACCCCTGCAAATGGATTTAAACATGTCAGACTGAAATGATAAGAGTGATATTTGAGTGTCCTCATGAGGACACTCAAATGATCACAGCATCACATACACAGTGTGAATGTACCTTCTACCTTGGAGATCGTGACAAACAACAGAAGCAGGTTACTTGTTTGTGAGCAAAAGTGAAGGGGAACAAATAGAGGAGTGATCCATTCCGTGTTGATATTTTTATTACATACTTCTGTACTGTATGCTCAATGGCACACTTGTATAATCCCTTATGTAGATAACGTAGATTTCAACTGGCACATGCACACGCGCACGCACGCACGCACGCACGCACGCACGCACGCACGCACGCACGCACGCACGCACACACACACACACACACACACACACACACACACACGTGAATGTTACATTCACTGGAATTACAGTTTCGTAACCAATAGAATTATAACACCTTCACTTTCACTATTACATTGATTCATTGATTGATGCATGACAATTAAACTATGTTCTGTTATCTAGAAGTGGCCCAGATTTGTTGTCTGCAGAGTATTAGAGAGCTGTCCTACTTCAACGCGCTCTTCATTCCCAGAGTGACTAAACACAGCCAAGGCAACAAGAAAATCAATGGATGTGTAGTGGTTTGTTGCATGGTGGGCAGCTCCATCCCACTCGTGTCCCAGATACTGAAAGGGCAAAGAGAGCATGTGGAAGCATACTGTATGAAGAAAGAACACCCATAAATGTCTGGTTTTTACTTCTATTTACTGTACTTCTGGTTTGCTTTTAGTGAGTCAAGACTTGGAAGCAGTGACTCAGTGTGGTTAGCAGTTATAAAAAAAGAAAATAATACAAAATACTGCACTACTGTATGTTGCTATATTCTTCATATTATGGTAAAACATATATATTATTTCAACTCCGGTCCTAAATTGTAGCTTTTAGTATGCCTATAGCACTGGTCTCAATTGAAACTGTCCATGTATCTATATTATATGTCCTGAGGAATGTAATTTCGTTTTTCATATGTCAGAATGATGGAATGACAAATAAACTCAACCTTAAACCTTGAACCGTGACTCATTTCAGGTCTGACACACCAAACTAGAGCATCAGACCAGAACTATTGACTTGATCTAGATGTGCAACTTTGGATGTTAAGATTACATGTGGGCTACATTTTAAAACATTATTAGTTACCTGCTGACTGAGGCTGAAGACAATGGTGACTTTGTGCCTTTGATGTCAGGGCTCCTCAACTTTTATTATATAATTTGTATTAACCCATTAAATGACCCCCAGAATTATATGTATTTGGCCGCGGATCCCCATCTCAAAATATGTTGTTCCAGGGACCCCCAGAAACAAAGATTTGAGTTAAAAATGTTTGCTTTAAAAATATATATATTCAAAGATTTGCACACATTTTCACAAAGTGTAAAATAATGCTTTTTAGCTCAAATAAAACAATGTCAGATGCGTTCCAGGTCTTACTGGGTTAAAAAAAAAATCAGAGTTGACCATTTTTTACTCCCTTTTCTTCCCATACTCGTGATGCTAATTAATTCCTCCTACTGTCTGCCACTGCTGTTATGCCCTCCTGGCTCACCTGCCAGTGAGGAGGAGGTTGAGTCATGGTCCTATACTGTATACTCCTCCTGCTCGACAATCTCCTCTAACAGGTGCTGCTACCAGCCTGTAGGGACAAATCAGTGACAGATATCTCTCTCCCTGGAACATGGGCCAGTTGTGTTCCTATCTGATGCTCGGCCAAGCTGGATGCATTGAGGTGGATTTGAACACACACACACACACACACTCCTAGAGGTGGTGGGCAAGTACTTTACCCCTGCACCACTCAAGTGCCCCAATATACTGACGTTTTCTGTCTGGAAATCTTAAGTTCTCCTACACATACACTCGGTCAACCTTTTTGTCTCCGCCAGGCCGTAGGCATGGAGAGACTATGTTTTGCACCCTGTCCTTCCGTCCGTGTGTGTGTCCGTGTGTCCGATTTTTGCAAAAGAAAAAAATCATATTACTCCTGTACAAATTATGTCCAAACATCGCGAAATCGGTACACATTATCTGTATAGTCAAGTAATCAAGTCATATTCCATCCTGACTGGCGAATTCCGAACATTGCTGGCCCACAATAACCTACCTGACCTGGTGGAGACCTGTGCTCCGAGGAGCACTTTTTATGTATTTGTTTAGTTGTTTAGTTGTTTATTTATTCATAGTGGGATCACAGTTGTTTTCTCTTTTTATAGGGCCATGTTGTTTTCAGTTATTGTTGGCAGTCATGACAGCCAGTTCCCACCTGATGTTATGTGGTAGTTCAGACTGCTCCACACCGTACTGAATAACTGCTAGCTTGCATAACGTCTTCAGATTAGGACTTAAATCTAAGATATACAGGTCATCAGGTGTGTTGTATCCTCCAAAGATGATGATACGTTCTCCCACCATGCAAGAACCCATCCAATACCTCCCACACGGGACTTTCCCTTTGGGCTCAACCTTCTTCCATGAGAAGGTCTGTGGATTGAATTTCCAGAGAACATTGAATGTCTGGGGCCAATTTTCCTCACCAAATATGTACAGCTCTCCATTGTAGGCAAAGGCTGAATGACCACTGCGTACGTCTGGATGAAGCTGTACAAAAGGTGTGCTCAGCCAGCAGTTGGTCTCTGTGTCAAACACTCCGATGTTGTTGTCCCCCGACCCCCAGCGCCCAAATATAAACATCTTTGTCCCGATGATGGTGGCAGAGTGACGTGATGAAACAGGTGGTGGAGTTCCTCTGGTGTTAATTAAAGACCAGACCATTGTGATGGTGTCCAACTTGTACATGTCATTAGTGCATCCAGTCAGCTGGGTGTTTCCTCCATGAATATACATGACCTTCCTCAAGACACAGGCTGAGTGGTGGTGCCTCGGCTTTGGAACAGTACCGGCAATATTGGGTTTGGACCATCTGTGGTTGTCAACATCAAATGAATAAAGCACGTTACAGTAAGGATATCCCCCCCAGATGTAGACAATATCTTCTACCAGAACAGCTGTGTGGCCCCTGCGCACGCAGGGAATCCCAAGGTGATGTTCTCCTCTTCCATTTGTCCATCGGCGCAACTTCCTCCAGCGTAGAGACACTGTGTTGAATATGTGGACTTCAATCTGATCACTGTTGTTCTTGTTACTGTATCCTCCAAATGAGTACAGCTTGTGTCCAACTACCACAGCAACTCGGTAGTAATTCTTATGTCCTCCTTTCAGATGTATCGTCCAGTGAAACATTTCACACACCAGCAGCTCTTTGTGAATCAGCACAACTAATTTACAGAAGAGGTTCCAGAAGTTGCTAGAAACAAATTGCCCTGCAATACCGACATTTAAAAGGACAATTACATCTGATGTAATAATGATGTTGTGATATTATTGCGTGATGTCATCATTATATGGAATAGCTAATGACGTTAGTTACTCAACCTGAATGGCTATTTTATCTAAATCTATGATCTGAATTGTGTCAGTAGCTACTATGACATCAGTAATCCATATTTGGGCATATTGTAATAAAGACACACTATCTGTGTGAAAGAATGACTCCTCTGACAGGAGGGAGAATTATAATGTAGCTTTGTGATGCTGAGCTGGCATTAGGACCATGCTTATTAACATTCATTCAATAACAAAATATGAATTATGCATTCCAGCAGCCTGTATGAGTTCCAGTCATATGCACTAGGAATATTTTAGTCATGCTGCTTCAGTTGAACCACATACATGAGTTTACTGATTACATGCATTTATTCTATTGCAATGTGACTGACACTTTGTTCATAAACATACAGACACACATGCACATATTGCGCACACAACACACACAAGACATGTGAGTTATAGTTGAGTTGTGTTCCTGTAGGCTTTGTTCTACAGGAACACAATTCCACTATTAGGCCTCTCTCTCTCTCAGGCACTGTTTCAAGGCAAGTACTGGAAGCTGATGGTAGGTGGTGCTCCCAAACACTATTATGCCGGAGATTAGCTGCTCGCAGACAGACGGACACACGGACGGACGGACAGACAGGTTGCAAAACATAGTCTCGGCCATGCCTTCGGCCTGTGGAGGTGACTATGTTTTGCACCCTGTCCGTCCGTCCGTGTGTCCGTGTGTCCATCTGTCTGCGAGCAGCTAATCTCCGGCACTGTTGGCCCGGTCGCTGTGAAACACACACTCCCTGGATGACAGAGCAGAACCTCTGCCCCCAACTTTTCAGATCGGCCTGTTATAGCCACCATGAGGCCGATTTTTGCAAAACAATGTCTTTGATATTACTCCTACAGATTTTGTCCAAAAGTCACGCAAATTGCTACACAGTATCTCTATAGTCATGTGATCAACATAGATCTGTCCGATTTTCCATATTCCATCCTGATTGGCTAAGATTGGCTTCCAAAGTTTGGTCCGTTTTGAACAAAATGCCTCAAATCATGAATGCAGTGTGCGATTTCCGTGAAATTGTGCACGCACATTCTCACTAGGCTGAGGAAAAAAATCCCCTTGAAAATGTTCAAATCAGCCTCATGGTGGCGCTATAACAGGCTGATTCACGTTTTTACCTATAACTGCACTGATCTGCGTGAAACTTTGCACGCACCCTCCCTAGAGGCCAAGGAAAAACCTCTGCCCTGCATTTTTCACATTTGCTTTTTATAGAGCCACCAGGAGGCCGACTTTTGTGAAACACATTTTTGAATATTACTCCTACAGATTCCATCCAACGATCACGCAAATCGGTACACGGTATCTATAGTCAAGACGGATCTGTCCGATATATTTCAAATTCCATCCTAATTGGCTAACATTGGCTTCTATTTTGAACAAAATGCCTCAAATCAGGAAATGCAGCGTGCGATTTCCGTGAAATGTTGCACGCACATTTCCACTAGGCTGAGGAAGAAATGCCATCCTTTTCACATTGGCCTGTTATAGCACCACCAGCAGGTAGATTTTTGCAAAACAAATTTCTGGAACAAAATGCCTCAAATTGTGAGCCGTGAAAGGCCTGAGAGGAACCTTTTTCACATTGGCCTTTTATAGGGAGGCCACAATAGCCTACCTGACCTGGCGGAGACCTGTGCTCCGAGGAGCACTTTTTCTAGTTGTGTATATATATATATATATATATATAATGTGATACAGTATGAGTCAGTGATATGAGTCAGTTTTCATGCTTTATTCCTTGAGCTTGGTCATTTCATTCAGAATTGGATCATGATGCAACTTTACATAATATACACCACTTACACGCCACGCCTTATTGGATTTAGTATTTTCTTCAAAACATGCTTTTTGCTACTACTCCTACAGATTTAGTCCACAACTCACACAGATCCGTACACATTACCCCTGCAATCATGTGATGAATATGAACCGTTCCGATTTTTCATATTCCATTCCGATAGAGGCTACGATTGGCTAGTGGCCTATTTCACAAAGAAATCGCAAAAATCATGAACGTAGCATTCAATCTATCCCAAATTTGGGTCCCACATTGAGGAGCCTCTAAACATCAAAATTTGAGCCCTACGAAGCCAAAGTGCAGTAACTATGGAAACAAAAATCACTGAAAAATGGGTTTAAAAGTGATTCAATTGGTCAGCCAAATGAGATATCGGCATATAAGTGATATTACAAGAATAAATGTACATCTGTTCTTGAGGTAATTGTTCATCCCCCAAATCACAAAGGCTAATTTGACCTTTGGAATACACAAATAAGTTGGTGTGTCCAAAAACTTAAGTTACTGCACTTTGGCTTTGTAAATGTTAAAAATGTCATCACCAAATTAGGAGTCATGTGTCATGTGACAATGAGCGTCAAACAGGGTTTTGATATTCCATAATGTTTGCCTGCCCTGTAATTGGTTTAAAAAAGGTGTGGGCTGGGCCTATTTCTTACAAAAATGCCCTATACTGTATCATAAACGCAACATCCACTCAACCCCACATTTTAATATCATGCTATCCCCCCAGCTTCCTCGTGCCCTGGCGGCCGCAACCCAAGACTTACACAGCCCTAGATAGGCAACCCTGCAGTCTGGTGGACATAATGTGCTTTTCTATTTATATTAATATATGTGCTTATTATTAAGCAAATCTCAGCTTCCTGGAGTGAGTGAATTACTCATTGCTGCTCGATTCTGATATACCCTCACATACCGATAAGTGTTCAGTCATGGAACTGTTCTTTATAAACATACTAAACTACCACATCAGATCAGGTGACCTCATTCTGGAGAAATAATGTCTTCATTCTCCTCCAATCTCCTTCTCTGTACAGTGCAGCCCGCACAGGCGTACACCTGTGTTATCTAAAAGAATCACGTTGTTGACTAACTGAAAAACGTATTGTCCGATCATTTGTATCCTGTATGTTTGGTTCCCAAACTGTGTGTGAGACAAGTACAGGTGTGCCTTGAGATGTTGTGACCATTCACACATGATTATTGCAATTATATATAAACTGTACAATTTTTTTTTTTAAATGTACTATATCAGAACTTTCAGTTGACATTTTATTCCCCAATACACAGGCAAATCCTATAGGCCTACCCTAAAAATACACACACACACACACACACACACACACACACACACACACACACACACACACACACACACACACACACACACACACACACACACACACACACACACACCAAATTGCAATAGCAAACATAGCCAATATACAAGCCTACAATGTGTATTGTGAGATCGGCTGTTTTTTGCTATGAATACAGGTGTACCTTGAGATGTTCCTTGGGCACGAAACGTTTGAAAACCACTGCTTTGGGATTCACAGTGAATAGGCTCTATGCACATCAGCCATATTGTGAAGACATTCACAGGTGTTAACAATGATACTAATGAAGGCTCTGTACCACAGAGTCAGGGAGCTGATATTGTGCATGTTGACTGACTCACTGGAAACACTCTGCTACACCAGTGGGACTAACATGTGGGTTCAGGCACCCTCATGGTTCCTTAAGGGGTTTCCAAATGGCCCGTTACGGGTCCATTTGGTTCATTTGTACACTCTCAGAGTTGGGGGTTGTGGAAATTGAACAATCTGAGAACCACTGTGCTACACTAAATGGAACAGAGCCTTCATTAGTATCATTGGTAACACATTTGAAGGAAGTGAAAATATGGCTGCTGTGCATAGAGCCTATTGAGAATTCATGTCAGATTGTGAACTGATGGTTATAATGTCCTTTAAGGGTCCTCGTCTATGTCCTCAGACAGACCTCCGCTGGTTGTGTGAGTGCGTCCTGTTGACAACAATGTCCTGGTACATCTTGGACCTGAGGAAGCGCGGGTAGGAGTCTTTCTCCATGAGGCTGTAGATCTTGGCCTGGATCTCATCGAGGCTGGCTGGGCTTGGCTCCTTCAAGCCCTGCTTTGTCCTCGCTCTGGTGTGGCAGTCAACATTCACCTGCCAGAAGATGATGGGAAGCGAATGAGAACTCATGTGTTTTGCTCTCAAAACAGTGGAATGCAGACGTCATTGTGTAATACTGTATTGGTATTTGCAGTGGTGGAAAAGGTACTCAAATGTTATACTTAAGTAAAAGTATCAATACTGGAATATAGAAATACTCTGTTACAACTAAAAGTCCGGAATTCGTAAAGTACAAAAGTATTGGCATCAAAATGTACTTCTTAAAGCACCAAAAGTAGAAAGTACTCATTATGCAGAATGTCCCATTTCAAGTTTTCAAAATGTATACAAATCTTTTGAAAATGGAAGATCTACAATCTCACAAATTGCTGAAATATATACAGAGCTTAAGTGGTTAATGTATGTTTAGTGATAAAAATCTAAATCTAAAAATTAACTAGTAACTAAAGTTTTCAAATAATTGTAGTGGAGTAAAAGTACAATATTTGCCTCTGAGATGTAGTGGACTAGAAGTAAAAGAACTGAAAATTCGAAATACTCCACTAAAGTAAAAAATGTAGTATGTACCTAAGTACATACTACTTGAGTAAATGTACTTAGTTACTTTACACCACTGGTGATTTGAGCAATTTACATAGGGAATTATTTACAATGACTTTAATAATAAACAGTAGCCGCCCGCACACCCCTACCTCTCTGGGTGCCTTAACATCAATGAACTCCTTGCAGATCCTGTTGGCTTTGGACACCAGCTTGGCCGAGTTCTTGACTTTTTTGTATTCCTCACAGGCCATCCAGAACTCAATGTTCTCATCACTGAACTCGGTCTTGAGGAAGGCCCTGAAGGCAGCCAGGCCATCTGGAATGGACACAATGAATCAGGTAGTGAGAGAGCGAGGAGGCAGTAAAACATCAATAACTGTTACAAAAGTGATGGATATATCACACAGCAATGGCACTGAATGTTCTCAGCAGCACGGCGTGCCTGCTGCTGTGCTACTGGTGTTTTTTCCAGTATTCGATCATGGGGAACGTGCAGCAATTTAATGTGCATTCTATACACCGCGATATTGTCCTGATACGGGTCACCCTCTTGTTCCCGGACACAGGAAACTGTCTCCCACGAATGGAACACAAACAAGTCATCACACAACGCGCTCTTGTCAAAGCCTTATGTTTTTTTTCTTCTTGTCTTCATCACTCAAGATAAGTGATCATCCAAGGATAACAAGGAGGGAGGGCATGTTTTCCTATACTGGCCTGTGTCATGCTGGCATGCTGTTTCCACATTATGTTTTCTCCTCATCGGGTTTGCTTTACAAAGGGTTAGGCGCTGCATACAGAAACTATTTGCAGTGAGATGATCGGCAACTTTACCCTAAACAAGTGCTGCATTAGTCCAATAAGAAATAAATAAATGCTATTTTTCATTTTCTAATTTAAGGAATTGCAAATAAGGACAATTAACAATTACTGGCCATTCTCATTTAAATGCCCTGATCCAGAAGAAGAATTGAAATTATTTACACAAGCAAAGAATGTATAATATATATATATTTTTCATATCTCATTCAAAAACCTAAAGTAAAAACAAAAAAAAACAAAACAAATTAATTGGTATTTGGCAGCACATGACCCCATCTGATTTTTTTTCGTGCTAGGGACCCCTATACAAGATTTGCGTTCCAAAATCGACAACGTTTTTCAAGGTTTTTGGAAAATAGCAGCCTCAAGGACCCCTGAGGGTCCCCGGAGCCCACTTTGAGGACCCATTGGTGTAGACAGGCTATTTGGCTCAGGGCCAGTCGTGAAAATACAGTTAGCTACAAAGCACAGGAAGTGTGAGGATGGTTTAAATCAATTCAGGGGGAAATGTAATTTAAAAGCGAGAACATTCTCTACTGTACATCCTAACCTGGGAACAAACAAGCAGTTAACCCGTCCTTATTGCTCACACTACTTATGTGTACAGGTGTAAGTGGTGCATGCACGTGCCTGTTGCCGCTGTTGGGGCAGAAACCTTGTATGTCCAAAACCATTACTTCTCAGGAAAACAACCAGTGTTCCAGTGGATCCAAAATAGTTATTATTTACAAAAAAAGGGTTTTCAAATACGTACTGCTTAACTCCCAAATGGTATGGACTACAGACTTGCAAAGAAAATAATTCCAAGGCACTCTGTCTTTGATGAAAAAATATATAGGATTTATTTTGAGCAAGGCAACAAATGACGACCTAGAAGGTCTTCATCAGGGTCTGTCTGACCACGCGTTGGTCATAATTTGTTGCCTTGCTCAAAATAAATTCTATATATTTTTCCATAGAAGACTGAGTGCCTTGGAATTAATATTGTTTAAAAATACTTCTCAATATCAATATTTTTACCTTGCCAAACTTAATTGTAGGGATGTCCGATATTATCGGCCTCCCGATATTATCGGCCGATATTAGCATAAAAATTGATATCGGGAAAATATCGGTATCGGTTTTTGAAAAAAAAAAAAAAAATTTTTTTTTTTTTTTTTTTTTTTTGCTTTATAAATAAGTTACAGGAGTTCTTACTGTATATGGTGTGTGTGATATGAAATTTGAGCTTACCCTAATCACAATAATCCCCGCATATATCGGTATCGGTTGATATCGGTATCGGTAATTAAGAGTTGGACAATATCGGTATATCGGTTATCGGTAAAAAAGCCAATATCGGACAACCCTACTTAATTGTATTTACTGTATATAAAGAAGATACGTTTAAATGTAACTTAGCAGGCAAATTGGCTGCACTTATTCCCATCACTCAGGCATTGCAGTGTTAGCAGCTGCAGCTTATTTAAATTAATACTGTAATTAATTAATGAAAGTGGCCTAATATGTGATTTTATATATTTGTATTATATGTTATGTAATAATATATATATTTTAAAGACTCAACTGATCCTCACTGACTGTTCTTAGCTATTTTAGTTAGTAAAGCACATGGTAGCTTATGGTGACAAGCTATCAAAGCTATCATGTGACCTGATCTGCCTGTTCTGGGATGTGAAATAAAGAGGGGACAGAGAGAGCAGACAGTTTGGGTTCAATGATGTAGCATCACACAGCAGCCTGCTATTACTTGACAAAATTGTCATTGTCAAATTTGGTGTCCCTGAAGCCAGTGTTGATTTTGACAGCAAATTCTGAGTTAGTTTAGTCTTTTGAATAAAATTCCATTTAGTTTTAGTCATATTTTAGTCATCTGAAATGTTTCAGTTTTTTTCTAGTTTTAGTCGACTAAATATCATAAGATTATAGTCGACTAAATGTACAGTTGATTTAGTCGACTAAAATGTATTTTGGCGGTGCCTTGATGGCTAATTTTACACTTGGTTGCGTGCAGAAAATAGCTGATCTACAAGCTCACAACGCGTTGCAGCGCGACGCGTTGTGAGCTTGTAGATCTGCTATTTTCAGAGTGCAACACCCGAGCACAACTACACATACAATAACTTGTCTTTTAGTTCTACTGGATCTCTTCTACACTAGTCCCTCTATAACATTTTGGTCTAGTTTTTATTTGTTGACGAAATTGTCAATGTATTCAGTCTTAGTTTTAATCATCATAGCTTAGTTTTTATTTTGTTTTCGTCAGTGAAAAAAGGTAGTCGACGAAAATATTTCGTCATAGTTTTAGTCGACGAAATCAACACTGCCTGAAGCTCAGTGCATATGCATGTGTGTATGTTTTGTCTTATAATATGTATGAGGGACTGTCCTGTGTGACTGAGTTTCTTGTATGGCCTTGTGTGAGCATTGTGTGTATTTGTACAAATGTCATTTGTACAGAGTGTACATGTTGTCCAAGAGGAAGATCATAGCTAAGTAGTACTTAGCTATGATGACTGCACACTGAGTCACATACACAACAGTACTTAGTATAGTAAGTAGTGTTGTGTATGTGACTCATTGTCTCTAACCAGAAATGAATGAAACACTGTAGGATTGAAGGGAGGAAATTGACTGCCCAAATTGACTTGCGGCGAAAAATAGAACACATTTAAGAAACAAAGAAAGGCATGTTTTATTATTAGTTCTGAGTAGCTCTTTTCTTAATGGTTGTGAAGATGTCAGTGGTGACCTCAATGCTGCATTCACACAAAGATGCAGTCTACCATTCATTTTCAATGGAAGCCAGCAACTAAGAACATTTACTCAAGTACTGTGAAGTACAATTTTGAGGTATTTTAACTTTACTGGAGTATTTCCAATTTTCACTACTTTTACTTCTACTCCACTAGTACTATGTCCTTGTGGTTGTGGTTGCTGCCTCCCGTGTTGCCAAATCATGTGCGTGAAACAAGCGGACCATGACTCGCGCGTGTGTGTTGGAACTGTTGCAGGTACCAAGTACAAAGTCACTTTATGGTCTAGTTATAGGTTAATTAGTGGTTAATGGTTAATAATTGCTTTTGATCAACTCCAGTTGATCACCGCAATAGCCCAATCAGATCACCCGGTTGATCAAAAAGAGGTGGTTGCCCATACATGTTTTATAGAGTCCGATATCTCTGACAGTTAATATTTTAAACTTACATTTGTGTGAGAGGAGGAGATCAAAAGATTCTGACCATCGGACAACCTCATCTGGCGACAGTCTGGTGGAAATAAAGACATAAGACGATATGGAAGAGGTCAAAGCACTGTTCAAAATGTTCAAAAACTTACAAAATATATACTATTTTCCTCAATCAAAGATTTATTGTAACATGAATAAGAAGCAGCCATACAGTGATAGTAATAACCACAGGCAGAAATACTCTAGCACTGAGGTAGAAACATCACGATCACAACAAAACCCTTGAAAAAAGCCTCAAATCTATAACTAACCTGACGCTACCAGATCCAAACAGCTTGCTCCACACATTGTTTCACAGCTGTCTTGAGGAACCTGGTTACTCAATACCGCCACCTCTGGCAGGGTCAGGTTAATCTATAACATCATTTAATTAAATAATCCAGTATAGACACTTATATAATTGTTGTACCCACTTATGGCATCAGAGAACACGGTTAAAGTATACCAAAATGGTAAAGACAAATATATTGTCTCAAGGTGTTGTTATCGGTTTGTGTGCCTCTTTATAGCAGCAAACAGAAAAAGTATAATTAACAATAAACATAACAACGGCAATAACTGTAATAAAGTCAATAAAAAATAACCTGAGGGAGCCATTCATATTTTACAATAAAACCCTTGAGAAGAGCACCAAACCTAATAAATAAATAAAACAATCCAATGTGATACCTATGTTGTACCCCTTTTGGCATCAGAGAACACAATTATATGTAACCAAAAGGGTAAATAGAAATATGTATCGTAGTCTCAGGGAGTTGTTATCAGTTTGTGGTAGCTTAAGAAACGACTGTTATCTATATAAATTCATTCACAGAGTCTTCATCAGTGTGTCTGTCTGTGTGTCCACCAAGTATCTATCTATCTATCTATCTATCTATCTATCTATCTATCTATCTATCTATCTATCTATCTATCTATCTATCTATCTATCTATCTATCTATCTATCTATCTATCTATCTATCTATCTATCTATCTATCTATCTATCTATCTATAAACGCACAAAATGTCATTCTGTCTGTCTGTGTCCTGTCTGTCTGTCTGTCTGTCTGTCTGTCTGTCTGTCTGTCTGTCTGTCTGTCTGTCTGTCTGTCTGTCTGTCCCCATGGCCGTGTTTGGGCATAAGCGAGCTAGGCAAAAATATTGAATAACTTTTAGTTTTTTGTAAAGACAATACAAGCCTACTGGGAAATCAAACTTTTATTTAATACAAAAATGATTTCTGGGCTGTATCGTAGTAATGGCACTGAGTGGCTTGAGTGATTCAATCTCTGTTTGTTTGCTCAACTTGCTGTGGTGGTGGTGGTGGGGTGGGGGGGGGGGGGGGGGGGGCAGCGAGGCCTCTGATGTCACGTTTGTTTGTTTTAGATGGTAAAGAAAGAGTAGCCCTCGACTACGACACATGTCTTTCATTTTTTATACTGAGATAAAGAAGAGAACAATATGCGTGTCGACGCATATCCTGTAATAACAGACACCCGTGCTACAGGATGACTCACTCTAGGGGGAGGGGCATGCATTCCCAATGGGCATTGATCCCAACGGGCCTAGTTTAAAGGGATAGTTCAACCAAAAAATGACTTATATTCTATCAATTACACACCCCATGAAGCATTGAATTCATGGAGAATTTCCTAAGCCAATAATTTGATGACCAGGTGTATTTCCGGTAGGAGACTCAAAGAGACTCCTTTGAGTGTCCTACCGGAAACATTAGCATCTTTCAGCTGGTAATCAAATTATTGGCTCAAGAATGCGACAAAAACTAAAAAATCTCCATAAATTCAATGCTTCATGGGGTGTGTAATTGATAGAATATAAGTCATTTTTTGGGTGAATTACTCCTTCAAATAAATGTTACTAGCTCTAAAGAACGATTCAATACCTAAACCAAACCATAACCTAACAAGAAAACCTGTCCATGATTCCTATTCCCTTTGGATTCCTAACCAATAACCAAAGCGTAAAAGTACAATATTTGCCTCTGAGATGTAGTGGAGTAGAAGTAAAAGTACTGAAAATTGGAAATACTCCAGTAAAGTAATAATACCTAGAAATTTTACTTAAGTACAGCACTTGAGTAAATGTACTTAGTTACTTTACACCACTGGTGTCCAGGAACCATGTCAGACTCACTTTAGACACCTGGCTTTAGTTTCCTGGTCGGGCGGCAGGAACTCAGAGAAGTCACTGTAGGAGTCGGACTTGTTGGACAGACAGCCGAGTCGGGTCTTCATGGTGCTGATTCTGCAGGGGATATAATCATTATATTGCCAGTTAAATCCATTTCTGAAACTTGTTCTGGTAGTTTAGCACTTGCCACTTGCAGGTGGACGATGACTTTGGTGAAAACTTCTCCCCCCCACTTTTTTGGCCAATAGGCAGGGACGTGCACAGATAGACTCTAGGTGGTGCTAGAGCACCTGCCCTTTGCCTTCTTGACCAGAAGTGCCCTTTTGAAAAAAAGAAGAAAAAAGTATTTTTTCCCAGTTTACAGCAGGGGTCTTCAACAGGGGGTCCGGGACCCCTAGGGGGTCCTCAGAGTTACTACAGGTGGTCCGCCAAATCTTTATGTGATATGATTTTTCTTTTTACCATGACCACTCGAAACCTAGCATCCCTTTTCTGAGGAGAACTTTAGCCAAAAATAGCAGATCTACAAGCCCACATCGCCTCGCGCTGCGAGGCGTTGTGGGCTTGTAGATCTGCTATTTTTGGCAAAGAGGTATAGGTGTAGAGGGAAAAAAGAGCAGACCAAGTAAACAAAAAAAAGTATAATTTACTTGAGCACCTGCCCCTCAAAATGTCTGTGCACGCCACTGAGGTGGACGATGACTTTGGTGAAAACTTCTCCCCCCCACTTTTTTGGCAAATAGGAAAGAAGCTCCGTGGTTGGCCCCACTTAATAGGCATTTCACTCGAGAAAAGGCCTTGGGGGTCATCAAAATCAGTCGGGTTCATCCTATGTAAAGCATGAAGGTTGCCAGCAAATTCCATTGTAATCCTGGCATTCATTTACAAGATATCTTGCTAAGTGTTGGATGGAACAATGGAGGGACTGAAAGACATCACCATCCTTAGAGCCCCGCTGCTATAGCAGGGCCAAAAGTACATGTTAAAACCCATGTTCTGATATCGTATGTTACCAGGCAGTTACTGTATATCAAGTAGCTCTTCGGGGTGCAGGCTGTTTATGGGTCAGGTATTTAATATAGTAACAGTAGCTGACCTTCCACATTAAGTTATAATTATTCTGATGCATGACCCAGATGCACAGAGATAAGGCTCCCAGATAGTCTGCATGAACACAGGTTAACAGGTGCAGCTCTGTAAAGAAAAGCACTTGCATGCATAATCTCCATCAGAGCACTGTTAGTGGTTGGAAGAATGATGCATTAGCAGATGAGAGGCAGCTGCACAGTATGTCTATATGTCTCACAGCTCTCAATAGGATGCTGTCAGAGCAGCAGCAGCATAGATGCTGGATTGTTTGGAGACGCTTATTTTCACCTGATGCCCTTCATCTGTCCAGATATCAGGTGCATGTGTGTGTGTGTGTGTGTAAACCTTTTTAGCTTGATCGACATAATACTTGAGCCTCTGTCACCTCTCTCACTACCACAACCAACACACACACACACACACACACACACACACACACACACACACACACACACACACACACACACACACACACACACACACACACACACACACACACACACACACACACACACACACACACACACACACACAAATCCAACAAATCCAAATCTGCCAGGCTGCTGTGCGCGGCATCCTCCGCCCTGCATTTGGTGCAAACACGTGCTTCTGCTGAGCTATTTATAAAAAGAAAACGAAATCCCTGACAAAATCCATCTAGTCAGTGGGACGCAAAGCTTGTTCAGCCATGCAGCAGTGTGACGTGTGTCTAATGCATCCAACTTCTGCAGAGATGCCCATTGGGGCTGGGGGTGCAAGAGGAATCTGAATTGTTAAAAGCTGTATGTGTGCATGTGTGCGTGTGTGCGTGCGTGCGCACGTTTGTTTGTGTGTGTGTGCGTGTGTGCGTGTGTGTGTGCCTGCCGTGTGCGTGCGTTTGTTTGTTTTGTGTGTGTGTGTGGTGTGTGGTGTGTGAGTGTTCAACCGTGCATCATATTAACTGCACTGCAGTTATTTTTCGAATGCCTTCCCTCTACTGATTGCTGCTTTTTTCAACAGATGCATAGCTAAATGCTTGAATGAAAGCATTTGAGTTATTACAGCTACTGCAACAAATATGTTGCAATTAAAATACTGTACATTGCCCACCAGAAATATTATCCACCAATGTGTGTATTTATGCATACATTCATTACGTTGAATGTGTGTGCATGCATTTCAAGTACTAAATAGAATAACTTTCAAGTGCAGTTCAATGCGTTCCTTATAACACAAAAGATAACACATGATCCACACAGACAGTCCTTCACTGTCTTGACTGGCAATGATATCATATGGATGGAAACTGTGCATCGCTCACAATGCATCGCGACGCATTGTAAGCTTGTAGATTGGCTATTTTCAAATGGCCAAAATGTATATATAGGGCTGAAGTGGTTGCTGTATGTTTTTGAATAATAATAAAAATCTACAAAGTAACTAGTAAACTTAAGTTTTCAAATAATTGTAGTCGAGTAAAAATAGGCTACAATATTTGCGTCTGAGATGTAGTAAAAGTAAAAGTATTGAAAATTGGAAATACTCCAGTAAAGTAAAAAATACCTCAAAATTGTACAGTAGGATACTTGAGCACATATATACTTAGTTACTATAAGACCCCTACACACTGTACGATATTTGACCCGATTTGGTTGTCGGGGAGCTTTTCTCTGGTGTTCGCCGACAAAACCACAGATCTCAGTCAAGATTGGCCGTTCCTCGCCGAGGTGCTGCTCGCGCGGTGTGTAAGGTACTCCGAGAAGATCCACCCCGATAAAGTGACAGACAGAGAGAGCTGTGTGTGTGTGTGTGTGTGTGTGTGTGTGTGTGTGTGTGTGTGTGTGTGTGTGTGTGTGTGCGTGCGTGCGTGCGTGCGTGCGTGCGTGCGTGCGTGCGTGCGTGCGTGCGTGCGTGCGTGCGTGCGTGCGTGCGTGCGTGCGTGCGTGCGTGCGTGCGTGCGTGCGTGCGTGCGTGCGTGCGTGCGTATCTGAACAGTGCTGCCAGATTTTGCGAGGGAAATAAGCAACCAGGTCTATGAAAACCAGCCCAACAAAAGCGACTAGGCCGCATGGGCATATATATATAGCCCGATTTCAAGAAAGAGACTTGGGTAGTGTGAACCACTTCAAATATCGGTCAGTGTGTAGGGGCCTTTACACCACTTGTCTGTATGAGTGTGCACTTGTCTGTATGAGGACACAGCAACTAGGCCGCATGGGCACTTTAAACCTATATACAAATAAAATACTCGACCTACAAGCTCACAACGCGTCGCAGCTATTTTCAAAGAAACCACAACGATATATGCTGTTTACTCGCCGACCACTTCAAATATCGGTGATCGGTCAGTATGTAGGGGCCCTTATACACCTCTTGTCTGTATGAGTGTGCATGTCCCATCCCCCGCTGACCGGAAGCCCTGCTGCCCACACACAGCCATGTGTGTCAGACCATCTGATGTGCTGCAGGAACAGCAGGAGATTTTTCTTGGAACGCCGCCTGTCAATCCGCTTGTTCCACTGACTCAGATTTGGTTCTGGACACAGGGCTGCCCTAATCACCCTCCTTCCCAGCCTCTGCCAGTCAGTCTGAATCAGTTATGTGTGGTGTTCCACCATCCTGACATTTCTGTCCACCCCCTATGGATCTGTGTCGATGGATCTCCCTGCTATAGCCTGCTGGTTTGCAAGCATCTTGTCTCTCTGTCTGTCTCCCTGTATTTGGCTGTTTCTTCACCCATATATTTCTCTTGTTGTATTTTTATTTACAGCATGTACTGTAACAGTCAGTGCAGAACATTAAAGGATCGTTGAAACTGTTCCACATCACTGTCGACAAATACACACTTCAGTACTTTTGCTACTACTTCATTCTATTGTTTCTATTTCTAGCTGCATTATTACCTTAGTTCCCACTCACCATTCTTCATCACATCTAGGTTTTGTCCGCATTATTTTACACTTTGGGCTATTCAAAAATAGCAGATATACAAGCTCATAGCGCGGCACCGAGTGCCGCGCTATGAGCTTGTAGATCTGCTATTTTTTGAAAAATCGTGAAAATGTGTGCAAATCTTTGAATGTATATATTTTTAAAGCGAACATTTTTAACTCAGATCGTTGCTTCTGGGGGTCCCTGGAACAAAATATTTTGATGGGGGTCGGCGGCCAAATACATATCATTTTGGGGGTCCTTCACATGAAAAAGTTTGAGCACCACTGATATAGAAACATAAGTTTTTCAGAAAACTGTTGAGATTTAGGAGACATGTAGAATCGGCTTCAGGTCTCAATGGGTTAATTTGAGCTTATTATTTGGTCAGCTCTCCTTGCCAATTCATGTCCTCCTGTTGGTTCAACAAGGTACACTCAAGTGTGTTTAGATGAGTTTGAACACTCTTGTAGGTATAGGGCATTCATTTACAACAAAACCTACAAAGTTGAGATTTGGAGATGCAGGGTTTCTGCCCGACGACAGCAACGATATTCAATGTCTCCTTCAAACAAGCTGACAGGAAGCCTGACATCAGGTAGCTGTCATTTCCCTTCAGGGTATCAAAAAGTCCCTATTTTATTCTGTAGCCACACATTTTTGTCCCCGTGGTGAAGATCCTTATATACTGCCTGCGTGAGGAACACACTGATGGGAATAAAAGTGGTCCACTGGCCGTGCATGGAGAGGTGGAATGAGCTACACAGCCTATGACTGATAAGGAAGAGCGAGATCCATTATCTAGTGCTGCTGTAGAGAGTCCTCAACAGATGATTGATGGATTTATGGATTGGTTGGAGAGATGGGTTGTGCAATGTTCTGGTTATCAACCGAGAACCCTTTTGTACTGGTCGAGATAAGGACAAGATGCAACAGCTGCTGACTTGAATTAATTTCACGATTGCATAATGCATAATACATACATTATATAATGATTATGACAAAATGAAATGGATTAATCGTGCAGCCCTACACACTTAACCCATTAAGACCTGAAGCCGATTCTAGAAGTGTTTTCTAAATACCAACAGTATTCTTAAAACGTTTTTTTCATGTCAAGGACCCACAAAATGATATGTATTTGGCCGCCGACCTCCATCTCAAAATATTTTGTTCCAGGGACCCCCAGAAGCAAAGAATAGAGTTAAAAATGTTCGCTTTAAACAATATATATTCAAAGGTTTGCACACATGTTCACGATTTTTCAAAAATAGCAGATCTACAAGCTCGGTGCCGTGCTATGAGCTTGTATATCTGCTATTTTTGAATAGCCAAAGTGTAAAATAATGCTTTTTAGTTCAAATGAAAAAGTGACACAGATGCATTCCAGGTCTTAATGCATTAAACACTATTATACTTTGTTGACCGGGGACCCCCACGGGTTTATCCCTTTTCACCATTTACACCAACTCACTTCACTGAAAATAGCAGATTTATAAGCTCACAACGTGTCACATTGTGAAGTGTTGTGAGCTTGTGGATCTATTTTTAGGTCGTCTATTTTCCTGAAATGTGCGCCTATGACATGCTCAGATTCGGGACACTAGGGTTCACAGGGTTTATTTTAAATAAACTAACTTAATGTGGTGTGTATCTAAGTGATTGGTGATTTTACTGTTGAAGATCTTAATTCTACTGTGATTGCAGTTGGGGAGCTTGTATTCTACATCTCTCTGGTCAGCTCACACTAATACAAACCTTATTTGTGATGAGTGTTGGATTAGTAAACCTACTTATAGCATTATACCATCATTACATTGGACAGATCAGGTTAGGACACAATCTGCTGCTTTAAATTCACATATAGCAACATTGGTCAAAATAGTTAGATATAAAACTCAGTTTATTATTACTTTAGTATGAAGGTTATACTTATATTTATATTTATATCACTAATATGAAATAACAAATATGAAATAGTACTTTAGACCATATAGCCTACTCCCCCTCTCTTACACCGTCAATGTATTTGCCAAAGTATTATTTAAATCACCCACCTCTTGTTTAATTTTGTTATCTTGTGTCCTCTTATGTCCATGACAAATGTAAAAGTTGAATGCGATCGTGGTGTACTTTGTTAATTATTTTCTTTTGTCTCCTGACGATTGCATTTACGCTTTAAAAATCATCAAAAGATTGGTCATTTGTGAAGATTATCTTGCCAAACAAAGCATGTGTCTTTTATTTGCCAGAATTGCCACAGAGCTAATGATCCAAAATCCAAAATCCATTAACGTTTTGTTGAGAGAACCAGGATAGTGCAAACTTCCTGCTTCCAGAGAATCCAGACACAAAAATACATCATCCCTTGACCGCTCTATTTTGTTTGTTGGAGTGCCCGGGAATATCTTACTTTATACAGTTTATATTAAGCCTCACTTTAAGAGTTTTGGTCAAAAATGCTATTGCAAGACATGAGTCATTATTGAACTTGACATGTTTAGAAATGCTGTTGTTGCTCTTGCCTGGGGAACACATAAATATGATGAATACATGTGATAGCGCTTTGGAGAAAAGCACTATATAAATGCAGTCCATTTACCATGGCTATTAGCCCCTGGGTTGCAACGGTTAATTGATCTAATCAATTCCAAACAATGAGCTTGTATTTGTTATTTAAAAAAATAAATCATCATACCATCGATACCATTGAAAATAATCCTTACGTCAATCGATATGTCGATATATAATAAAAAATATATTTAAAAAACATGCTCCAATTATTCGATTAATTGAAAAAGTAAACAATAGAGTGCTCGCAAGCAGGCCTGGACCGCTGGCGTAGCAGTCCAGGCACCTAGGCATCAAAGTAGCTTTCGAGTCCCGATCCCAATGGCCTTTGCTTCATGTCACTCCCCATCTCTCTCCCCATTTCCTGTCAGGCTACTATCCTATCAACATTATCCTATCAGGCTACTATCCAGGCATAAAAGCCAACCAATCAATAAAATTAGTTTCAGCCCTGCTATTTAGAAAAACTGTGTGTAAAATGTTCTGTTTTGCCAGCATGGCTCAGCGATTTGTTCCAAGATAGCCTCGGGAACCCATGCCTTTTTCTTTTGTTTCAAAAGAAAAAAGGCATGGAGTTCCAAGATAGCCTCGGGAATCCATGCCTTTTTTTTTTGTTTAGTTCCAAGATGCTTTACTGCTCTGTAGTACTTACTACTATACACATCACTGTAATCTGTTGGATTGGGGGATTTGTTTTGCATTGCAGAAAAATGTCTCCATGCATGTCCGAGGCTGGCAGAAATAACAGTTCAACTCTTGCCTTATTTTTGCAACAGTGTTGCCACGTGCATGCTGCGTTCTCAACAGAACAGGCACATCATGTACTCTATATACTGTACTGTACTGTACTCCCCTCTGCAAACTACCATAGCTCTGTTATGGCAGCACACTGTATCAATACACTCAAGAACCAATACTCTCTTAATATGTGTACAATGAACTGTAAATTTGCACATGTATAATGTAAGCTGATAATGGCTAGCAGGGATTTGTTTGCAAAAGTTCAACCGACTAAAGGGAAGCAAATATCACGGCAAAATGACTAGAAGAGGGAGGCATAAGAGGGTTATATGGAGAGGTCTGGATAAACAGAACTTCAAAGACCTCCCTCCATCCTTTGAGACTTCCGATGGGTGACATTTGCTGGCCTGAAAGAGCCTCATGGCTATCAGCAGCGAGAGAGGGAAGGGAGGGAGGCTGTGAACTGATTTCCAATTGCCCACAGAACATGTGTATGCTGCTGAGTGAATGCATGAACATAAGCAATCACAGATGTAGGCAAATCTACATGCATACATACATCATTCTGCATACATGCACACATCCATCCACAGTAAAATATGCATCATAAGACATTAAATTAAGGGATAAAAACAAACAAACAAACAAGCATTTAACCCATTAAGACTTGAGGCCGATTCTACAAATGTCTTCTAAATCAGTTTACAGTTTACTGAAAAATCAGTTACAGTTTACTGAAAAAATGTATGTTGCATTAATATCAGTGGTTCAAACTTTTTCAAGTGACGGACCCCCAAAATGACATGCATTTTGAGTTACAAATGTTCGCTTTCAAAAATATACATTATTCAAAGATTTGCACACATTTTCACGATTTTTCAAAAATAGCAGATTCAAGCTCGAGCTATGGGCTTGTATATCTGCTATTTTTGAATAGCCAAAGAATAAAATATGGATAAAGTTAGGTTACACAGATGCTTTCCCGGTCTTAATGGGTTAAAGCTGTTATGCAATAGCTTACATTGGCACATTACTGTGTTTATTATTAGCCACACACACACTACTGTATAACTCACTTCAACAAAACAATGTGTCCTCTGGAATTGTTTTCCACTGCAGGAACCTGCCAGGGAAATGCCACACGACGATAATCACCCCTCTTTATACGCCAACACAAGCCCCTGTCAATCGCTTCCTGTCCACATCAGCCGCATTACATAACATGCTGTCACAGCCAAAATGCATAGAGATGGATTACCTTGTACTCTTGTCGTGTGTGACTCACTCTCTCCCCCTTCTTTCTGCCAGTCTCTGTCCCCAAAGTACAGTCTCTGCCCTTTCAGCGCTGTTGTGCTGGGTATGTTAGTACCAGTAAATGTATAGGGTATACTCTATGTGTTTACATGTATGCCTATAATGCCCTGGACTGAAGAAATCTACAGTTGCATGATGCCAGTGAGTGGGTATAGCCACACACACACGGCATGCTCATTGGTGTGAAATCATATGGGTGGGGGTGGGTCGGTGGGTGGTGAGAGGGATAGAGAGAGTGACAGTGTGTGTGTGTGAGAGAGAGAGAGAGAGAGAGAGAGAGAGGCAGAAGGGGTGGGTGGGTGGTGTCAGGGAGGAGATGGGGAGGAAGAGAGGGTACTGTTTGCACAGGGAAATCTCCAAGGACGACCGACGCGTCTGCAGAGTGCTTTAGTGTTACGCTGGTGCTTTGATGGAGAAGAGGTGGTTCACGTGGAGCATGCATGCAAGGAGGGGGGTGGTTGATGTGCTGTTGGTTTTCAAAGTGGTGTGGGGATGGGGATGGGGAAACCAGCGATAATGCAGAAAAGTGAATTCAACTTAACCCATTTAATCCGGAAACGCATCTGTGTCATTTTTAGATTTCTTTGGCTATTTTTTGAAAAATCTTGAACATTTGTGCAAATCTTTGAATATATATTTTTTAAAGCAAACATTTGTAACTCAAATCTTTGCTTCTGGGGTCCCTGGCACTAAATATTTTGAGATGGGGGTCTGCGGCCAAATACATATCATTTATGTTGTTTGGTTTGCAGATTCTTTCAGAGCCAAAGAAATCTAAAATGACACAGATGGGTTCCCGGTCTTAATGGATTAATACAGTAACACAGTAAAATACTCAATGTTAATTTATCCATTTACAAATGTAACCAAATGGTTACATTTGTAACCACTGATATAGATTATGTTACAATTGTAAACGCTCACATTTAAGTTAACACTGAAGATTGACGATTGATTCATTTATTGATTGATAACACTTTATTAATTCCCCAAGGGGGAAATGCAGGTTCTCACAGCAGAATAAGTAGATTAAAAGGTAGAAAGTGCTCAGTAGACCATAAATAAGGCAATAAATACAGCAATAAACCACACAACAATACAAAGATACAATAAAGGCCACACACACAGAAAATGAATCAATACACTATGCTCGCTCGCAAACACACACTCATACAGAATATCCCTGAGGGGGCAATAAAGGCAATTAGTATTGTTATAGTAGGCTACACCCCATTCGCATAAATCTCTATATCAAACATTGCCTTAATCAACTGACTAAAGTTTGATTATGTCAATTATAAAATTGTTCTGGGGTTAGCCCTGTCTATTTCTCCTGCTTGAATGCTAATGTAGGTTTAAATCCACATTTGCTTTGCTAGGATGTTCTTATAAAGAGGAAATCGATATCATTAACAACTAATATTTACCTAATTTGCATTATGCAATTTCAACATTTTGTGCCCTAAAGAAATCACTCTACATACTGCAAGATTATCAACACATTTATTATAATTATGCATGCCCTCCTGGGGCTTTATTTTGCAGTGAGCAATAACTGAAAACATACCAATCAAAGCTTTTTTTCAAATGATTGAGGACATTACAAAGAGTGAGTGAAGAAAATGATTCACCCACATCATTGTGTTTTTGGGGCTAATTAATGTGCTTGTAACTGTAGCCTATCCCTGGTTTCCTCATGAGATTCAGTTTGTTTTCTCTACCTCTCGGAATGACTCATGGAGTTGGATAACCTCCTCCGGAAGCTGACAGATTATTACTTTACCTTCTCTGAGTGCTTTTTTTTCTTTCCATATTTGCTTGATGTGAAGAGTGCTGATTAATTGTCTAACCTCAGTGGTGGAAAAAGTACTCAAATGTTTTACTAAAGTAAAAGTATCAATACTGCAATGTAGAAGTACTCTGTTACAAGTCCGGAATAAAAAATTGACTTGAGTAAAAGTACAAAAGTATTGGTATCCAAATGCACCAAAAGTAAAAGTACCAAAATATTTGAAAATAGCCGATCTACAAGCTCACAACGCGGCGCGATGCGACGCGCTGTGAGCTTGTAGATCGAAAGGGTGATTAGACCCTGACGTGAAGCAGATGAGTCTGAGTCCCCCTGAAGGGGATTATTTCTTAATCATGACGAGCTAATTGTTGACACATCTGTGTAACTTTTTCAATTTTATGCTTATTTTACAAAAATAGCAGATATACAAGCTCATAGCGAGCTTGTACGAGCTTGTGATCTGCTATTTTTTTTAAACCGTGAAAATGTGTGCAAATCTTTGAATATATATTGTTTAAAGCGAACATTTTTAACTCTATTCTTTCCTTCTGGGGGTCCCTGGAACAAAATATTTTGAGATGGGGGTCGACGGCCAAATACATATAATTTTTTAGGGTCCTTGACATGAAAAAGTTTGAGCACCACTGATATAGAAACATACGTTTTTTTCAAAAAACTGTTGGGATTTAGAAGACATTTTGTAGAATCGGAAACTCAAGTCTTAATGGGTTAAATGATGCCAGGTCTGTCCAGCACAACGCATTCGTCTCACAAAACACTGGTAGGAATTGTTGATCAAATATGAATCGATATTCTGTTATCACTCCAGTTCTTAAATCCTTACACTGGCTCCCTGTGCGTCAAATAATTGATTTCAAAATAAACTGTTGGTCAATAAAGCTTTGAATGGTTTAGAGACAAAATACATTTCTGATCTTATGGGATATATTATAAACCATCCAGATCTCTCAGGTCATCTGGGAAAGGTGTGCTTTCTGTCCCTAGAACCAAATTTAAATGTGGGGATAAGCACTTTTTATGCACCACATATCTGAAACAAACTCCAAGAAAACTGCAGGTCTGCTGCTGCTTTTGATTGAGTTATTTTATTTTTTATTTCTCTTCTGCACTGTAATTGTATTTGTAATTTTTTTTCTTCTTTAGTTTTGTTGTATCCTAATGTCATTTTGTATTTGTGTTTCCTTTGGTTGATGTTTTGTGTAAATGTGGGGCTTTAAGGATGACAATGTCTGTCTTTCCACCACTTTGGTTCCAAACTACATACTGTATCTCAAACACTACTGGCGGATGAACCCTGCTGCTTTTGAGGCTCTATGCACAGCAGCCATTTTGGAGAAAAATTGGGCCTCTTCTTACTTCCTTCACAGGTGTTACCAATGATACTAATGAAGGCTCTGTTCCATTCTGGTCAAACAGAGTCAGGGTGCTGATATTGTGCATGTTGGCTCACTAGAAATACTAGTGGGTCTCAAAGTGTGGTCCAGGGACCCTCATGGTTCCTTGAGAGGGTGTAACTCTGAGAGTGTACAAATGGAACCAAATGGACCCTCCCGGGTCCATTTGATTCCATTTGTACACTCTCAGAGTTATGGGGGTCCTTGAAATTAAAAAGTTTGAGAACCACTGTGCTACACTAAATGGAACAGAGCCTTCATTAGTGTCATTGGTAACACCTGCAAGGAAGGGGCCCAATTTCTGTCCAATATGGCTGCTGTGCATAGAGCCTATTGCCACCCTTAGGCCAATATAAAAATATCTCAAAATCAATTGAGCGACACCAGACCTTTCCTCTATCGCCACCATTATGCCATTATGCCAAAGTATCCTCATGTTTTCAATTTGAAAGTATTTATAGCTTCTTTTCTTTCTCTCTAAAGCTGTTGGGCTTCTAAGGTTGGCAATGTCAGTCGGCTCAAACCACTTTGTTGGGTTTAAGGAGCAGGACGGGCTCAAGGATTTGCTGGCTGGGCTTTTAGTCCTACCTTCCACCATTATTTATATTAGTTGTCAATGGTTGAGGCCTGACTATGGCTCTCAGAGCCATTATCATAGCTTAAAGCTTACACAATGAAAAGGGTCATTAATGTCTTACACAAGGAATAGGCTTATTGAACATCCTGAAACGGGTTAAGGGATCGTAATGTATTAATAGCTTTGGTGTACCTCTGCATTCTAAAATGATCTCTCCCATGTTTAAATCCAGTTCACCCATCACCCACTGATGTCCTTTCTCCTTGATTACATGACTCTCCCTGCATGGATATCAAATGTTTTGTTATGGCTCCGTTGCTAATCTGTCTGGCCTTGATAGTACATTGTTGTTTTGTCACAGACAACCTTTATTTAATCCATTAAAACCGGGAAATTATCTATCATTTTAGATTTTAGCTATACGGTATATAGCCTATAGCACATTGGTTGGCTATTCAAATATTTTTTTGCAAATCTTTGAACACTAGACCATACCCATGGGGGGATATGAGCACCCACGCTTGTTTCACGCATATGATTTGGCAACCCGGGAGCCAGCGGAAACAAAAACGCTACTAAACAGCTGACATTTGGGGAAAGTGAAAAATGGGCTTTGGTGTTCCGTGCACATAATGGTCAATGTCTGTGTGCAAATGCAGAGCAATTGCTCCAACCACTGAGGAGAACCGGGCAAAAGAGTTTTTGGGCTCACCGCACAGAGCTTAAGAATTATAGGAGGATATACTACATTTTTAAAGCAAACATTTTTAACTCAAGTCTTTGCTTCTGGGAGTCCCTGGAACAACTTACTTTGAGATGGGGGAAACGTTGACATGAAAACGTTTGAGCACCACTGATACATACAGAAACATAGGTTTTTCAGAAATCTGTTAGGATTTCGAAGACATTTGCAGAATCGGCCTCAGGTCTTAAAGGGTTAAACCTACTAGAGTGTGCAGAGTGATGTGGCATATTCTAATCTCTCAGCAAAATTGGTTGGTCGGACACATCTATAAATAGTGACACACAATAGTGAATGAAGGTATAGGATTTGGCTTGCTAACTTTTGGACAGTATATGTGAGCTTGGCAAGCTGATATTCATTCGGGCGTATGATGTGATCAGCTGTTATCTGATTAGAGAGAGAAGTGATCCACATTTAATCAGAATGAGAGCTGGATTTAATCCCAATCAAATCTGTGGCTGGAAAAAAGCCTCTGTGTAGTGCTTGCGATTTAAGGATTTATATAGGCCTATATGGAATATTAAAAACATACTTGAAGCTCACTGTGGAATACATAGCAAACTCGGACAGTTAAAGCCTTTATTTACAGGGTGCATGCAAACAGATTGACAACGTTTCGATGTCAATACATACTTCGTCAGGCCATAGCATGAAGAGGCTACAAATGGCTTAAATACAAGTGAGAACAGGGGTATAGGAACTATAAGGCCAGTAATAATGAATACATGCATTTTTCTACACGTGGAGAACTCAGAGTCAATTATAAATAGCAAATATCAGCATAACAAACAATTAATACACATAGGTCAATTTCACAAGTACATACTTTTTTATTTTCATAAATGTTTTTTTCATTAAAACTTTGAGGAATAAATCATTGAATATACTGCACAGCCTGTGCAAACTGGCTGTGAATACTGTAAGTTGTAAGTCCAATCAGGTTTCCAGATGGAGTAGGGTATATGGATTAACATGTCAGTAATTAAGATTTGTAGAGCTAACTTGCTTTCGAGTGTGGGAGGCATAGATCAGACCGGCAAATGCGTCGCAGACAAAGCCGCCCCTCTTCTCTGGGGCATGATCTCCACTGTACGCCTATGCTGTTTGACATAAATTAGCTTATATAGTTCGACAACCATATTCAATAATTGTTTTGATTTTATTCCCAACAAGCTGGAAATATTCTCAGCATTTCCATACTAAGCTGATATTTTTTTGATGAGTAGTTTATTAGAATGAGAGCTTTTAATGACTAATTAACTACCAGAGTGAGAGTGATCTATTAGCTATCTAAAAGGCATAGTTATAAATCCTTAACTAACTATTAACAAACGTTTGACAAGTCATTAATAACTGAATGATCTATTAACTAGGTATAACGGATTCTATAGTGTCACTGAGGTACAGTCAAACAGATGGCACACCGACTGCCATACAGTATCTGCATACAGAGAAAATATGGGATATGGAAGGAATTGTTGTAGGACCCCTGGGGGGGGGTCAGTAATTACCATATTGTTAATAGTTACCTCTCCCCAACATGCAGCATGGTGTGTCATGGCCACTTGCTTTTGAGTCGATGACAGCACTGAGCAGATCCCACAGTAATTATTTTTTGCTCTCAATCTCGTCTACCATGTAGGTAATACCTATGGTATTCCAGAGGGGGTGGATCAATGGCTGTGCTGTTCTTGCCAAAGTGTGTGCTGAACTTCAGCTCAACAGCGAGCTAAACTCCACTTGCCATAGAAATAATGACAGAATCGTGACGTAAGATTTGTTCTTTACTGAAGATCCCTCATCTTTACAGGTCATGGAGTAAAAACTGAAAACAAACATAACGCACAATGTAACATGAAATGCTGCCCTGTTCTCTTTACAGTAGTAGCTTGTGAATACAATCATTTTTAATACAAAAGAGATGAAGAGGATGCACTAAGTGCAATTATAAGTGCAATTATCTGAACTCACACACCTGCCTTAACTAATGACCTCTTCTCATCAAGAGGGCCTAATGTAACAGTGACCTCTTCTCATCAAGAGGGCCTAATGTAACAGTGACCTCTTCTCATCAAGAGGGCCTAATGTAACAGTGACCTCTTCTCATCAAGAGGGCCTAATGTAACAGTGACCTCTTCTCATCAAGAGGGCCTAATGTAACAGTGACCTCTTCTCATCAAGAGGGCCTAATGTAACAGTGACCTCTTCTCATCAAGAGGGCCTTTCAATATAAGGGTACTTCTGTCTTTCAAAATAAAGCCATTCTAAGCAACATAACAGCATACAGTATAAATCACATTATAAGACAAGACAATGGCATTTGGTGCTTGTTGGAAGACACATGGGGCATAATGTCATATAAATTATGCAGCGAGGCAAAGGAAGACCCCCGGATGCGTCAAACATTGGTGCATTAAGCAGTGTACCCACACACTGTTTGATCACTGAGGGCTGAGCAGGCTGGAGGATCCCATTGTGGACCTTTAACACCGACAGACATTAAGAGCACTCTAATAGATGGACCCTTTTTTTTTTTACAAGGACAGAGAACAATGATGGACCTGCATGATACATTTTAGACTATACATGTTGAATCAGTAGAGACTAGTGGGCAATTTCTTTGTATTTGAATTTTGTAATGAAGTGAAAGTACATCTAGACTGCATACCACTGAATGGCTTTAGTGCCATAAACCTATCTCATAACTCTCATAGGCCCATTCAAAAATAAACAGCTTGAGAGAAAAGTTCATTCGAATGGATTTGTCATGCGCACCTATTTAAATAAAATGAGCTAGTTTAGGATATCAGTGAAAATGTATAATTCCCCCTGCTGCTAAACCTCCCCACAATCTCCAGGTGAAGGGGATTAGAGTGGTCCATAATAGTCCATAATAGTGTACAGTTTCCTCGCTATACGCACCTTCATCATCTCCTCCCCCCCATGATGGAGCTAGCTTTCCTGACCAACCTGTTCAGGTTGCTTGTCCCCCCCAGCCCCAGCATGTAATCGCAAAGAAGAGACTCTTAGGACTACTTTTGTTCTTGCTCCTTTTTTGGTTTAGGTGTTTATATTAGTCTTGCATTTGTTACTCTGTTGTTGCCTTGGTTTTGTGTATCTTATTTTGTAGTAATGTTCTGTGCTTTCCTGTCTGCCCTTGTTTGCTGTTGCCTGTCATGTTTTACCACCCTGATTATTTTAACCCTAGGCTGCTGTGTCCTGTTTGTCCCAGCCTATCATGTGTTGATTGTACTTTGAGTTCACCTGTGTGTAGTTAGTTCCCTCTCTATTTATACCCCAGAGTTTACTGGGAATAAGGGGGTGTGGAAAAGGGCATCACTTCCTGTTGTCATTTGTTCAATTAATTTGAAGGATCAAATCAGTCAACAGAAAAGTGGGAACACAACCTGACAGAAATCAGAAAGGGTCATTAGTCTGCCCACTCACCCTTCAAGATATTTCTCCACACAGCTGATTCACATCACAAATCACAAGCAGCATGTAATCCCCATGCAGAGATTCAGGCACAGTCCGTGTTGCCATGTCTGCTTATTATAAGCGACACGGATTGTGTTTATTTTTTTTGCTTGTTTCTAAAGTGTAGCTGCTTATTTGGGCTTGTTTCTAAAGTTGCTTAAACCAGTGGTTCCCACATCTTTTCATGTCAAAGACTCCCAGATGAATATGTAATTGTCCATGGACCTCCATCTGAAGCTATTTTGTGCCAGGCACCCCCGTACAAGATCTGTGTTGTTAAAACATTTAGAAAAATATTCAAAATATTTCACTTATCTATTTTAAAAAAAAATAACAGATCTACAACCTCACAACATGTCGCTGTGAGCTTGCAGATCTGCTCTTTTCAAATAGCCGATGTAAAGTGGTAAAACACAGCCTAGTCGCTTCTTTTGAGCTTTTTTTACATAGACCTGCCCGCTTGTCTTTCTTGCACAATCTGGCAAGTTAACACTGGTAAGAATGAAACACAGGACAGGAGTTAAGCTACTGCTAAGAGCAAGTGTCAAGAGAGCCATTGATCATTAATTTGAATCAGCTGTGTGGAGGGAAATGCTGTAGGGAAGTAGGCAGACTAATTATAACTCTAGGAATATGACCCTTTCTGATTTCTGTCACATTATTATTGAATGACAATGATCACTCAAATGAACTGAATGAGTGACAACAGGAAGTGATGCCCAAAATTCACACAAGGGCTCATGAGACACTGGAAACTTAGGGATATACAGTAGCTGTGAATGCTGAACCCTGGCCACTGTGCTACACCAGAATGCTACTGTATGTGCAGGCAGTACTAAATATCAACCAGGATGAACATGTTACCAACAAGCATCTGTATGGGGGGCTACCATGGGTGAGTGAGAAGATGGCAGCCAGGGAGAATGAGGGCTGGTCGGTCACTGCCATTGACACAGGGGGCTCACAGCAGGGGAGGAAAGTACTGCAGAGCTAGCCAGATGTATGGAGGATTCAACTGGGGATGAACTAGAGAGGCTCTATCTCTCTATATCCATGGATTCCAAAGTTTGACCCTGGTCATCATCACAACTGATGAAGTCAGGTAGAAGACTGCTCAAGGTAGAAACCTTTTTTTACTTCTTTTGCTGCTGCTTGTGTTGTATGCTTTGTGTACACCATTGGTTCTCAAAGTGGGGTCCGGGGACCCCCAGGGGTCCTTGAGGGAGTTCCAGGGGGTCCCCAGCTAAATGATGGAAAGGAACCAAATGGACCCTTATGGGTCTGTAACTCTGAGAGTCTACAAATGGAACCAAATGGACCCTAACGGGTCCATTTGGTTCCATTTGTACACTCTCAGAGTTAAATTAACATTGATTTTACAATAGAAATTGGGGTCCCAGAGATAGAAATGCCATTAAATGGGGGTCCGTAGCCTAATGCATGTCAAACAGGGGGTCCTTGAAATTAAAAGGTTGAGAGTCACTGCTAGAGCCGTAAAATTCTTCTCTTACTGGGGTCCTTGGCATATATTTTTCAAATGAGGGTCCACGGGCTAATAAGTGTCAATTTGGGGGTCCTTGATGCGAAAAAGTTTGAGAACCACTGGTGTATACTAATGTGATTCAAGCTGTTGTACTGTTGCTGTCATTTTGGGACCCAATGGCCCAACATGTTCAGTGACTGTTTCTGGCTCTGGAATTGAATGCTGATGTGAATCTACAGTTTGTTTCTTGTGTTGTGTCTGCTGTTGATGGTAGTGAGTTTTAGCAGGGAACAGTATACTTGTATGTGTATGTGGCTCTTGGTTACTTCAATTATCCTATGTGTGAGTTTGCTATTTTCTAGTTCAAGCTAAAGTTTCTGGGCTTTGACATAACAGCCATCAGGCTGATGTGGATCTACATGTCTGCTAGATCCTGCTCCTGTAGAGGCTGCTGTTGAAGGTTGTGGTCTGTGACAGGGTGGCTGATATTGGTTTCTGGCTTGATGTCAACACCTCCTCTGTCTATGGTGGCCTATTCCTTTTTTCTTTCTTTCTTTGTTTAATTCTCTCTCTCTCTTTCTCTCTCTCTCTGGATAGGAACCTTGTTTTTTTATGTCTTTGCTGTGACATATATTGACCCATGTTTGAGTGAAACAAATGCAGTAAATGTAGCTTTACAAACCTATTGCTGTCATAGAGCTCTATATAAAAACTGTTGTTCTGTGCGTTCACCAAGGGTACGTCAGTGACAGTAATTTATCGTATTTAATTTATTATTCATCAGTCTTGGATCACCAACTGTGATATGCAAAACATTGATATTCGGACTTTAAAATCATATGTCAATTCAGGAAATGTCAAGTGAAGAAAACAACATTTTAACGTTTTTTTTAGACATTAAACAAACATCAAAAGTCTTAAGCTGTGAAATGTACTTGCTGACTCTCTCTCTCTCTCTCTCTCTCTCTCTCTCTCCCCTCCTACATGTATGCTCCGCTGCTCAGATTACAACCATTGCTGTTACAGTTAAGCCTGATTTTAGTTTGTTGCGCACCGGTGCCAAGTGCTGGACCAAAAATAGCTACAAGCTCACAACACTCCCGTTGTGATTTTGTAGATTGGCTATTTTCAGCACTTTCAAGTATGAAGGCTTTATTGCTGCTGTTTACTTCTCCCACGATTGAATACTTTATTAGACAGAAATGTAAGCAGCATGAGGTACAGTCAGACTTTGGGCTAAAAGAATAAGGGTTGTTTGTTGGCTCGAACTCAAAGGGAATGATCAGGCTGCCCTGATGAGATGATTAACTTTTGTTTCTCAAAGGTCAAGGTCTGACTGTTTGCAAAATTACTTGAGAACGGATCGACAGATTTTCTTGAAACTTGACGGGAATGATCAGTGGGCTGCCTTGGAGATGTGATTACATTTTGACTCATGAAGGTCAAACATCAAGGTCACAATCGAGAGACATAGTAGAAGAGATGTTGGAGCAGCCTGGGTTTGCACCCTTAGGTGCATTTGTTTAATTACCAGTAAACCTCCTAACTCCACGAATTTTGACCTGAAGATCAAGATTCAATGTGAACAAGCAGGCAGGCTCTATTAAGTCAATGGCACTTGTACAGGAAACCGGGTTCAAAGAGGTAGAAGAGGATTCTTGAGTTTTTATAACACTTCTCCTGAAATGCACTGCATACATTACTATGCACCCACATGTACTTGAACTTAGTTGCAATCCTTATTGACAATTAACAGACAAGCAGTGTAATTATTGGATCCATCATCGTCGTCATAATCAAAACAAGATATCGTAACAAGCAACACCACACCTGCCAACTCACTACAGTTAATAGCTTCTATAATGCTCTCCAGCCTCGAATAATGATGAATTCATTATTATAATTGGCAATTATAGGTCAGGCATGATTACACATACTATACATCACTTTGGCATCATATAGGCAAAATTAATTCCCTACATCATTAGGTATTTCCTCCCTCTAAGGGCGGTTGGTGGGTATTGAGTTCATACCCACTGACTTAATAGGATGTCCAACTACCTGCTGAGAATCACAGTTTCTCTTATCTGAATTTCTAAGGAGTAGTAGTAGTCTTTTTCTCTGAAGATGCCTTTTTGTAAGCATGCACCCAACTCCCAAATGCACAACAGTGTGATTATGTCCAAAATATATGAACAATTTTTTAAGGCAGTATCACAGTCCATGATATGGATCGAGAAGACTATTTCAAATTATTCATCATTATGGGTAAGAAAATCAATAAACGGAAAGGAAAACATCGATAAACATACGAGAAAACACAACATATAACATACGAGGAAGTATTTAAAATACAAGTAAAAGAAGACCATTAGGACTGGCCAGGAGTACTTTGTTTTGTGTAGGAATGATGCACTGTGTACACTCCCAGGGGGAAAAAGCTACTTTTTTAAATGAAAGAGTGAAAACATGACCTTTCCATCCCATATGACCTTCAGCAGTGTATTTAATCAAAACTGACACATTTATATAGCCGGTAAGGAGTCAATGCTGCCAGCTGAAAGCTGTTCTCTAAGTACGGAGGAACTAATGAGGTGGTGTGCGTGTGTGTGTGTGTGTGTGTGTGTGTGTGTGTGTGTGTGTGTGTGTGTGTGTGTGTGTGTGTGTGTGTGTGTGTGTGTGTGTGTGTGTGTGTGTGTGTGTGTGTGTGTGTGTGTGTGTGTGTGTGTGTGTGTGTGTGTGTGTGTGTGTGTGTGTGTGTGTGTGTGCGTGCACACGAATACTGTATGTGATTTGCAAGATGTGACACAAGTTTCACATCCACTACAAATACAGGTTTGATGATGAAAGGTTTAGCCATGTGTCCTTGGCTTAAGATATGAATTTTGAATTTGAGATGTCTTCTCTTCAACAGGATGTTGAGATCTCAAACAGGAACTTAATAGGTCTGTAGTTAATTCTGAAGATTGTAGGATTATTTGACAGTCTTCTAGTGTCCCCTAGTGTCTGCATTCTATAAATGCTCTCCTACAACTCCACCTGCCACACTGTTAATTATTTGTAAATGTGTATACATTGTAGAATCACCTCTGAGGATAAAATGTTTCACATGGGTGAAACATTTAGAGTTGCTGCTTCTGCTGTTGTTGTTGATGATGATGATGACGACATTTGCAGGAATTATACCTATGTTGATGGTAAACCGTATAGCTGTTGTGTGAGGTTTTTTAGCGCACAATGACTGTCACGTGCCTTTCACTCTGTGATTGGTATTGTTGACAATAAAGTTGAACCTTGATGATGTTGAAAGTAACAAATCCCCATAAGTACATCTAAAGGTTTATTTGTGTATTTGAAATGTAGCACATACTAATGCAATGAAAGTAGACAAGTAGAATAGAATGCCTTATTGACAAGCAATACAAAAAACAACAGTGTCACCAATCGACAACAGCACCAAATGTGGATATATAAACACAAATAAGCCGAAGCTCGTTTCCATTGTGGTCCACTGAGACACATACTGTACTGTTCAACACTCAACAGACTATACAAACAACCATAAAACGCTAATAAATACTAATATGGACAGTTAAGAACAGTTCACATAGGACAAGCGACTCTAACAGTGGCACACCGAGATAGTGAGCCATCTGCAGCCAAGGGGCAGTAGATGGCTCACTATCTCGGTGAAGTATAATGGACATATAATGGACATCTGTTTGGGTAAGTGAAAGTCAACATAGCGGCATCATTATTATTGTTATTGTGTTATAGACCTCTCTGACTTTTGTAGGGGAAATATTTCGTGGAACAGCAACAACGCCTCCCACCCTCAAACCACTCAGACCACTTGCCTGCTTCACTGCATACAAAGAAGTAGTTTTCTCTCTACTTTGGAAAAAGCCCTTATTGTTTCAGGCGTTCACATGCAATGCATTCTGGGCCTTTACAGTGCTTAGCAGCAGATGGGGAGAACAAATCACCTTTTAACAAGATCACTATTTGTGTTCTAAAACAGTGGTCCGAGGACCACCAGTGGTTCTTGACGGGGTTCCAGGTGGTCCCCATCTAAATGATGGAGTGTTGGTAACCAAATGTATCCTTATAGATCTTTAACTCTTGAGAGCGTAAAATGAAACCAAATGGACCCTTACGGGTCCATTTGGTTTCATTTTACGCTCTCAAGAGTTAAACTATTGTTAAACATCTACATTACTTAATTAAATAATTGTTATTTTGATCAACGTTGGCCTGTTATCTCTCCTATGGTACTACATCAATACAGCATGGAATTGTGGTCTGAAAGTCTAAAACTCATCAAACGGGGAGAGTAGCTTATGATGTTTTTCAGACTAATAAAGGATCATGGTACAGTAGGATGAAATCCTACTGAACACAATTATTAAATTAAATAAAAGTCTTCATTGTTTTTCCAAAGGGGTATATTGAGCTGACAAAAATAATGTGAAAAAAAAGGGTCTCGACTCATTGTTTGGGAACTACTGGTGTAATCACTCCTCACAGATGCGTGGCCTCTGGGACTGGGAGTTCAGCAGCAGCAGCTGTCTGTACCTGGCTATCTGCAGGTGGATGTTTAACACTGAGCACAGTGTACAGTCCTCTCACCAGGAACACCAGGGCAATGGCAGCAAAGTAGGAGGCATAGATGAAGAACTGAAGAGAAAAGAGATGGTTTGCTTTGCTTGGCAGACAATGCTCTCTCAGATGCTTTCTTTCTTTCTCTCACTAATCCATCTATCATTCTGCTCTCCTTCTGTCTCCAACTCCATCCCAATGCCCAATCCCCAGAACAGTATGAACAATTATTTCAGAAAATACACAAAACAAATGAATACTTCATGGATATTTATTTTTAACTTAATCCATTAAGTCGTTGGCTATTAAAAAATAGCAGATATTCAAGCTCGAGCTTGCTGATTTTTCAAAAATCTCGACAATTTGTGCAAATCTTTGAATGTACATGTATTTTTTAAAGTGAACATTTTCAACTCCAATATTTGCCTCTGGGGGGTCCCTGGAACAAAATATATTGATATGGGGGTCCACGTCCAAATACATATACTTTTGGGGGTCCTTGACATGAGAAAAGTTGGAGCACCACTAATAGCAACCAAACAACAATCTCAAAATATAGCTGCAAGCAGCGATAATACGGGGCCAGGAGAGAGAAAGAGAAATGATAATTCCTTTAACAGGTCAGTTCATGAAAGTCCTTGCGGTCTTGTTTCCAATGAGGGCCTGTGAGCAATTAGGGGTTAAGAGTCTTGCTCAGGGACAAATTTCATTTCGTCGACACATTTGCTGACCTGGCCTGGAATCGTACGGGCTCACTAACCACTCAGCTATGGCCGAGAGAGAGAGAGAGAGAGAGAGAGAGAGAGAGAGAGAGAGAGAGAGAGAGAGAGAGAGAGAGAGAGAGAGAGAGAGAGAGAGAGAGAGAGAGAGAGAGAGAGAGAGAGAGAGAGAGAGAGAGAGAGAGAGAGAGAGAGAGAGAGAGAGAGAGAGAGAGAGAGAGAGAGAGAGAGAGAGAGAGAGAGACATGGAAACGGAATAGATTGAAGATAGAAACGGAATAGATTGAAGAGACAGAGAGAGAGACATGGAAACGGAATAGATTGAAGATAGAAACGGAATAGATTGAAGAGAGAGAGAGAGCCATAGAAACGGAATAGATTGAAGAGACAGAGAGAGAGACATGGAAACGGAATAGATTGAAGATAGAAACGGAATAGATTGAAGAGAGAGAGAGAGCCATGGAAACGGAATAGATTGAGTCATGTTTTTTGCAATTCAACTTAAATGAGTCTGCATCAAGTGAGGCTTGAACCGGAAACCTTGCGATCGTGAGGTACTCTTAGGTAGCTGCAACACTACCTATAGTGCTATAGCTTTGTCTAGGCTGATATTGTCTGTTGAGGATCACAAACTCTTGCCTTCTGTCATGACCCAAGCCCCTGTTTCACTAACACAAAGATCACTCGTTCACAAACCATTTACCAATGAAGAAATTGTACATCTCCTCAGAACCAAAACTAGTGAAAGTAGCCGATCTACAAGCTCACAAACCATTAAAAGTTGTCAGATTGTACATCGGCTATTTTCACAATGAAGTATGTTATACATTGAAAAAACATACTCTCATTGCTATCTGAAAAGTTGTGAGATTGTAGATCAGCTATTTTCACAATGAAGTATGTAAAAAACACTCAATTAAGTATTTCATGTTATCTTTAACAATTGCAGATGTATTCATTGATAGTCATGTTGTGTGAAATGCAACTTAGATGAAGTCTGCACCAAGTGAGGCTTGAACTGGTGACCTTCGGGTTGTGGGGCACACATTTAAGCGAGAAGCCACCAACAGACAAGAACCTGTGAAAGGAGATCACACAGATGATACAGTTTCACGCAAATAGCTGAAAAATCCTGGGTTTAAGTGTTTTTCAAACTGCTCAAGATTGCGGACAATATAAGGGCGGTGCTTACTGGTTAACGTGATAGATGTGTTCCTCATTAGTCAAGGCACATGTGTAAGCAGGTCTAATGGCTGTCGGCCAAACGAGGCATGACTTTTGCCTGTTTAAAGTTTCAATTTTCAAAAAATTGCTATAGCGCCCCCGTTTGACCAATGGGAGTAAGATTGGTTTCAGTGATATTTGGAATGGCCCTTTACATTTCTGCAAAGTTTCAAAGAATGGTAAGTCTGCATGTATGTGTTAGGGGCAGATGAATAATTGTCATAAAACTGCAATATTCATTGGCTCATTAAAGCTTCATTTTTTCACTTATGGAAGATATTTTGCAAACGTTTTTTGGTATAGGTCCAAAGTTCATGTGTAAAAAGTTTCGTGCAGATTACTCAAAAATCCCAGGAGGAGATAGGTTTTAACTGTTTTTCATATAATTCGAAATGGTGGGAGATCTAAGGGTCAGAGGTCAAAAGTCAGAGTGTGAAAGTTGTTCATCATGAGGAGACGCATGTGTGTATTGAAGTTTTATGGCTGTAGGTAAAACAGGGCATGAGTTGTACCTGTTCAAAGTTGGCATTTTCAACTGAGTGCTATAGCGCCACCTTTTGACGAAAGATTGTGAGATTTATTTTTTGACCGTTTTTCATGACCATCTATCATATGGCCGAGTTTCATAAAAAGCGTATGCACGGTTCAGCCAGAACTGGCAAAAACGGCAGAAGAAGAAGAAGAAGAAATGGAATAATGCGAATAACAATACGGGTCCATGCTGGAAGCCTGGCCCCGTAAATATTTTGTTCCAGGGACCCCCCAGAAGCAAAGATTTGAGTTACAAATGTTCGCTTTAAAAGAATATAATCAAAGATTTGCACACATTTTCAAGATGTGTGTGCATGTGCACGTGCGCGTGCAAGTGTGTGTGTGACTGTGTGTGCGTGTGCACAGACAAGCTTTACCTGTGAGATAATGGTGAGTTGCAGAGACTTGGTGTTGATGACGATGGCAGTGAGGACAGTCTGGAGGACAGTGCCCACAAAGCTGTTGACACCAAACACCAACGCGTAGCGCTCCCTGCTAAGCTTCTTGGCTATCTGAAAACTGGAATACAAAGGGCTGTTTTCAAGGACACGGATTAAGTCTCATCCTACACTAGCCATTTGAAGTAAGATGGAATAGGCTTACTCCCATCTTTTTGAAACCAGCCCAAAGACAGATTTATAGTAAAGTAAGGATTATCTGTTGGCAATGGGTACATAAATGAATAATTGAAGATGTTTTTTGACACCGACTGATTACCACATTTTACACAGCACCGTAAATGATCATTAAAGTAAGCTGGCTCATTGATAATTATCCTCTCAACAAGGATGTGTCATTTTCAACTTTTACTAATGTTTATAATGTAGCTGCACTTTACATGGTGTTGAAATGTAACAAATACTCTCATAAAGTACTTTCATACATCTTTTATCAAGAATGAAAGCCCAGTATGAATTTTAAAGCAGGCTCTAAGGAGTTAGTGCACTGACATGCCCCCTTGTGAGTAACGAGGACCTGAATTTGAACCCAACTCTCGCCATATCTCACACGACTCCCCTCTCTCTGCCCTATAGGTTTTATGTCTCTCTATACACGTTTCCACGTAAATAAAGCATGAAATGCAAATCAAAACTGTGTATCCTTCCTTACGTGCATATGGTAATGAGTTGCATATAAAATGCTTTGAAGACAATGTAGCAGCTGTAGCAGAGCCAGATGTTATTGGTCTGATCCATCAGGAAGAGGGCCCCTGCGATTAGGGCTGTGAAACCCCCCAGGATCAACTCTCCCCACACAGACCAGTTCACAGACACATGTCCTACAGCGATGGAGGCTCCTGCTCCTGTAAGAAAACAACAGTAGCTCGTACATTTGTTTGCCCTTGTCCTTCACATCATTAGTGTAGTTGGATAGTAAAAAAACATTACATAACAGGCCACAGAGCACTTACAGTAGTATTATTGTATTACCAAAAGGCTTATAATTGGCCTCACCTCCGTTGAAAGGTTAAACACCTTTCACCCCTTGATTGTTAATAATCCTCGGAGTCCTATCAAATAATAATACATTTTGTTGGATCCCTTGCAAAAGGCAACAGCACATATTGTATGCTCGTACTCCTGATGGGTGTAATATTTTCAAACATATCACTTTTTCAGTTTGTCATCTAGTCACTTGTCACTAGATCTTTGAGAGAAGGGACAGTGTGTTACTAAATCCTGGTCAAAATTTCAATTCAATTTCAATTCAATTTTTGTGTCAAATCACAACAAGTTGTCTCAAGACACTTTACATGTAGAGCAGAGACCCGACAGTGTCCCACCCTGAGCATGCAATTTTTGCGACAGTGGCAACGAAAAACTCCCCCTTAACTGGAAGAAACGTCAGGCAGACCCTAGGCTCTAGGGTGGGTGGCCTTCTGCCTCGGCCGTGTCGGGGGGGGAAAAGAAGAGAGAGAGAGGTCCAAAATAAGTGTGATTAATTTAGTTTCTACAGATTATGTACAGTATTGTGCGATTCATACTTATTTGCGGGTGCCGCAATGCATTGTGAGCTTGTAGATCAGCTATTTCTGATGCACCATATCCGCGTGCAACTAATCATAACTCAGGATTATGGTGATGCTTTATGGCAAGTAACACTAGGCAGAAGTGGCCAAATGAATGCTCTTTGTCACAAATAATTTAGTGTCATCCCCCTTTCCAGGGGATGACACTAACCAGGATATACAGTAGCTATAGGGTATTGTTTATTTTCTTATCTGTTGATAATGGTAGATCTACATAGTTCTGCATAATTCAGACTCAAATCTATACTGCAGATAATATCAGCCTTTTGTGAAAACACTTATGCACATTGTGGCCATAAGGTGGCACAGTAGGAGCTTTATATATCAAAACACCTCTCTTCCTACAGTATATCAGTATGGAGAGAAACTCAGTTCATATGAAGGAACCATGGACTGTCAGTAGTAAAAAAATATGTTTTTCTTTACAATACTCACTGTCACCGTCTCCCTGGTCTTTTTTAAAATCTTTTTCTCTGTTTGTTTTTCTGTTCTTAAAACTAAATGTGAGATGTTTAATCCTACTTTATTCTTCATCACATGACCATGTTGCTCAATGAAAATAACAGATTTCCAACTGAAAAACATGTGTTGAATGACATGGTGTAGATTAGCATGGTGGTTCCATCTGTGACTAAGCGTACTGTCACTGAAAAGACGACATGTTTTCCAAAGCAAACTTCAAGCTATTATTAGTTTGGCAGTGTGTATGGGGTTTTAAACAGCAGTCCTGGGTTTTGACCTCCTGTTACACAAATAGGCTATTCATGATCAGGGGTCATCAATATGTCCCTTCATGGACAACATGTGTCCGTGGCTAGACTTGGCTAGACGTGGCTAGATCTTTGATTAAAAAAAAATACATTTTTGTTTTAATTATGTCTTACTAGTCCATACCCGTCGGGGGATATGAGCACCCAAAGTATGTGCAGTTTGGGTTATGCACCGTGCGCAGACAGTAAATCAGGGATGGAAAGGGGCTTTGTAACTGGTACCTGCAACACATCCAACACACACATGCGCTCGCCGCATCGTGGAGCCACAGTGAACACACACACACACACACCCGCTCATAAACAGTTCCCACACACACACACACACACACACACACACACACACACACACACACACACACACACACACACACACACACACACACACACACACACACACACACACACACACACACACACACACACGTGCGGCCGGACCCGTCGCACCTGGATTAGAACGTTGTGCGTGTGAATCTGTGTGCTTGTGGCATGATGATGATATCCAAAGCGCCCGTGTGAGTGTACACGGCCCGTAAATGAAAGTCCTTTTATAAGTGCCAGACGGCAACGGTCTAACAGAGTGGGTCTATGGATTCGACGCGTATGCGCAGTTTGATCATTCATCCCATAGCTTGGGGGGGCGTAACCGTGGCGACGGCTGTAAGCATGGCGAGGATAGCTCCCATAGGCCAAATTATTTGACATAAAAACGCTAATAAACAGCTGACATTTGGAGACAGTGAAAAACGGGCGTCGCCGTTCCGTGCACATGCTAATGGTCAATGGCCGTGTGCAAATGCAGATCAATTGCTCCCGCCAGTGAGGAGAACCGGGCAGAAGAGAGATTTTGGCAGACGAATTTGTTAAATCATTGGAGGATTGTGATGAAAGCACTGACTGTACTGATGAGACCCAATTATTGAAATCCCAAACACAGAATAGATTTGGACCATGCTTCATTGATGCCTGTGTACAGACAGTATACAGTGGCTGACTTGCTCCAGGTTTTCTTCAGAATAGATTGGGCACTGATTTAATCACTGTGTAATTAAACATAATTTCTTAATGAGGGTAGATATACAATTATAATTAAGGATAATTCAATAATTAAATGTTTTAAATCATTTGGCCCTTTGCTAAAGTTCCCGGTTCCCTTTCATTCCTGTTAACGTTCCCCCACTTCCTGGTCCAATCCGGACCAAGAATAAATATAATATATATATAATACAATTTTGTGTGTGTGTGTGTGTGTGTGTGTGGGGGGGGGGTGGGGGTGGGGGGGGGGGGGGGGGTGGATGGCTGTGTGTGTGTGTGATAGAATAGTAGTGCATTAAGGTTGGATAAATGAAGAAATTGTGTCTATACCACAGGGACCTTCCCACATGGCCGTTTATACTTGAAATGACCATGGCTTGGCTTTAATTGCTTCAATCCTAGACGTTTTTTTTCTTCATACATTCTCGATCAATGCTTATCTATCACAGTATTATGAACACCATTACATGGATGTGGAATATATTTAATCTTTTCCCCTGTGTCTGATTAGCAGGACATAAAACAAATAGTAGAGGAGATCATTAGCCTGTTTTAGAACGGGGTCAACTGGAGTCGTATTGGGGTAAGCCAGGTCAACTATGGGTTTATAAATTTGGATCAATAGCCGTTTTCATTTGTATAATGTAATGGTCAACGGAATGCAAATAGAGTTGCGTTCTTCTGTAATGTGTTGTTCTGTATGAGCTGCCCAGCGATGTGAGAGCCTAGGTAGTGGAAACTGAGTCTCGGTGTTATTACATTTCTGTGGTTTTGTGTCTTTTATTTTCATATTGTCACAGTGTTGTGTTTGCGTGGGCAGGGAAGAAAATAATTAAAACCAATTTTGTGGATAAACAATTTGTTGCAAACGAATAGAATTAAAATACTTTATCAATCACCGGGGGCCGGGGGGCACATTAAAAACTATACAAACTGTCAGTTTGGATGACAGAACTCCTTGCTGGGTTTCACATGGGGATGAATTGAGGCTGCAGACTCAATTTCTTTTACAAATTGGTGTGTCTGTGAATAATTACCTGTTTCAAATTGGTTCAAATGTAGTCAAATTGGAACTGTGTACATGAAATTCACATATGCTGTAGCGGTACAACATATTTCTCTTGCAAACGTGCATTTTGTCTCATCTGAACACAGAATGAACTACTTGTGACTTGTGGTTTTGAACCTCTGGGACCAGAAGTTTCTAAATGCTGAAGATTAAAATAGTAAATTATGCTGTAACTCCCCACACTAAATCAATTTGGTTATCTATATTCATATTTTCTGCAGCTTCTATTCCAAACTGGGGGTCCCCCAGGGGTGCTTTGTGAGTCTGCCATAGAGAAGGACACAACACCGTTCTTTGGGGAAATATCAGACGTGGGCCTTGCAGCTTGATTGCATGTCTGGCGGAAGCATTTACAAGTGAAAGACATACAGCTGGATGTGATTTACACAAAGTAATTGCCTTTGGTTTCCGGGGAATACAGGAATGTATCTGCACTACAATCAATAAAAGTGCACTGGCTAGATGGCAGCAGCTGGCTATAACCATCTGGGAACGAGTGGAGGCAATTAGACAGTCTAATTAATGCTGTTCTTATTGTCTTCTGTGCATTGGGGCTTGTGAAATACTGATAGTAGAATGGGGTGTTTCTAACACAAGGTGTGAAGCACCCATAAAATTAGATTGTGAGATTTGGGAAGGTGCCCGTTTCTCTAATTTCTCACTTATTGTTGATTCTGGACGGGTGACAGGCCGCAGCGGTGTTGTTTCTCTGCATTTATCACACCAGGATTTTCCAAGCATTTCTTTTGGACAACCTTGCAACCATGTAAAACCTGAGACTGTGGAATGGTGACTACTGTAAGAAGACATGCATCTCCATGAGTTATTCCCTGGTGTGTACTTTCTTACCAAGCATAAAAGAAAACCAAAATCAAGGTTGAAAAGTGAAAATATAGTGAGGTGCTTGGGTGGCGTAGTAGTAAAGTCCATGCCCACCACCACGGCGGTTGTGGGTTAGAATACACCATTGTGCATCCGGCTTTGTCAGGCGTCTATACGAACACAATTAGTCAGTGTTCGGGGGAGGGAAGCCGGGCGGGGAGGGTGACACTGGTCATTGCACGTAATCCTTCGGGTTTGGGTGGCACCTGTCAGCGGGGAGTGTTGGGCGGGAGGCACTGGCTTTGAATGCTATCAATGCATTGAATGGGAGATTATCACGTTTTATCAGACCATTGAATGGGCGAGTAGGCGACATACTGACCTACCCCGTGATTTATCAGACCATTCATTGGGCGTAATCAGGGCGTAATACTGACCTACTCGGAGGCAGAGCAGTCCCCACAACATGATTTACGATTCTGTGCCTATCGGTACATAACTCGAACAGCGCTGAGTAGGCCCATCGAACGTCGCAACGTTCGGGACGGCAACTCGCTCGCTTTAGCTCGCTCGGTGGTCCCTCAGGTGGCTCCGGTTCGCTTGAGACTGCGCGCCTCTGTCATGGTCCGAAACTGAAACTTTTTAAGTCATCTCCGTCGGTAGGTCAGTATGTCTTGATAACACCCAATGAATGGTCTGATAAATCGGGGTATAGGTCAGTATGTCGCCTACTTCGCCCATTCAATGGTCTGATAAAACGTGATAATCTCCCATTCGATGCATTGATAGCATCCGAATGTGGTGCGGGAGGAGTAGGACGAAGGTTCTATGTCCTCCCGGTGGGGGCTCCTCACTGGCAGGTGAGTCAGTAGGATACGACAGCGGTGACAACGCAGAAAGATGTGTGGGGAGGAATTCATTGTCCTAACGACTACATTGCATACATAAAAAAATTGTACTGAGTGCATATAACCAGCAAAGTAAACCTGTATCCTGGTTTTTACCTGACAGTGTTGCAATGGCGTCCACGCCTCCGTTGTAGGCGGTGAAGTTCACATGAGGCTGCCTGTCCTCCCAGAGGACCTGGACATAGTTGGTCACCTGGTAGAAGCCACACCTCCCCGCAGCTTGCCACATGCAGAAGAACAGCATGGAGGCGGTGGAGTAGCACTCTTTACAGTCCAACAGCAGCCTCTTCAGAATCCCCCCGACATGCCGGACCGTCGACCAACTCTTCCCCGTCCGGACGAAAGAGTCCACACTCTGTGATTAGTAGTGGTGGAAAAATAACTAAGTACATTTACTCAAGTACTGTACTTAAGTACAATTTTTAGGTATTTTTACTTTACTGGAGTATTTCCAATTTTCAGTAGTTTGACTTCTACTCCACTACATCTCAAAGGCAAATATTGTACCTTTACTGAACGATTATTTGAAAGCTTTAGTTACTAGTTACTTTCTATATTTGGTTTATTATAAAACATATATTCGCCCTATTTAAACATTGGCTATTTGAAATAGCCGATCTACAAGCTCACAATGCGTCGCGATGCGACGCATTGTGAGCTTTTAGATCTGCTATTTTCAAAGAAGTTTTATACATTTTATACATTTGGAAACTTGTGAAATGGGACATTCTGCATAATGAGTACTTTCTACTTGTGGTACTTTCAAGTACATTTTGACACCAATTCTTTGGTACTGTTACTCAAGTAAATTTTGAATCCCGGACTTTTACTTGTAACACAGTATTTCTACATTGAAGTATTGATACGTTTACTTAAAGTAAAACAAAAAGAGTACTTTTTCCACCACTGGCGACGCGTCGGCCCCACTTTCCTCGAACGCACTCCCGTCGCGCGTGGGGAGGTGACGCAACAAACGTGTCCTCGGCATGGGCAGGAAGACGGAGGTCGTCAACGCCACGCCGAGGGAGACGAGAGTGACGACGGCCAGGCAGGACAAGGACACTCCGCCCCAGGACACCAGCATCTGAGCCAGCATGGCCCCCGCCGCGTACCCAAACAGCACGGCCCCTCGGACGTAACTGGTGGCTCTCTGGTAGTGCCGGGGCGGAATCACGCTGTAAATGTAGGCGAAGTAGCCCATGTCGGCCGCCGAGCCCGTGCTGTAGATGAAGACGGCGCACTGGGCGGTGTGGACCCCCTGGCCGAACAGGAGCAGCAGGAACGCCACGATGTAACAGAGCACCTGGAGGACGATGACCGGCTTGTACCTGAGGTAGTCAGTCACCAGGAAGACTGGAATCAGCATGATGACGTTGGAGTAGGTCCATATGGGGAACACTTGTGTTGTGACCTGCATGGGTAAGAAATATTAGAGAGGTATAGTTTGTGTGCAATAATGTAAGGAATATATACCTGAGAGGAAATTCAAGCATTAACAGTAGCCAAGACAATGCAAAAGGTGCATTAAAAAAATGTATAAGCAAATATAACACAAATACAGAGTCTACACACATAAACCCATATCCCCATATTTATAAATGCACAACATGTAGTCTACAAACATAAAACATATATTAATACCCATTCTTCCCACATAAACCCATATTCTCATACACAACACTTCTACTATCTTTATTATATTAAAATTGGCATAAGGGAGGACTGGCGGGCAGGTGGTCCACGTCGCCACGCTCATGTCACCATGACTCAGCCATAACAATATAAGGAGTTCCCAATGCAGCTACATCCAAATATGGAGTGTGTTGTCAAACCTCAATTTGTCTCATGGCATCAGGAACAAACAAATGTCAGCTCCATATATGGGCACAGGACTAACAGATAGCCTACAGAGATCTCCATACTGTATATGGGCATATTGGTCGGATCGGCGGTGCGACGTAGGTGTGAGGGCCGAACCAACTGCACAACATGTCTACTATTAGGCATATTCCTGCGTATTATGCACTTCCAATCTAATTCAAAGTTCCTTAAAGAATCATTACTATATATGTGTTTAGTATTGGATGGTGCCGGTGGAAAATATAGACAAGCGACAGTGTTTAGAGTCTTTGCTCCTACAACTGAGTTGCAAGCGGCCCATCAACATGCGCAGGAACGGAGTTGAACATAACATTTTTATCGTGAACGAGTGGCTGTAACATGACTACACATTGAGTGCACCTGTCATATATTGTACAAACAAGCAGCGCTCACTCTGTCATTCCTGAGATGTACTTTAGGAGAGTTCATCCAGCCTGTCCCCAGACACCAGCAGCGTCAAGGCTTTCCATCTATCTGTAGCGAGCGGTGTGATTGATCTCCTCAAGACTCGCCAAGAGTTTTCTATAACGCTATCCACTCAATACCATCATATACCCTTAAATGTCTGTTTGACATATGGTTTGACAGTTGTGCTGTGCTTTGTTTGGGTCACATCTATGGGGAAATGGGAGCATGTCCTCAAGTTTTTAAATGTATAAAAATCATTTGAAAATAGCAGATCTGGCTGGGGATCCCCTGGTACCCCCCCAAGGACCCCTGGGGGTCCCCGGACCCCACTTTGAGAACCAATGGCCTAGAGAGCCTTGGGTTGGAATCGAACCCGGGCCAGCTACAGATAGGACTACAGTATTATAGCCTTATTTATGTGGTATGCGCTCTTAATCAGTGATCCACTGGGGGTGCCTCATAAATGTTAACTTTTTAACATCAAATACTCATATACTCTTCATATGACAAATTACTGTGTGTAAATTAGAATATATTGGCCATTTAACTTCATAATTTATGCATTCTGCAGTCAAATTAATGCAAATGTAAGAAACCCAATACCTTCGCTTCAGTTAATAAATAAAATTTAATAACGTCATAACCTTATATAGACCATCCATGCAGACGTGTGTGTATACTGTATGGTGATACAAGCTATGGGAATACTCTTGAATGAATTGTATTTATTTATTTTTAACTTGGTAACACTGTGCTTAACGACTTAAACTCTATATACTTTGTTGACTGAAGTCCCCCAGGGCTCTATATGGGTCCGCTCCTGTTTTTGCTCTACTCTCAAATATCTTCACCGATCTACAAACTCACAATGTGTCACGTCGTGGTGCACAGTGAGCTTGTAGATTTGCTATTTTCGTTGAATGTTCAACCCAGAATAGTGACGCTATATAGGGTTCATTATGGTTTTAAAGCAAGAAGCACACATCAAAGTGTCTCATCCTTGGGCAAAATGTTATCATAGAACAGGGCTCTTCAATGTTTTTCAGGCCAAGGACCCCCTAGCTGAGAGAGAGATGAAGAAGGGACCCCCTCTATGTTGTATATTGTGTTTTAGATTAAACTTTTTTTACTTGGTCTGCTCTTTTTTCCCTCTACACCTATACCTCTTTGCCAAAAATAGCCGATCTACAAGCTCACAACGCCTCGCAGCGCGAGGCGTTGTGAGCAGATGAGCAGACACAATTGCAACTGAAACACTTTACAATTAATCTGCAATTTTTTGGCTAAAGTTTTCCTCAGAAAAGGGATGCCAGGGTTCAAGTGGTTAATGTAAAAAAATATATATATCACAAAGATTTGGCGGCCCCCCCTGTAGTAACTCTGAGGACCCCCTAGGGGTCCCGGACCCCCTGTTGAAGACCCCTGTCATAGACTAACGAGTTTCATCACCGTACCTGTTCAGTGGTGAAGTTCTTACGCGGCCCTGTGAGAAACTGCGTCAAGAAGGGGTCGATAGGCCTCAGCAGGGAGCAGAAACCATAGATACAGAGCAGCACCGTGGGGCCCACCCATCCGCTGCAGTGGGCCCTACAGCAGCCTGCGTGACGGGGCCCACTGCTGCTACACTTCCAGCTCCAGGAGAAAGCCATGGCGTCTCTCCGGTCGTTGCTCCCCAGAGAGGTCTCTCTCTCTCTCTGCATCTGAGGAGAGTCGAGTCTAATTCAAGCAGTTTAATCTGCTGCGATACGGGGGGGCCTATAGATAAGGCCAAGGTCAGACTTGACTGTGAATGTTGAAGTCACCTGCTCTGCCATTGTTGTTTCTCTCCTGTGAAGTTTATACCTGGCTGGTGTGAGACAGGGAGAAATGTGAGACCGCGAGACCGTGAATGAAGAAAAAAACATTAAGGTGAAATATGAGGTGTTAAGCCCCCAGGGTTCTACTGCGTTGTAATAAATATCGTCTCCTTTTCTGTCTTTATATATATATATATATATATATATATATATATATATATATATATATATATATATATATACTAGAGTTTCGGGGGGCTACGCCCCCCTCAACCCCAGCCGCGCACGGGGCCCAGCGTGGCCGTGTGTATATTGGGGGACCCAAATCGCCGGAGTGAAAGTGTGGAAAAGTTTTTTTGAAAAAGGAAAAAATTTGAAGAAATAATATTTGTTATGTTTCAGGGGGTCCACAGGGGGTCCGCGGACCCCCTGATGGTCCACTGACCCCCTGTGGAGTGTTGGGACGCGCGGGGACACCCCTGGAACATTGCGGACCATTTCGGTGTGTTTTTTTTTTTCATGAAGGTGGTTGCTTGTTTCTGGCGCAGGCTGTGCAAACCTGGCAACCCAGCGCATGCTGCCGCACGTTTAAGTGGCGTCGTGTCATGAGGGTCAGTGGGGCCGTGGCTCGGTCAGTGAAGACCCTGTAGTGCGGATGATATGTGGCATAGAGGGGCAGATTGTAAATCCACAGAGGAAACATCCGTGGGCTACCATTGGTTCAGCGATGTGTGCGGTGGCCCTGGGGCCCCTCCTCCTCCACCAATGTGCAGTAGTGAGAGCCCTGTCGTCACAACAATTGGAGCGATGGGCACTGCACTGTGGTTGGTTAGGGTACACCTAGGGCCCAGGTAGAACCCAGTTAAAGCCTGCATGGGCAAACCCAGTTAGGACCCGCCTTGGTCCCACATAAACATGGCTAGTTGGGGCCCACCTAAGGGCCAGGTAGAAGCAACTTATAGCCTGCATGGGCATCGCAGTTGGGACTGAAGTGGATGCCGCTGACATTGCTGACATGGGGTCCATATGGTTTAGCCCACCTTGAAACCATATGGGAACTACGCTGGCATGCTGGCTGTAATGCAAACGCTGCATCATACCTGCAGTGTGTAGTTTGATGTTGTGTGTGTAGCAGATATACCTGCAGTGTGTAGATGAATGTCCATAGGAAAGTCAATGCCCAGCAGTGTTTTTTTTCCCCAGCAGAGTTTCTAGTGTCTCTGTGTGTCTCTGGAAGATGTTGCACATGAACTCTGCAGCCGCACTGAGGCGCTCCAACACAAACACTCTGACATTAAGCTGCTTCACACAACAAACATCAGCACCACGCTGCTGTTTGTCCAAAAGACACAACATGTCCTCTCCCACCGACGTCATGTGTTCATGTATCGACAGCTGTACAGACTCCTGTTGACACATTTTACGTCGTTTATGCAGCTCTCACTGACTCTCCACATCGGGCTGTTATTTTGCTGCGATGAAGTCAACGATGTGAGAGATTAGCTATCACAGACGGACAGGGGGTGAAACATAGTCTTGCGCCATGCCTTTCGGCCTGGCGGAGACAATAAAAAACCGAAAGTAAAGGAAATGGCCATTTCTGCAACAGAAGTAGTCAATAAACTATGCTATGAAAACATGGGCGACATTGGCAAAGAATGTAAGAAAGAGGCAATCATGTAGAAAATAGCCGATCTCCAAGCTTACAAAGCCTGTCAACGTGAGGCGTTTCGAGCTTGTAGATCGGCTATTTTCACAATAGTTACTTGTGGAACGGAGTCAAACAGAATGGGGGGGGCCCAGATCAAGTACGTGTATTGGGGGGGGGGGGGGGGGGGGGGGGCGGCGTGAAAGGGTTGATAAACACTGCTCTAATCGGAGCGAAATTATCTGAAATTACTACATGAGCATAATGCAGCGTAACATGCGTTGCACGGGGCGGTCCTGCCATTACGTTAGTTACTGTAGTTGCAGTGGAGCTACATAGTTCTCCAGAAGACACACACAAACATACACCATCTACAATGGACGAACTGAGCAGCAATATAGACATTCACCACACGAACGTGCATTGTTGACAAAGTGATTGCACAGCCGCTGCAGGCATGACAACCAGGTTAGCGTTAGCGACATGGCAGCTATCACAGCGCCCTGTCCGTCGTGCTGCAACTGCCTGTGATGGCTACAGCAGTAACAGCAAGCTGTCTGCGATGCCATTGTCTGGAGACTGCTCTTAGCGTGACACGACCAATGAGAGTGAGCGCTGTAGTTGTTGCTAAGATACGGTGGCGTCTGTGCCCCATAGCTTGTAGATCTCTCACACATGATTGGCGTAGGCTGCGTTGCCAGGTCTGACTGTGTGTCTAAGCAATGGTCGGCTTATTTTTGCGCGCCTTTGGGCTCGTTTGCATTGTGCGCACGGCAGCGCTTGTTTAGCGTACGTCAGCGCGACGTGGCAACGGCCGTGGCAACGTGAAAGGTGATTGGCTGGTGAAAAGAAACACCCGACGTTACACCAGACATGGTGCCTGGAGAAAATGGTGACCAAAAAAAAAGTTTGGAAAAAAAGGGAAAAAACCCCGCAGCGGCTGGCTGCTGTTGTGATGATGAGGTCGTGCGCACGGTAAACGGTACGAAGCTGTCTCCCCTTCCGTTTTGTCCGACATTTGGTGAGTAGAATTAATTATGTTGCGCGGTGGAA